>NC_083644.1:24424892-24735892 GCF_963576545.1 Limanda limanda | reverse complement strand
CAATTTTGTTCACCTTTTTTGTCCTGAGCATGCCTTATTCGCACCTCACCAATCTTGTCATAAGCCTGTCACTTTTTTACACTCCCCCCCTAAATGTCTACCCCTATTCGCTTGTGGGAAATGTGGTCTTTGACGGCAAGGTCATGTATTGTAGCTTAAAACTAGAGGCTTAATAAAGAAGGAAAACAATTTTTAATTTATATTCTCAAGAAAAATGTAGTCTTTGTCACTACTAGCCTCATTCAAATCTAATCATTATCAAAATCTGAATCCAAAATGCCTTTGTGTTTATGATTGGCTCGAAACATTCCATTCCATTTAGTGTAGTATTTTCATATAGAGGCAGGTTCAAGCTGTACATGTTAGTGCAGTAGAGTACAATCATTTAGCAAGAAACATTATTTCAGGTTAAGGAAAACATTTGCTCTCCAGCTTAGTATTGATCTAGTTTCCAATATTTTTATTAACTTAAATAATTGTTACTTCTTATATGGTCCTTAGCCTCACCAAGCTTTCATTGGTATAGTACAACATTTAAGGAGTACTGCATGTGACCCATAATAGTGTCATTATTTGTAGCTAATAGGTGTAGATAGGTAAATCCCTAACAAGTGATAGTAAAGGGCACCATGGCCATCGCAAGAGCAGTCCCAGCTTCTGTTTGGTTGCTTTGCAGCTCTGTGTTCTGTTGTCCAGTCCAGTGAACGTTATCAAGTGTAACTCATCTCCTGAACTTGCCTGTTTTTAATCTTTTATTATTTCTCTCTCTCTCTCTCTCTTTCTTATCCCAATGCAGGGCGTTTGTCTATCTGAGTAACCTGCTGTACCCGGTTCCACTCGTGCACCGCGTGGCCATCGTTAGTGAGAAGGGAGAGGTAAAGGGCTTCCTCCGGGTGGCAGTGCAGGCCATATCAGGTAAGGCTCGGATCCTCAGACTCACTCTTGATGAGACAAAGGAAAGACTGCGTGTGACTTCTTGAGGGAGTGAAGTGAAGGTGCTTTGTGTTTCCCTCCAGCGGATGAGGAAGCTCCCGATTATGGCTCAGGAGTGAGGCAGTCAGGCACTGCTAAAATCTCATTCGAGGATCAGCAATATGAAAAGGTAGAGATAGAATTCTATATGAAGGTTGTTTGGGTACATTTTACCAACTAATAATCTATTTTTAAACTTACTTTTGCAGTTCCAGTCAGAATCTTGCCCTGTCGGACTGTCCCATTCGGGGATTTCACAGGAGGAGCTCCGTATTGTGGAGGGTGAGGGACAGAGCTCAGAAATGGGACCTTCAGCTGATGAGGTCAACAATAACACATGTGAGGGTAATCGTATTTAATGAGCGAATGGACATGTGTTGTGTGTGTATGTGTTTGTGTGTGTTTGTGTGTGTGTAGAAATACATTTTTTACACTGCTCCAAAGCAGAGATGATCCTACCCAGATTATTCCAAGTCACATCTGAGTTTACTGACAACTGATGGCTGTCTACCTGGAATACAAGCTTGAATCTATATTAGAGGTCTTCACAGGTCCAGAAATTCTTGCCCAAACCCTGCTAACCTTGATTCACAGGGTGTCCAAACCAAACTTTGTGTCTTACCTAATGTAACGATAGCAGCCTTCTCCCCTGTGCCTGTCCATGATGCATTTAATGCATTTTCCAGGAAAGTTTGTAAATTACATTCAGATTCTCTGTTATCATTCTCATGCTGATTGAAAAGTAGAATGGCTAACTCATGATTTCAGATTAAAAGTCCATTTATTGCTGGGGTGATGGACACACACATACACACACACACACACACACACACACACACACACACACACACACACACGACTTGCTGTCTGACACGTCCAAATCCAGATCTTCTCAAGTCCACTCAGTTATTACACATAATGTTAAACAGACCCGTGACCTGTGGTAATAGAATGGGACCTGGACCCAGCTGGCTGTATAAAACGTGGATCTGAACCCGCACAGCTTTGGGTTTTGGTGAACCTGTGAAGACCTCTATTCTCTATCTAATTTGTGTTCTTTGTTCCTCTCAGCTGGAGGAGAGGAGCTGGAGAATCCTCTGAAGGCCACTGTGGATGGGCCACTAGATGCTCTGGAGCATCTCAGGATTGGTGAAATTTTTACCTTCAGGGTGACCGTCTTGCAGGCGTCTAGCATCTCTGCAGAATATGCTGACATCTTCTGCCAGTTTAAGTAAGCACTGAACAAACTATTTTCACAATTACTTTCATGATTCTTAGTATTTATCACATTTCTTCTACAGTTTCATATGTAAATTGTTACATTTCGATAATGTGATTTCAGTTTCATCCACCGCCACGATGAGGCCTTCTCTACTGAACCCCTAAAAAACACAGGCCGCGGCCCTCCTCTGGGCTTCTACCATGTGCAGAATGTAAGGCACAACCACACAGCTCCTGCATAATGATGTTTTGTTGCTGGTTTAAATAGGCCATGAAGTTAAACATCTCATGTGTTGTTTTTGTAGATTGCTGTTGAAGTTACTAAATCATTTGTTGACTACATCAAAACTCAGCCAATTGTGTTTGAGGTGTTTGGACACTACCAGAAACAGCCTTTCCTTCCTCTCTGTAAAGACGTCATCAGGTACTATGACAATGTATTCTGCACAAAGACATAATCTATATTGTTGTGTTTTCATAATGATAAGCAATTGTGTGTTGTTCTTTCCACAACCAGTCCATTACGTCCTTGCAGAAGACAGTTTCCACGAGTGATGCCTCTGTCCAAACCAGGTAAAGAGTTCCTCTACTTTAATTGTACAATTTATGTATTATGTTGCATCGTCTTTGTACTGGTCAGCATGTAAGTTAGTCATCTTAGCTTCATGTTGTTGGGTGTGAGCAGTGGACTCTGACGTCTCACCGGACCGGGAGAAATCGCTGGATCTCATCCGCTACCTGGTGCCGGATGTGCTCAATGGTGCGCTGGTGGACTCGCTGTCAAGCCATGCTCTGTCTGCTGCTGGCTTGGCAGCTTCCTTCATACTGGAAGCAAACGAGCGCGCTCAGTTGCCAGCACCACCACTCTCGATCTGTTCAGTTATTAAAGCTCAGAAGCCGGGTTGGTTACTGATGTCAAATCCAAGAGAATTCTGCTACTGAAAACCTTTTTTATATCAAGTGTTTGTCACAGTGAAAACAAAAGCTAAGGGTCTGTCATGCCACATTGCAGTTCATTGATTAATAAGTATTTCAAAGAACACATCATGTCACTTTAATGTAGAGATAAAAGCTGATGTGACAACAAACATCAGTTCTACTTAAGAATGCGCCTGTGACCCTCCTGTTCATGGGCAGACAAAGACCCCATTCAGTCCTGGTATCAATATCTTTCCTAAATAATCTGATCACAAGTGGTCAGCACTAAGTTCTGGTCTGAACACACCTCAATGCGTCCTGAATGCGCCCTGAGATCCAATCACAAAAAAAACACTTTGAGAGGTGGTCTGGTGCCAGACTGTGTGAACGCATATCAGTCTCTATCCCTCTCTTCCGCTCATGCTGAAACACACACACACACACACATTGTCATTAGACACATCGTTAAACTCAGATTAGGTAAAAACAACATAATTTGGTCTTTTGGGAACAGAAATTACATACGTGACTATTTGCATATAGAGTGGGGAAGTGAAATCTGTTCACATGGGGTCACAGAAGACACATTCCAGACACGTTTTATACCAGGTATGAGCAAATGTATCTTACATTAACCACTTATCAGATCAGATCTCTCAGGACAGATGTTAATACCAGATCACAAGGTCTGAACAAGGCCCAGCAAGCAGCTTATTCAAAATCTTTCTACCACAGTTTCTACTGGTCATGTACTAGGAGAAGCTGTAATAGTTTGAATAATGGCATGAATTGATATAAAAAAGGGACATTTCTTGTGGCAGCATTCAGTTGGATTGACCCTCTAGTGTACTGTGTGTTTACTGTTGACCTGCGTGGTGGATTCTCCTTGCAGTTCCTTCTTTGAGCTCCTCTTGAACTGAATCACAGTAGCTTCAATCAATAATAATAATAATTTATATTTTATATTGTACATTATTTTGTACATTTATATATTACACATCAAACACAATTGACATTTTAAAATAATAAACAGAATATGAATTAATTAAATTTGGAATGCTACATTATATTGTATATGTTACAATATTTAGGCCATTCTGTATACATTCGTGCTGTGTGACAATGTTTCTGCAAATTAATATATTATATTGCAAACAAACACATAACATAACATACCAAATATTATATGTTGAAGGGTTAGGGTTAAAAATGAGAAACATAGATATTTTTAGATGATAATACTGTTCAAAAAGTTTGTACATAGGCTGTGTACAGAATGGTTTAATGTGTATTTGTGTATTTAAAGGATTTGGGAAAACTGAGAGCCCACAGAAACAGAGTTTGTGAAGCTCAAACTGCAGGAAAAAAAGATTTAGTGGTATTCTCCTTTAAGAGAAGACTGCAGAGTTGATAAAAATCTGCTGAAGGAGAGGATGTCCTTCTCGAGGACTTAGTGGTTCCTGTCCATCCCTGCATCACTGATTTCCATTTCTTCTTCCCTTTCTCTTTCCTTTGTTAGGTTAGAGCCATTCTCTCCCTGTTCACTTCCTTTATAACCTTTTATAATCTCCTTTTTCATCATAGTACCTGCAACCAAACTGACAACCATGACCCGCCCACAGGCAGGACCCTGCCACTCTAAATATGATCTCATGGTTTTCTTCGAGATCTGTGAGCTGGAAGCCAATGGAGAGTGAGTGGTCTATATGTCTACTGTCATTAACTCTGCAGAGCTTTACATGAAATTCAAAGTATAGAGATACTGTTGATAGTTACTGGAATCAGTATCACATCAATCTATCTTGTACTACAAATTGAGTGAGGCTTGTTTTCCTCTCCTTCTTTCCAGCTACATCCCTGCAGTGGTGGACCACAGAGGAGGAATGCCTTGCCATGGCACGTTCCTACTGCACCAGGTACATCAGTCTCACTGTGAGCAAACATAATATTTTGAATATTTTAAAGCACTGGATTTAAGAACATTTTTTCTCTTTTTCTTTCTGTCTGTCTCTACTTCACCTGTGTAGGGCCTCCAGAGGAGAATCGCTGTTACTATTGTACATGAATCAGGAGGTGACATGGATTGGAGAGACATCCGTGAGCTTGTTGTGGGTGAGTTTGGATTCCAGGCTTTCTACCTTGACTAGCAAACATGTACACTTGTGTATGGGTTGTTGTTACTGAGGCATGTGTGCTTTTACCAGGACGACTCCGCAGCACCCCTGAAGCTGATGAGACCATCATTGACCCCAATATTCTTTCCCTCAACATCTTGTCTACGGGGTATGTCAGACCCATGCATGACGACAGGTACGTTCTGGTGGAGACATTTAATGGAAACTTTGCAACTGCAAGATCTTTGCAAAATAAGCTCAACTCTGCATCATTGCATCTTTTATATGTCTCATAACCTGGTGTATGCAAAATGTGGAATTTCTGGTAGCCACAGAGAAATGTATTTGACAGTTGTGGCAGCTTTGCTGATTTGGAATTTGCGGCAACAGCCTGATCTGAGGACCTTGCTTTGTTTGATGCTGCGGCAGCTCATGCTCTGGAACGCAACACACTGACAAATGCATGGCAAAGTGAATCAGCTGCACTGGGCTGTGAGAAAGAAAGCATGGCAGAAGACGCACAACTTGAATGATATAGCAAATCCCAGCGAGTTCCTTTGTTATGTTAATACTGTTTCTGCATGAATATAGATTCCTGTTTCCAACTGCAGGAGGTCACACGTAAAAAATCCAGAGTGACCACTCACAAAATAAATCTTTCTCTGTGAATTTAACAAAACCTTTGTTAAAAACTAAATTTGTTATGAATTAACTTGTCCATGCTGGCTGTGCGACCCTCCTTGATGTTAATCTGTGCTTTCGTTGTGTAATTGTCGTCATCGCGTTTACATGTTGCATCTCACCTTGTAGGTCACCTCACATCTAACCACTCTCATCTCTCAACTATGTTAAATCTGCTTACCCTTGAACTTACCAGTGAATGAACCTTAAGAGCCTTTACATCTGCACTATACCTCACTTCTGTATAAACATTTCAGATCAGTCAATTATTACTGTAATACGCCACAACATGAATTGTAAAGTGCATGTCTTTCCCACATTATTCAGCAGCATTGGTCACTAAAAGTATTGTAAACTCACTAACACACCTTAAACTACCTTTATTTGGACTCAGTATGATGTCATGCATTAGATATTTAACACTTCATCTTCACTTAATTCAATCCATTGGTTAACTTTTAATATTTAAAAATCACGATTGTATTAATAAGCAAAATTTCTGTAACTCTATACAATGTCTAGTGTGAAACCCTTAAAATGTTGTTTTTAGGTGTGTTGTTCGATTGCAGAAGACATCAAAAACTAAAAGGGAGAAGATGGGCATGAATGATTTGTAATGTTGAAAGACAACGGCCCCACAGATCTGTGTCGTTGCTAATATCATACTGATATTCAGTTGCCCTTGACTGTCTTTTCTGTAGTCAACCTGTAGAGGGCAGTATGTTTCTGTAAACGATTAAGGCCCTGTGTTAGTATGGAGCCTTTTTTGTTGAAGAAACACAGTAATTATTGGAACAAATACGATTAAATTATTATTGATTTGTGTTTTAACATAAAAAAAATCAAAGATTTATAGGTGTGCACTGTGCAGTACCCGCTGAGTAGTACTTTATAACATATTTAATGTCTTCATTATATATTTAGTTTGTTATATGGACAAATATAAGTGTAGTTTTGTCCTTTATCTCGGTCTCATCAAGTAAAACATAAGAAAACTGCTATTTATCGATTATAATTATTTAACCCTCTGTTTTGGTGCTTCGCTTCATCACCAACACACTCTCCCAAAAGCCTTGGGGGGGGGGGGGGTCCGTCCCTTTGCTTCTCAATAAAACTTAATTATTATCCTGTTAAGGCCTCAATAGACATTAATTATATCAAAGAGCACAGCACCAAGCTCCGTCTTGAACATACTAACATCAAGGTGTAAATGGATGCTAACATTTTTCTCCCTCCACTAACAGAATGTTGTTTTTTTGCTTTTGCAGACAGTTTCTTGATTCGGACATGCCTAGGTATATTATTTTTGCCTTTCTTCTCGAGCGTTACACCAACACCTTCATCTTTCTAATTTCCTCTACACACACTGTCATTCCAAGTTAGCCTTCCGTGATCCCTCTCTCCTACTCTGCCATCGCTGTCAGCAATTCATCTGTCCCTCCTTGTTTCTTCCCTCTCATGTGAAGTGAGGGAAACTTCCCTGCATGTCCCTGGTTCTGTCGCTGCGCTGGGTTATGTGTTTGAGCTGTTATCAGTCTGATGGACAGGGTCTGCATGGCTCGCTGTGCTTCATGTGGACTGTCCTTGGCTCTGTCTCTGCTGGAGGTGTCGTGGGGCCAGTATCACACTTGTTTCCAACTTAACAGTTGCTGCAGGAACCTTTTATGGCTCATTTCAGAAAGTGAGCAACCAATATTTGTTCTCCCAGATTTAATTTAAAAGGCAGCAAAGTCACAACATCAACACGACTCTGTATAGACACTGCATAGGCTTGCTGTGCATAGGCCCGCTTTCAGACAGGAATGCCGCAGAATGTCCGCAGGATTGGGTCCGAACTTTCTCCAGAGTTTTCCTTTCACACAGGCACAACACAGCAGGGGATTCTCCGGTGCATTCAGGTGCAGCAATCTTAGACAGGACATACCATATTCCTTCTGAGCCGAGATCACACGTTTTTCATCAGCTCTTATCTGTTTACTTCTTTGTAGTGTAGCATTAAGGTTTCATTACATGTAAGCTGTATAAGTCATACTTGCCAGCAGAGGGTGGTAGTGATCCATTACTACAACAGTTCATTTGAATCAACAAAAGCAACGAGATGCATGCTGCACTTTCAGGAAAAACTATCTTCCCTTTAACTCGGTGTATTCAAGTGTTTGTTGTTTTCATATTGTTGAAATTTGCAGTGAAGCAATAATTTGAATCCTTGGATATGATTTTCTTAGTTACCTCAAATACAGAGGGGCAAAGAGTGCTTTCCATCACAGCCCGGAGCAGTAACAGGAACACTCGTCACACGCTATTACTTAAGTGCTGTAATATGGATCACATCATTTACATTACCCACTCTGGCACAATATTCAAATGCAGCTATTAAAAAGTAATCCAGTGAGCCATTACCTCACCAGTAGCACTTTGCCCCAAATTACTGCAATGTTATGAATATTTTTAAATCCCGCTCTCACCTCGGTGAAACTGTGCCAAGAAGCAAAAACAAACGGTTCCTCACATGTTCCGCCAGAAGCATGACTTCAATCCTGGCTCCTGCATTTTTTAGGAGGTAGTAAAATGTAGAGAAGCACATGTTGGGGTAGTGTGAAGAGGAAATTGCTCACTTGTACTGTAAGCAAACAGGTTTCTACTACTGGGAAAACAGTGTGTGTGTGTGTGTGTGTGTGTGTGTGTGTGTGTGTGTGTGTGTGTGTGTGTGTGTGTGTGTGTGTGTGTGTGTGTGTGTGTGTGTGTGTGTGTGTGTGTGTGTGTGTGAGAGTGTGTTTTAATGCACTTGTTGCTTAAAAAAACAGGCTATTTCTGCAATCCCCATCACTATTACATAGAAGCAGTCAGTTCTCTGCAGTCTCACTGTCCACTTTCCCACAAGGTCAGCTCAGTCCATAGCCTTTTGGGCCCAACATCTGAAGCTCATGAAGAGTACATTCAGCCTGTTTTTATGGCTTACAGAAACATTAGTTTCCTTTTACAATTCTTGCTTGGATTATCTTTTTAAGATTTAAGGCTGTACCGGGCAGGAGGCCAGAGGAATTACTGGTTTCAGTGTGTGATTACAGAATTTCCCCTGAGGGGAAATAGGAAAAATCCTGTACATTAACGTATGGAGCAAATCAGAGGCATAACAGAAAGCGGTATTGTATTTGCTTAAAGAATGGCCGTGCTGTTATTTGACCTTTTTTCAATGGGAGGTCAGGATGAGAGATTGCATCAAGTCGATCAACACCTTCCAAAAGGAGTTTTCTCATGTGGTCTCTTATGGGTGAAATGTACCATTCACTGCATAATGAGATAACAGTTTGAACAAAGACAAACACTAACCCAGCCACACAAGCGCATAACCTCTACATACTTCCTGACGCTCACTTTCTATTCTTTTGCTGATTTCTTCTTTCTCACAGCATTTCCCTGGGAGTTGACCATAGGTATTTCACTGCCCTGTCCCTCATTTCCTCTGGCTGTCTTTCATCCCCCCTTTTCTCTGTACTTTTAGTCATCTCAGCTCTCTTTGCTTTTCTATGGTGTTGTGCACAATGCCTTAGCTCAGTTAGCCTGTTGCATGCCAAAAAGACAGAGACTTTGAGGAATACTAATTTTATGTTAAAATAATGCTCAGTGCTAACAGTAAATTTACTTAAATTAAATGTTTTGTATGTATTCTTTGATTATTTAATTATTTTTTATGATTTTAAGTTAACATCTCTCTTGTTTAGCTTTGACTGCTTATCTACTGCTTGAATTCTTAAAGACTGCTGAGTAATTCTTCTTTGGTTTCTTGGCCAACAAACCACCTCAGGACCTTCTATCGCTTTGAAGCAGCTTGGGATAGCTCCATGCACAACTCTCTGCTGCTAAACAGAGTCACTCCATATGGGGAGAAGATCTACATGACCCTCTCAGCCTATCTGGAGGTACTCTACACTGTACTCATGAGTGGAAATAGGTCCCACAGTAATAGGGGTCATGTGTAAATTACTCTAGGAACAATGTTGGCTAATCCTGCACTTTTATCAACTGCAGATGGAGAACTGCACCCAGCCCGCAGTCATAACCAAAGATATCTGCATGGTGTTTTACTCAAGAGACACAAAGCTCTCAGCCTCCCGCTCCATCCGCAATCTTTTCGGTACTGGAAGCCTGAGAGCAGCTGATGGGTGAGTTTGAAATTCCAAACGATAAAAACGTTGTGTAGCGTCCACCAAGCTGATTTTTGAATTTTTTTTCTTTATTAGAAACCGAGTCACAGGAGTGTACGAGGTTAGCCTATGTAACCTAGCAGATGCAGGAAGCCCAGGTAAGAGTCAAGACACGGTTAGAGTTCGGAATTACCCTGAGTTACCTGTGTTACCTGTAACCCTGCATCTTTTTCAACCCAGGTATGCAGAGGAGACGCAGGCGGGTGCTGGACACCTCAGTGGCCTACGTCCGTGGGGAGGAGAACTTGGCTGGGTGGAGGCCTCGCAGTGACAGCCTCATTCTGGACCACCAGTGGGAGCTGGAGAAACTCAGCCTCCTTCAAGATGTGAGGAGCTTATGCTGCTTTTCATTTATAGCATTTTATAGAAGTTACTTTTATAAGCATCAGAAGAAACATCCCACTGGCTTTCGGTTTTTGAAACACACTTGTTAAAAAACATGTGTCTCTAAATCATCTACTTAGGCAAAACCCTCTTAAAACATCCACATAATGGAGATCATTAGTCATTGGTTTCATCTTTTTTGTCAGATTCAGCCCCAAATTTACATACGTAGTTTACTATGCACATGAAATTTACTACTTCATACAGATGTGGTGTGTTAACAGGAGGGCCTTGCACCAAAATCTGTGTACCTGTGATTATGGTGTTTTTCCCAGAATTCACCATAAATGCGTCCTAGCAAACTATTAAGAAAGCTGTTGCTTCTTCAAGGTTTTAAGTATAGATGTATTTATGAGGATTACCTACTATAAATGGATTGTGCACTCTACATATGATAGAGGCAGTGGTGGATCCAAGATTTTGCACAATCTATGCACAATTCGTAATTCAGTAAGGTGCTCACAAGTCACTATTTGTTTACTGTTTGCTTTATAGCTATGAGCAAAGCCAGACCTCATTAAATATATTTTGACAAACCTATTGTGCTTAGAAACTAAATCTCCTCAACCAATTTCCGTATTTATCGCTAGTATTGGTCGTGAGTGACTAGTTTAGTAAATAAGAAATGAAGAAAAGAAGACTACTGACACGACAGGGTCACTTCAGGGGCCAATCAGATTTCAGCTGGGGCCAATGCCCCCTGGATCTGCCCCTGGTTAGAAGCCTGGGAAGTTGAGTAAGACCCGACTTCAGAGACAAAAACTTTTTGATTGTGATTTGACTGCAGAGAACAGGCACAGTTTTTCTGAGAAAATTTACAGTTGAGAATTGATGGCCTTGGTTTTACAAAAACTGCAGAAGAGAGGATGTCACCAGCAAAGCAATGATACGAGAAACTGGTCAAAGGATAATATTCAATGGAATATGTGATGGTTAATGAAGAATATATCAGCTTCACACCACCAGATATCACAACCTGCATCCAATATTCATGAAATTGAAATTAGTGCAGAGAACCACCTGCTGTGTATGATAGAAAAATAACTGGAAATAGTCCAATTAACACGTTCCCTTTTCTATTTACAAAAGTAGCTTGCTTACAAAACATGACTTAGATGTTGCTTTTCTCCAATCTCTCAGGTGGAGAGAACCAAACATTACCTGTTGTTGAGAGAGAAACTGGAGTCCACCATGCTCATGGGTCAGGAGACCCTGCAGGCCTGTGTCACTGAGGAGCTGAGCGAGGTTCCTCCGACCCCCGAGGTTGATCCAGAGGTCAGCTCCAGCTCTGACTTCGCCAACGAGAGGCAGAGGGAGCTCGCTGCCAAGGTCAGCCATAATTTTTTGTGAAAGTGTAAATTTCAGGTTTGATGTGTGCAGCCATTAATGTTATGTATTTCTTCTTTGATCTCTGTCATTACAAAAGGAATTACACATGAATCAACAGTATCTCCATTAATGGCAAAGTTAAATATAGTGTAATCACAAATATAATTTTTTTAGGAATAGACATTTAAGTTCTCTCCTTTTTACAGTGTTTGCGGCTGCTCACACACTCCTTCAACAGAGAGTACGGCCATGTGTGTGTCAGTGCCAGTGAAAGCAAGGTATATGCTTCCATTTAAATATAAGTATATATCAATTTATCTTTTTGAATAAATACAATTTGAATAGTGATTGATTCCACACAATTGACCCTGTGTGTGTCTCTGTGTGGGTTTGTGTGTTCCAGATCTCAGAGATGTCGGTCACAACACTCAGAGACTCCACTTCAATCTCTGCTCTCAACACGATCACACCCTCCTCAACTTGCCCTTCACTGGTGGAGGGTTGCTATGGCACCACTGAACTCAGGTCAGTGCTAAGACTTGTTATCCTTGGTAGCCTTTATTATTTGTGTATGGCAGTCCGGATTACATTTTGTGTAGTGTATAGATCGTGTTTTCTTTCTTTTGAATATAATGTTCGGTAGCTGGATGAAACACGGAGGATGGTATTTTTGCTGAGTTATTGTGAGGTGCATGAACTCCATAAGGTGTAGGTTTTAAGCCTCTTCTTCTTGTACCACAGACCACCCATGCCTCGCTCTCGTGCCGTCAGCCCTGGTCCTGACACACAGAAGGATCCAGAGGCCAAGAAGTCCAGCAATGGAGTCCCTGAAGCAAAGCCTCGCATTCGCAAATTTGTCCCTGACATCCAGGAGATTAGAGTCAGGTGAGTCAACTCCAAAAACTGGGATCCCGTTGAGCTGTGACGACAACCCTTTGGTTTCACATGTGGTCATAACCGTCCTCTGGTTTTTCAGCCCCATCGTGTCAAAGAAGGGTTACATACATTTCTTGGAGCCACACACCAACGGATGGGTGAAGCGTTTTGTGGTGGTGCGGCGGCCGTACGTTTACATCTACAACACAGAGAGAGACGCGGTGGAGCGGGCTATTCTCAATCTCTCGTCTGCTCAGGTGGAGTACAGTGAGGACCAGCAGGCGATGCTGAAGGTGGGTGGTTCAACAAAATCCCCTTGATCCTCTCTCTCTGCTTCTCTTGTGCCGTATTAACATTTGACTTTGCTTCCTTTCTCAACAGACTCCAAACACATTTGCTGTGTGCACAGAACATCGTGGAATATTACTTCAAGCGACAAATGACAAAGAGATGCATGACTGGCTGTACGCATTTAATCCTCTTCTTGCAGGAACTATCAGGTAAAAATACAAAGTTGTCTCTCTGAAAAAATATAATTCAATTGATAAAGTGTGTATAAAATGTGTGAGGTTATGTGAATAAAGTGGTAATTTAACTAGACAAAAAATCACAATATTGCTGCTTGCTGGTGTTCTGCTCCTTCTGGATCCAGCATTTGAAATCAATCTCATTGTTTCTTGACAAAATACAGAACATCTTTGAATATCACGAATATGTAACCAACGATAACCTCACAGTCGGCCCCTTGCAAACATTTCCTGCTTCGCAAATGAGGCAATTTCTGAGAGGATTTTTCTTCAGAATAGACAGTTGATTACACAAAAAAGTCCTGATATGTAAGAGAATGTGGTGTTGATGTGCAAATTATGTTATTTGTGTTAAGTTATTATAACTTAACATGATGCTCCACATTCCTCATTTTAACACAGGTAACTTAATTCTCATAGTATTACATCTTTATTCTCTTAAATTATTCTTGTATTCTTATGACTATATTCTTGTAATATTATTTTGTATTCTCGTAATATTATGACTTCATTATTGTTATACTATTAATTAAAGTACACAATCAAATAATTATTAATAAAAAAAAATTGTAAGTATCGTGACTATTATCTTAAAATTAGGTACAACTTTTGTTCTCATAGTATGAATCTTTTCCTTCTCCTGTTGTTAGTAAAGTTTGTATATTTAATTTGCCTCTTTTTATCTGCTTCTCAGGTCAAAGCTGTCGAGACGACGAGCCGGACAGATGAGGATGTGAAACAACACCCTGAACAAATATCATGAGAGAAGGTTGATCGCAAAGACTTACATGTAAATAGATCCGCGTCCTGATCGCCTCCCCCCCTGTGCTGAGCCCCACCACCACCATCACCACCACAGACAACCATCTTCCCCCTGTGCGTTCTCAGTTTATCACTAGTGTCCTCTGCACCTAAAGCGTCCATGTTCGTGTCAGGCCTTTTGCCGCAGTGTGAGTCCTGTAGTCTGGAGAACCTCTTCAAAAAGCTGTCACTATACTGTACCGGAGTTTGTTCATAGAGGGATGAATGAAGAAAACGGAGGAGGTAGCAACAGGTTTCTTATCTCAGATTACATATATATGGTAATGTACTGTAGTTGTTGTCAGTGACACATCAAGCCTTATACATTTATTCCTTAAGAAAATGCAGTGACATTTATCTCATCTGCAGCCGCTGCGGCAGTGAGGATCACACTGCTCCATTTGCATCAGTAAATAGGCAAACATGCAGATTCTTCTCTACTCTACTGCTATATATACAGTGTCTAAAACAGGTTTGCATACAACATACAGCAAGGAAATGCACAAAAAAAAAGAAAAAAATGACAGTTGAGTGCAGCTCTTCTGAATATTTCTCTCTTCTTTCTGGTCTGTGAATCCTGACTTTAAGTCATCTGCCTCATGTCGCCGAAAACCGCATAGCAACTTTAGCGCACACAGCCTGGCGAGGGAAACGTCACATCATCCTAAACTTCATGTTCGTGTGGCATTTTGATAAGTCCGTGTCATTTTAGCTACTTGTAGGAGCACTGTGGGTATCTACATTCACGTGTTAAGTAATCAGCTATCATCTCATTAATCCCCCCAACTTAATCTCATTCTCTACCTGGATTTTTTATTTGTTTTTAAATGTGATATATTTAGATATTTAACAGCTTTACTATTTATTTCTGCATGTATTTATTGACAAAGACATTTATATTTCTAAAGTAGTAGTACCGTGCAATTTCTGCACACTGCACTTTTTAATATAAGTTCCTTCAATGTTTGAATAACTCAACCCTGTCCCCAATGCAATTAATAACAATTCAATAACTGTATGATTGGCCAGTTTCTTTACCTGATTGAATAATGATAACATCCCCTCTAAGATTCGGTTAGTCACACCAACTAACACACATCTGACCAGATCAATACATTAGGTAGAGGATATTAAGGTGGTCCATTCGATACTGCACAAAGCTACCTTGTTAAATGATCAAAAGTATAACGTGTTCCTCGAAGCAAAGAATAAGAAACAGTTTGAATGAAATGTACAGTATATTGATTAAATGTAGTGCCTCTCTTATCATCATACTGTATGGGCTTACTGTACCGTATGCCTCCGCAACAGTTGCTTTGAAACTACATCCTTCATGCTGCTATAATACTGTTCTGGAAGTGTCTGCAGATAATAACATCACATTTCTGCATCGTCATCATCGTCTCGTACATATTCAGACAAATCATCTTGCGTACTGCTATGTTAGATTTAAAATATGGCATTCAGATGCTATGTGATAGAGAATGTTCCATAACACACAGTATACTTCCTTCTAATCTATGCTATAAGCTTATATGTTTTGTCAAAGAACATATGCTGTCATTTGTCCAACAATCAATGCTGCATCGACCCTGTTTCCTTTTTCAACTCTGTCAGCTTATAATTTGATATGGTCTCAGTTTGAAGGGTGAGCGTGCCTCAGGTCAGCCAGCCTAGAGAGCACGTTCCATAATGTACAGTAAATGACGTGTCACCTACATATGCAGACAGCATCTCAAAGCATTTAACTGTATTATTTCTCCGTATCTTATATCAAAGTACATTGAAGTGTGGCAGTAAGCTCTGACACCACTCCTCCATGTTTGTATCAGTGATTTCAATATAATAGTCTAATATAAATTTCTCGGATTGGAAAGTATTCTGTGTGTTGTGGACATATTTTCAAGTTATCCAATCAAACCATTTGACAACCCTACGTGTGTACTACTGTCAGTCCTTATAACTTAATCTAACAGTCTAGACGTTCATATCTTTTTATTTGTTTTTGTGATCGATGTAGCGATCACATACGTTCTTGGCAGAGAGTGCAGTCCTAGTTTATCCAGCTTTACTTGTCATCACACATGCCTGCTGCACTGTGCATCATCACTGTCTCGTGCACTCGTCTCTGTCTTACTTCCTTTATAACCCAATCTGAAAATGTCAGCTCCACTCTGATCTTAATGTTGAGATTATTCCTCTCGTTTTCATTGCGCCTTTTTAATGTGTATCACATTCGAGCCAACCAAAGTTTTGTTGGCACAGTCACAAACGAAATCACACTGAATGTACGTCAATATTTAAAAACAAATGCTTATTTTGCTGGAGTGGTTGTGTTGACTTGTGATTCACAGTCTGGTTCCCTATTGATTGTAAGTGGGTGATTATCAGGGAACGAAACGGGGCATATCTGTAATATTTTATCCACTGATGTGTGGGAGGATGTAATTGGTCGATCAGTGCCCTGTAGGGCATCTTGTACAGAGTAATGCTGTAGGTTTCCTTCCTGTCAGTCTTTCACTCTTCTACCATCACCGTCATGCTCCGACAGCCTTCACAACATCTACTTTTTCTAATCCCTCCCTTTTGAAGGAATATCATTTCAAATGTATGTGCTTCCACTTCTGATTTTTCTTTTCTCTCGCACTATCAAATGATTTTGCATTGTACATAAACATGATTGCTGTGAACATTGTATTATAAAGTTGCACCCATTTACAAAACCTTAAATGGGCAGTAGTTCAGTCAGTGTCTCTGAGTGTTGGAGTTTAGCGTCAAATGTTTGTGTACACTAAACACATTGTCATATATCAAATAAACATGGGAATTATGCAACACAAAGTCATGGACTCTTCTTTTTTCTTCTTTTTACTGTGTTTGTCATTGAACACTTATTTCATTTTATTTCAATAATTTATTTAAACTGGTCGTCTCATTGAGACCAGGATGTATTTTCAAAGAGAGACCCGTGACCAGAAAATAAATGACACTAATTATTCCCTGAAAATACATGATACACGTGTATAATGTATGTGATTATAAAAAACTTAACATCCTCAAGTGAAACGGGAGAGTGTAACTAAGGTCAATCCATTTGAATGCAGAATAGTAGGTTTTTTCTAAGAGTTTCACAACTAATGTTAAAATGCCTTGTGACCCGACATTGTACCCTGAGAGCAGACAATGTAAACATTAAACTCCTGTTTAAATCCTGACTGCTCGGCCTCTGCTATGTTGTCGGACTCTAGAAACAGTCTCGGTTGAGAGTTGAATAGGGAAGAGGAGCTTTGCTCATTTTTGAGATTCATTTGTAAGTCGCTGAGATCACCATATTCAGCAATGGGATAACCTGTGTAGGCCTCCAGGTTTCAAATGTCAAGTTGTTATCATTGACAACTATGAATGAATACATGCATACTTTATGTTCTGACCTAATATTTTATGTCAGGTTCAGTTCATATTCAGTACACCTTTGAATCGATTGACTGTTAGGCAACAACTGACTCAAAGGTCATATATTTGAACATGGACAGGCCAATAAAACAAGGACACATTATCTCAGTATAATCTTTATCAATAGCAATATAACCATATAATATAACTAATAACAAATATTTGTTTGACCTCACATTTGTTAAATGTTTTGCTGTTCATCAAGAGTTTGTAGTTGTTCGTAAAGAAGAGTTTAAATCCACAACCTTCACTCAGGAGCAAAAACTTTAAACCGAGAAGTAATAACAATGTGACATATATTTAGGTCGTCATCGATACTGACTGATATGTACATTTTATCTCTATAATATTTATGACCATCTCACCCTGACCTAATTTGAGCACACTTATAACATGATTGTGAACATGAGGTACTGCATGAACTACCTTGTTGTTACCAGGGCAGCTGAATTCAGAGTTGCCATGACCACATACATTACTGATCCTCATAGACCTTTAAACCAGTAAACCAGTAATACAACCATTCCCACGTATACATTTTAGGGGTATTTATTTTATAACCTCGTAAAATACAGCTTTCCCTTTAAGAACACAAACACACGCACACAATCACACGCGCGCGCACAGACACACACACACACACACACACACACGTACAGTGGTTAGCTGCTAGCTGATGATTGACACACAGAGACAGTGATAAACCTTCTCATGACAACTCCACATCACCTCACAAGGTCAGACACACACACACACACACACACACTGTGACACGGAGAGACACAACACGACTCCTCTTCAGATCTTATGAGAAGATTCCCATCAGATAAATGTTAGCATGCAAGGGTTAGCCGTGCTAGCTAGCTCCAGCCCCAGTGCACAGATGTTACCTGCAGTGAATCAGCACCAGGAGGCTAATTCTCAGATCGGTTTTTATCCGTTTTTTGGATGTTTCTAAATTCAACGTGAGCCTCGTCAGCAGCGGAAGTGAAAACGCGTTGACAGCTTGGATGTCATGTTAGCTCAAAGTTAGCTTCTATCAAACCTCTGTAGAGCCAGCTGACATGATAACACACACTACTCATCAGTGATCACAATAAGAGCCTGTTGCTGCTGTTGTTACTGAACATGTCCTCTTCCCTTCCAGCTGCTGCTTCTCTCTCTCACTCACTGATCCAGAATCAGTCACTTCATCATTTAATACGTGTCCAGCAGCCACAGGTCAGTGTCATGGGAACTCACAGTCAGAGATACAAGAAGCTCCTTTAAGCAAAAAGTGACAGATTGAATACAAGTTTTTCACAGTGTTTTATAATGAAACCATAAGAAGGAAATTACTCCATGAAATAAGAGGATGTTGCTTTTTTATTTTAGGAGCTCATTCCAGTTGTATGCAGTGTGTTTGGACATAGCTATCAAATATTAAACTGACTGACACATGTAACAAGACAACGGTCAGTGTACACGTTAGTGGTGAATCCTGATTAAATCCTACTGATTAATTGTTATTTCATTATTTAGATATATGCTTGTCGCTATCATCTCCATCATTTGAATTTGGATGATGTGTGCAGATCCCACTTTTTCACATTTTTGGGTTGCTCTCATTAACAGCTAAAAATAAATACATGAGTGAAAAGCATTAAATATCCGCATAAATAAATACACAACAACATACATTGGTTTCTGACCTGATTTGTTATATATGCTTCACTTGATACACAGTAAACATTTATTTTATTCTTTAGCTATTAAGTAAAAACTAACAACTTTTAAAGAACATTTGAAAAAATCAAAAGTGCATGTATCAAATCAACTTTCTGGTTGTTATCATGGCAGATGGATTCCAGATGTCCACATGTCAGCATACCGCAAGTGTTTGTAATAAATGTCTGTTTATTGATATTACGTTTTTTGTTGAATAATGTGCAATCTATGGATGATATTTTTGGTCTTAATTTAAAGTCAATGGGACAATGAAGGTGAAATTTGATTCTCAGGTATGAATATTTTTGAGGGTGTCTATTTAATGACATCTTCCTGTAGCCAGGAGCAGGAGTAGACTAGTACCTTGTCTAGATTAAAAAAGTGTCACTCTACAGATTTACTATTCATTTTCCAATTTCTTCTCAGGAGTATGGCAAAGCAGACTGATGACATCATGCTGTTGAAAGGTCACACCTTCACTGAAAATACCTTTCATCATTTCTCAGAGATGGATCTAGACAGGTAGCTCGGATCTAGTCACATCCTATCAGTCTGTCCTGAGACTTTAATTCACTGAGAACAGAAATGTGATCAATGATTTGTTATGTTGTGACAAAGCTTTTCTCCGATGTACTCAATGAAACTTAGGATCTATATGGACTACAATGCTACTACTCCGCTGGAACCAGAAGTGACCCAGGCCATTACTGAAGCCCTGCAGGAAGCCTGGGGAAACCCAAGCAGCAACTATATCGCAGGTTTAACATACTTGCTCTGCACCTAAATAAAATATGTATATATTTAATTTAATATGCTCGACATAACCCACATCGAAAAAAAGAAAAACCTACAGCTATATATTTAACAAAACAATAATAAACCGACTTTTACGCCTAACATCCAACAAACAAGCCAACACAGTATCTTTATAACTGATCAACTTAAATAGAACACGTTAAATCTAAATAAAAATACCTGTCACATACTGTATATAACCATAATCACATCTCTCAATTAAATCTTTTTTTATCGTTCATCAGCAGAACTTCAATCTCAACAACAGCCTTTGTTTTCTTTCCTAAATTACATTATAACATTATTGTCCAGCTTCTTATGACAAAGATACAAAGCAGGAAGGAATGACAGAATGAAAAACAAAACCAACAACCTCAACACATATTTAAATATAAAAGCCACTTTTCATGTATTCAATGCTTGTAATACTTCCTACTATATACTTTCTAAGTGCATTACATTATCCTTTTTAATGGGTATTATGTTTTCCATGTTCAGATAATAACACATTTCTTTCTTCCGGTGCAGTAAAGTAGAGGAGGTGTGAATTTCCAAAGCTCAAGTATCAGTTTCTTTAGAGTTATTCATGACAAGAGAATTACCCAACTCCATGGAAACCTCACTGTGTTCTGGAGCATAACTTCAACTATACAAATGCAAAGATTAAATCCAAATTAAATTGACATTTTACTTCTCACACTTTGAAATACAGACACATCTGTATAGTCGGACTGGCTAAAAACATTAGTGTGTTATTGCATATAGAGCTGGGAAGTGAGATCCAATCACTGGTGGTCACAGGAGACGTACTCAGGATGTGTTCTGATGCCGGCTGTGAACAGACGTACTTAGAGCTGCTAGTTTGGATCGGATCTCTCCTGACGGATGTTAACAGCAGGTCTGAACCGAGAGCGGAAACAACGTATAAAACGTATAAAACTTCTTGTTGTTTTTAGGGGCCAAGGCGAAGGCAATCATCAATCAGTCCAGAGAGAATGTGGCAAGAATGGTTGGAGGGAGAGCAGAGGACATCCTTTTTACCTCAGGGGGAACAGAGGTATATTATATCTGTATATTTTAATTTTTCAAATTTATAATTGTATCATTCATACACCCGTGGCTCATCACAGACTCATCTTTCAGGCCAATAACCTGGTGCTTCACACTGCTGTAGAGCACTTCAGGAGAAACCGCCGAGCTGCAGAGCAAAGTGAAGGCCTTCCACACATCATCACCTCCACTGTGGAACACGACTCGGTCAAACTAGTAGCCGAGCACCTGCAGAGAGAGGGCAAGGCAGGTGGGTGGACAGGAAGAGGTCACTTTGCATGGCAGGCAAACTAAATGGAACCTGCCCCATTTAGGCATAAAACTGGTTTAACAGCCTGACAAGATCAACAAATGTAGGGTGGAGACTGTGAGTAAAGCATGTGAATGAGCTTGTTCTGCATCATGAGCTAGTTAATGATTGTCAATGTCATTCTATAAATATTAGGTATAAACTGATGAACGGCTTATTATTAAAATCCTGATTTATTATCTTATTTACCCAAAATGAAATATGTCACTATGTTACGTTTGTCACTATGTTATAATGGTACATTAATATCAATAACGATTTCAGACTGTAAAACATGGAACCCAAAACACCTGAATAAATTAAATGCACACACACAAAAAGCCTGTTTGAAGACTTTTAAATGAAGATACCATTGCAGCAGATCACAGTTAATCCAGTACAGTTTAGTTTATTAAAGTAACCATGTCTATATATTAACATCTGAAAGAGTAGCCGTCATACGTCTGCTCCCCTTTTTGGCTTGTTAGACTAATTGTGTTTTTGTCACAGATGTTACATTTGTTCCCGTGTCTAAGACGACAGCCCGAGTCGAGGTGGAGGACATCGTTGCGGCCGTGCGTCCCAACACATGTCTCATCTCCATCATGCTGGCCAACAATGAGACAGGAGTCATCATGGTAAGAGGAGACAGACACTCAGGAACCTGACCCCATCTTCTTTATTCAACTGTGAATCTTTTTACAGCACAGATATTATTATAAAATCTAGTATTTGCATAAAGATGTTTGAGCACAACAATCTGCCCATTTTTGAAGGAGGACTTGTATTCTATTGTGACTTTTTAAACGGCATTTTGATTTAAAAAATCAACATCTTCCTTTTGTCAGCCAGTCCAAGAGATCTGCCAGAGAATAAAATCTCTCAACAAGCAGCACGAGCGTCTCAGGATCCTGCTCCACACTGACGCTGCCCAGGCTCTGGGGAAAGTCGGAGTGGATGTCTGTGAACTGGGAGTGGATTACCTCACCATAGTGGGACACAAGGTCAGGAATCTGTTGCACATAAATGATGTAAATCTGGCAAAACATTTTATAGAAAAGGTTTGTTGCATTTCTAGTTCTATGCCCCTCGGATCGGTGCTTTGTATGTGAGCGGCCCTGGAACCAGAACGCCATTGTACCCGATGCTGTTTGGAGGAGGACAGGAGAGAAACTTCCGACCTGGGTAACAAAACACATTGTTTTTGTTGATGATGAAACAATAACAACAGTCAAAAGATCTAATATCCTTCTTTCGGAATATTACAGCACTGAAAACACACCTATGATTGCCGGTCTGGGAAAGGTAACTTTATTTCATTTAGTTTTTAACGGGGATACATTTCAGAATTTATTTTAGAATATTTATAAAGTCATTCTGAGATAGCTTGGTAAATATTTCTGATTGGAGCGTTACAGTAGAGATAAAACTCATATCAGTGACCTGATGCCAAGGACAGACACCTGACTGTTACTCTCTAAGACAACATACAATCACACGATGAGATTATCTAATTCCTGTGTTACAGCAGCAGATAATCAAAACAAGCTAGATAACAAAGCAAGTAGAAAATAGAATAATAGTTGATATTTAAAAATTAAATATAAAAATACAGATATTAGTACATACAAACACATAATATACACTAACATTACATACAAAAATAAAGTGAACTTGAAAAATCCTTCCACCAAGTTTCATAGTAGATTCAAACATTCAAACCATAACAGTAATTTATAGACTGCAGATAGTTATAGATCAGTTATAGCCAATTCAGAAGAACACATTTTTTGTTTGAGCATTTGCAAAATCTTGTACTGTGTTTTCTTTACCTTCTTGATTAATAATAAAGATTGCATCATTTGTTATTAGTTCCTTTGATTTATTGCATGGAAAAACAACTAAATGCTTAATAAATTAGTTTTGGTCAATCTCTTTTTACAACTATTACTACTCTTAACATTTTCTGTCATATTCCGTATGACAGCTGGATGTTTGCAGTACGTTGTGTACCATCAAATCTTTACATCAGTAGTCTTGTTAACACAAACCTTCTGTTTGTCAATTGATCACATATTTATTCTATTTCATATCCTACCTTGTAAATATATTTATTTATGTGGCACTTGGCACTAATACTGAAAAAATTATATTGTTCCTCTCAAGTCAATGTAGACTTTAACTCTAACATATTTTCCTGCCTGTGTCTGTTTAGGCTGCAGAGCTGGTGACCGCTAATCTGTCAGATTATCAGCGTCATATGCAAAGTACCAAACTTTACCTGGAACAACGACTGCGGGTTAGTTTGATTTTATTTTGAATGTTATTTTGTTTTTGAATGATTTTTTAATTTATTTTGAAGAATGTTTTACACCTCCTTTGCTGGTATAGATCATAGATAATTTACATATGTGCACATATAGATGGAGCAGGTGTTTAAAAAACAAAGACTAATAGAAATATTGTATTTAGCAAGAAACTTCAATTCTAGATCTCCAAAGATGAGTTTGGATAAGGTGTGGATGATACTAATTTGTTTGTTAGATATTAGAACCTTAGTAAAAATAAAATGATAAACTTTGTTAACATTGTCTTAGGAGTTGACCATGTTTTCTTCCCAGGCCATATTTAAAGATCGGATCCACTTCAACAGCCATTACCCCGGCTCTGATATCCTCCCCAACACATGTAATGTGTCTATCCTGGGCCCAACATTACAAGGTGATGTCATGACTCGTCTGTCTCTGTCCTGCGTCTGTTGTGGCCTGCAAGTCCAACCAGTGTCCTCTAACCCTACACCAATGTTTGTGACAGGCAGTTCATGACCTGCACTGCCCTATTTGTAAACTACAAAGCCTCTGAATCATTAATCTCTCTCTCTGCCCTGCTTTAGGCTGGAGGGTATTGTCCAACTGTAGGAGGCTGCTGGCCAGTGTCGGAGCCGCCTGCCACTCGGACAGTGGGAACAGGTAAATGAGTCCCTCAGTCGCCTGCTCTGCCTTTGTTCAGACACCAGAATGATCAGCATTACATAATTCTCCTGTGATACAGGCCTTCCCATATCCTCCTGAGCTGCGGCGTCCCCTCAGAGGTGGCAGCCAATGCTTTGAGGTTGAGCGTGGGCAGAGGGACAACCAGGGAAGATGTGGATGCAGTCGTGGAGGATCTGAGGAAAACCGTGCAGCTGTTGGAAGAAATGAACTGATGGACTTCTTGTGCACAAAGTAAAGTAAATCCCGGAGGTCAAATAAGGATGTACAGGGTTAAACGCACACCACCTGTGCTTATTGTTACTTGTGAAATGGATGAAAAATTTAATATAAATAATAAAGGAGAACTTGAAGTGACCTGTGGGGTGATGTTATGAGGAGATGCATTTACTCGGCTTCCATCACGTCATATGAGAAGCTAATCAGCTTATTGGACCCAGGGCAACATGTATGAGTATTATTGAAATTAAATATTAAAATACATTTGTAAAAAAAAATTTAAAAACTCCTTTCACTGATCTCATCAGCCATGAAATGTTCCATCTAGATTACATTCCTTCAAATTTATCAGCCTTTTGCTTTAGAAATATATATTAAAAAAAATCGTCTCATTGTATTCCAGCATGCCTTGGCTCCGACTTCTCCCATTACTTAAGTTTCCGTGCTGCCTCAGCTCCCCCATCTCCAGTGAAGCGCGGGTGCGTGTGCCAGCATATGGTCACTGCCACACAAAGGAGAGCAGGGGGGCCACGACTGCTGCTCCTCCACCCGTCTTTCATTACCTTTCTATCTCGCTGCCTCTGACCCCCTCCTCTCTCTCCTAACGGCCATGTTTGCCAGCTGGCTACAGATAGGGTGTCACTTTCCTGGCTCGGGAGGAGGCTATGAGTGCATGAGTTTTTGGTTATTCTATGCAAGTTTGTGCATGTGAAAAGATGACGGTACCCTGCTGGGATCGAAACAGCTCCAGCGAGCCTCTTCTGTGTGCCACAGCCTTCTCATAGCAGCCAGAAATGGTGCTTCATCGGGCCATCCAGGCGGCACGAGCAGGGGATCTTGAAACCCTGAGGGAGCTGGAGTCTTCTGGTCACCTCTCACCAGCCATCACCGACACTCAGGGTGCCAGCCCGGTGCACCACGCGGCCAGGTGTGGACGCCTGGAGTGCCTGCAGCTCCTGGTGAGCCACATGGGTCTGGCAGCTGATCTCCGGGCCTTGAACAGGGCCACGCCAGCCCACGACGCTGCAGCCACCGGCCACATCCGGGAGCTGCGCTGGCTGGTGAACCAGGGAGGCTGCAACGTTGAGGTAAGTTGATCGACTGGGAGCAGTTGTAAACCAATGCCTTGGATAGATGCCACGTGTGTCCAGTTTTCTGCTTCCACCGACTCGATTGCGTGCAAGTTGAAAATCAGGCGAAGGCTTCAGATAGTTATCTAACTGATTCTCGAGTACAGTTACATCACTGCAGTTGTAAACTGTGCTGGGCAGTACCTTTTCACATGTATTACCAGCTGATTACATCATATGGTGTTGACTTACTGGGTATCCATTCGTATAGTGTAGGAAGTGTTGAGGGGAGCTCCCACTAAACGTGGCAACTTGTGAAATACAGTCATTCTATCTCCTGTCTTCTATCTACCCTACATTATCAACTCTGGACGACAGCATAATGATTGGATTTGTAAAATCTTCTACCTACTAATTCTACAAAGGCATGTCTTTCTGTGGAAAGCATATCTCGTGAACTGCTCATCTAATTGGCTTCACATTTGGTGGGTTTATGGTAAATTCCCTACAAAAGAACGTGTGATAAGTTCAATATTAACACAATTTAATTAACAGGAGACCAGTACTCTGTAGCAGTCAGT
This sequence comes from Limanda limanda, assembly GCF_963576545.1. NCBI lineage: Eukaryota > Metazoa > Chordata > Actinopteri > Pleuronectiformes > Pleuronectidae > Limanda > Limanda limanda. The sequence goes on along the minus strand of NC_083644.1, from coordinate 24,709,710 downwards.
TGGGACGAGGCAGGCTGCCTTCAGTCTGTGGACTGAGTTGAACATGTCTTTGACGTCCTCAGATAAACTGGAGTAGCAGTCAGCCACTGGCGGTCTGCGGCAAATAAAATCAAGCCTGCATTTTTATAATATAATAATTTTTTCATTTCACCATATGGGACTGACACAGACATACTCGAGAGTTGCCGGTGCAAATCTCCGTTCATAGAATCACTTCCTCTTTAGTAGGTTGTCCTCAAAGAAAAAGCACAACATATATATTTTTTTGCTGAAATGCTTCAGATCAAGCTTTTATTATGAAAAGTTGAGAATTTGCATCTGAAGATTGTGTCGGTGGCTTACAGACCTTTCAACTAGTCAACATTAAATGTATGAACAAATAACGACCAGTTCAGTAAATCAATCAAACTTTTATATAAACCACACACGTGAACAGTCATAATGCAAATTCAATTACATTTTTCATTTTATGAAGAATTTTACAATAAAATCTTCAATGCACTTAAACCAGGTAGGATGAACACTCTGCACACAACATCCATCACACAAACAATAAAACGTGACAGTATATTGTAGAACTGTTTGAGGAGGACTCACTAATGACAAGGAGTAATTGTGAAGTAGCTCCAGATCAAGCATGAAGTGTCTTGATAATCACTAAAGTGGTCGAGTTGAATTTGTTTCCTTGCTCCATCTAACTCTGAACTGTTTGAATGTCTCCAGGACAGGGACGCTGCCGGTGCCACAGCCCTTCACCTCGCGGCTCGCTTCGGTTGCGTGGAGGTCATCACGTGGCTGCTGTCAGTCGGAGGACTGGCCGAGGTGGAGACTGACTGTGGAGCAGTTCCCGCTCACTACGCTGCAGCCAAAGGAGACCTCTGCTGTTTGAAACTACTCATTCAGCAGGCGCCTGGGTGAGATCAGAGCACTCGCTTTCTCTGGTGGCATCCCCCACACTGAACTGTCATGACAACAGTTTGATGGATTACTATGAAAAATTCAACACAGGCATTGTGACTGTGGTGAACCCATGACTGCTCCTCTAGCACCCCCATGAGGCTGACCTCTGAGGAATATCTTGACATCTATTAGATGGACTGCCATGAAATTTACAACAGATATTTAAAGTCCTTAACAGCTTCGGTGCTCATCGGACTTCTTTTCTAGTGCTACCAGATGGTCAAAATGTGCACTCATTCTTTTAAATTTTATAACATGGGTGCACACAAAGTATTCAGAGTTTGGTGAACTTGAACCAACTCCACCATGAGGCTTAATTATTAGCTGTTAATTGAAATAATATGAAAAGGATCATCAGGACATTAGGTTTACATATTGATTATCTCCTCAGTGAAAGAGTCTCGCTTTTCAACTTGCGCCATCATCCAGTCAAATTTAATTGTGTCCAATTAATTGGTCCAATGCAATAATAATGATAATAATTTATTTCTATTACGTTTATCTAAACAGGTTTACAAAGTGCTTTACAACATTTTCGGGGATGAAATGAAGCACAACAGAAACAAAGACAAAACAAAAATAAGAAAGGTAACATAATAGAAAATATTCAAAACAAGTAACAACCAGTAAAACTACAGAAAATTAGGCATTACAGATGTAAAGATATCTTTGAAGCAATTGTTTGATAATAATAATACATTTTATTTCTAAGTGCCTTTCAGAACACTCAAGGTCACCTTACACAGCAGATTAAAAAAAAACATCATTAAATTTAAAACAGGTTAAAGTCTAATCTCCTCAGGCAAGGTGTTGCAGAGCCTAAGGCCCTGATGGCAAAAGCCTGGTCACCCTCATGACCTGCCTTGGTTTATGAACTGATAGCGAGAGTTGGTTGGAAGAGGTCAGATTACAGTTTACAGCATAGGAACCTTAGCTATAAAAGTTATTAAAAATGTATTAAGAGATCCTTAAATCAATCCTAAATTTAACTGGCAGCCAATCAAGGAAGGTGTGTCATTACAGTACATTTCCATCAGTCTCTGCTGTTTAAGCTGTTTAATGCTACTTAACCAATGTTTGCATGGTAACATACCAAACCAGCGCCAATAAACATTATACCTGCCAAACATCAACATGCCAGCGTTACCATTGTAGCATGTTGTGATGCTGATGTGAGCATTTAGCTCTAGTCCAGTCTCGCAGAGACACTAGCATGACTAGTCTGGCTATTTAAATGAATGCAAGTATTAGAATAATTATGTAGTTATTATAATAAATGATAATTTCATTCAGAGTATTTTTTATATGAGTGTCTACACCTGGATGGCAAAAATGAGTTTCTTCTAAATGTGAACAAGGGGCTGAGATATAAGAGGGCACTATGTGGATATTTGAGGCAGGTGTTGCTTAGTGACTTCTTTTGGCCAAATGAAACAGAATCAGAAGGCCCCTGGAGTAGAGGACTATTTTAAAGTGCAGGTCTTTTTCTTTCCACAATATCCACAGTGGTCCTGGGCCCTATCAACTCGAGTCGGGGTTCCAGCCTAAGTAATACCCAATGCAAGAGGTCTCAGAACCAAGCCTGGAGTTAGAATAACACTCTAACGCCATGGAGGGACCGTCCTGCCATCTGCAACCATTTCTGAGCCACGTGAGGTTCAGTCTGGTGGTGCTTCAGCAGCAGTCAAGAGCACAAGTCCTTTCCCTGTGCCCCCTGCTCACTGCAGAGTAACCCCCTGAGTTATACGTACTCCAGATTGGAAATCATTGGTTTAAATATAATCTTTACCATTTTGTTTGTTTTTTATTTATTAGGATCCCCATTAGCTGTGACCTAAAGTAGAGCGAGTCTTCCTGGTTTCCACAATTCAAAATACATACAAACCTTTAAAACTGAAAAAAACACTAAATCTCACTCAGTCTACACCAATAAAATGTTATGTTCCACTTTTATCATTAAATGTGAAAACAACTTAACATTGCAGTTATCACAGATGTAAAACTATAAAACATGAGAATTTAATAATAATTAATTTAACAGAATCATTATTTTAGGAGTAAAAACTTACATAGACAGTTGTAGCTTTTCCAACAGAAACTCCCTTCCATCCCTTCCATATGCTTGGCCTCCTACCAATGTGATTCAAGAAACAATATCTGATCAACTACCTCATACATTAACACAGTAATAATGTGCAATTAACACATGCAACTACACAATGCAAAGAAGCTTATGTTGATTAGGAAATTAACTGAAATAATGGACAGAGATAAGTTGTTCAAAAACTGAAAATGTCGGGAAACAGGAGCCAGTCCACCATCACAAACCTGAGAGTGTGACACTGAGTGAGGACGAGATCAGAGATATGTTGGCTCTCCGGCCTCATCTCCTTGTTACAGGAGAGTATGACTTTAGTTTGCATGACGCATGGAGAGGTCAGACCACGTGAATAAAACATCTTGAGACGCTGTCACTCACAACTCAGCCCGGTGGTTGGTGAAGTACAGTACGTACGTCAATGTAAATGCAGCCCTGCTGTGTCCTAACAGGCTTTTTAGGCAGGAAGTCAAAAGTTTTTAGATCTCAGATTCTTCCAAAGAAAAAAAGAAAAAGAAGTATTTAATGTTTTTGAAAGTTGCAGCTTAGGAGCAAACAATAAAATGCATATTTTCCTTTTGTTATAGAATTGATCCCTTAAATCCATAACATTGACTTCATTGTATCCATCTGCATCATGTGCTGCTGCGTATAAACTGTTCTCCAAATGTTAGTCAATTCCTATAATGGTCAGACAAACTGTGAAAATATTGTCAGTTCAAAACAGAGCCAGCATCAGGGAATGTCACAACAGTGGTGTCACTGTTCACTAGTTGTTGCATTTAGTTTGAAACAAATGAAAACCTTCCAGGACACCACTGACGTCTTTTCGGTGGACCTCATGTAGTGAATTTCCCTTTTTTTTAAAAACTTCTCGTAAAAATCTGGTTTAAATATTCCCTAGTAAGGATCTTTAATTTCATGATGTGCATTGTTATCCATGGTTTTTATGCATCTACGCAGGCAACAGAGTGTTGTTAGTGTGTCCGACTCATTCTTGTGAACATGATATCTCAGGAACGCCTCTTGGGATTTTCCTCAAATTTGGCACAAATGTTCACTTTGGACTCAGGGAGGAGCTGGTAGATGTCAGTGGTCAAATTCATGGGCGTATCTCAAGAATTTATATGCTACTTGTGACATACTTAAGAACAAATGTTTAACAGGATAAAAATGATGGTATTTTACATCCAATATTTTCAGCAAAAACACTTTTCTGGCCAAATTTTCAAACTGGAACATCGGATTAGAACATATTTGCTGCACCTTTTTCATACCGAACTGTTGTGTTGCCTCAGACATAGAATTCTGACAATGGTCACATTTAAGGAGTTAATGGCCAATCTAATCTTGTTTACCCATGTTGTTGTCTGTTGGAGTACAGGTGTGTGAACCACCAGACATGGATCGGTGCTACCCCGCTCTACCTGGCCTGTCAGGAGGGACACCTGCATGTTGTAGAGTATCTTGTCAAAGACTGCGGCGCCGACGTCCACCTGAGGGCTCATGATGGCATGACCTGCCTGCATGCTGCTTCTCACATGGGCCACCAAACTGTGGTGGTGTGGCTGGTCAGTTACGAAATCCACATTTATGTTGCATCATTATAAAGTGTCTCTTAAATATGTTAAATCTCTTTTCTATACCCCCCAAACAGGTGACCTTTACTGATGTCAGCATGTCCAGCCAGGACAGAGATGGAGCGACTGCTCTGCACTTTGCGGCCAGCAGGGGACACTATTGCATCTTGGAGAGGCTGCTTCACTTGGGTTCAAAGGTCATCACAGATTACTGGGGAGGGACCCCACTTCATGATGCTTCAGAGAATGGAGAGATGGAGGTTTGGCAAAACTTTGAATTTTACCTCCTACTGTTGTTATTTTTTCTTCTTGTGTAAATATAACCAGCTGAATATAACCTTCTTCTTCTTCTTCTTCTTCTTCTTCTTCTTCTTCTTCTTCTTCTTCTTCTTCTTCTTCTTCTTCTTCTTCTTCTTCTTCTTCTCATTTTGTTGTTTCCTTTATATCAGTGCTGTAGAATCCTTTTAGCCAATCAAGCAAACCCCTCAGATCAAGATATCGATGGGTTCACAGCAGCAGACTTGGCAGAGTACAACGGACACTGTGAATGTGCCACATATCTCCGTGCCATGGAGAAAAACGTAAGCTCTCTGTCTTTCTCTCACCTACAGTTTATTTAATGTTTCCCATTTTCTCCTCCTCTTGCTTTGTATGTGTGTGAGTATTGCCCAGCTGTTTACCTTGGCATAAAAATCAAAGCTACACGCAGTTCGGGGAGCACGGTCAACAGCAAACATCTGGAAGATCTTGGAACGTCAGTGAATCATTCTCTTTATTTGTGACATGTATTTGGTTCAGGCCAACCCTGTCCTCTTGCCCTCCACTCAGCCTGATTGCTCTGCTCTCCGTTTAAGAGCTCTACGAAAGTGGAGAATGAAAGCTTTTGTGTTGAATAAGGCATTACAAGCTATAGTGGCGTGAGTACCGGAGGAGATTCTTCGTTCTCAGTTTCGCCACGGAGGACTCTCTGAGATTAGCCCTTTTGTTTTGTGCGGAAACGCGGCGCTACTTAATGTGATTGATGAATATTTTAGTGTTTACACCTTGTTTGTGCTGGTGACGCCTGTTCAAGTCAGGTTTCAAACAGTACAAACTGGCCTGTGTGGTGTCTACAGCCTGCTCGGAAACATTATATCCTGAGTCATTTGTTTTCCTTTCACAAAGATGCATAATAAGTACATTTAAAGTTGAAATCCGAGCTGGCTGAGTTGATTTAAAGTAGGAAACACAGAGCACTGTAAAGTGGAGGAGCCCCTGGGGACCACTCTCTCAGCACACTTGGTGAACCTTAAATCCTTACAGCTGTCCAGATGCAGCCTCTCCGTGTTTCTCCCCATCACACTTCACTTGCTGCCTATGGCGCAGACTGCACAGCGATGTACACAGAGCATCGAAAGGTGTTGGTCAGTAGAAGCCATGAATAGGTCAGTGGAGAAGAGCTGCACTCACACATGAAGAGGATGGTGACAGCGAGCCAGTGAGGCGTGGCCGCCCAGATCCCCTTCAGAAATAATCCCCCCTTCAACAATGGAGAGCTAATTAGCACAGGGGCCGCTGTGGCACCGAACACAGGCAGAGCTGCCGCCGGCTCCGGGCCTATCAGTTACCCTCTCCAGCGGCTCAGGTGGAGGGCCCAGGGGCTGAGCCCGTTATGAGATCCACAAGCTTAAGTTTCAGCGTTTTTTTACCATTCTGATGCCTGGAACCGGAAACTCTATCCCTCTGTGGACTCGGAGCGCAGGATGTCATTGGCTTCAAACGCACGTTTGATTGTGTGTCATGTGTGTTTTTTCCAGAGACTTGGAAGTGCTATGATTGTCACCTCTGGATACTGTGTAATATTGATAGCAGACAGGATGCTGGATTATATTTCTTGGCCATGTATGAGTTGTACACAAACTGAGGCTTGATGGGAACAAAGGGGTCATCTGATAGAGAACCTGGAAGACAAGTTAATTTATTTAAATCCAGAGAATCCTTGGAGAACAGTGTGTGATTCGTCGAGGCCTACTGTGCTTGGGATGAGTTGTTCAAGTAGACATCCCTTAATTACATTTGCGGAGGGGTTTCACATTTGTGAAGTGCTGCATAGATCAGAGGTTTCATTGGTTATCAGTCAGATAATCTCATTTCCAAGCTGCGACCTAAATGGATTGGGACGTTGACCGGGTGTGGGGGGCCTGCGTATTTGGCCTCTCTGCATGTTTGGATCGCTCGCAACAAGGTCAGACTTGTTCTGCACCGTCAACCTCTCCTCATCTCTCATCTAGGAAACAGCTGCAATCAAATAAACAGAGCGTGGCGTGAGGTTTACTTCACACACAAACGTTTGCTCTCCATTCAGGGCGATCTTGCCAAAGATACTGCTGTTTCAGGATGTGTATTTTTAGAATACTTGGACAGAGGAAACACGTGTCGTCCATCTCCACGTTGTTTTTTGCAATGCGACACAAAACACATACTCGTATACCTTTTTACATATACTGGATTTTATGAATTGCAAAGTCTGGCTGCATTACATACACGCTCTCAACAATTAGTCAATGAATAAATTATTTAGAATTAATTCGTAACTATTTGTTTCTGTTTATGTAATGTTTTTAAGTGAAATACCAAAGAAATGTGGATAATTTGAGATTGTGGGATAGCATTTGTTTTATTAATCGCTAAAACAATGTCATTTCCTCTCGGTTATCATTCCTCCTTTCCATCCTGGCCCTGAAATGATCCGTTCCTAATGTATTTTAATGTATATTTAGTATAACAGAATAATAATGTGTCCAAAACAGACAGATAAAGCCCTATATTAACCATAAATATAGCGTGGACTGTATTTGTGCACTGGATTGTGGATTAGTCCCCCATCACATTAATTGTATTCTAATGTATCTCTTAATAGCTTAATAGCTGAGAATAATGTAAAATATCAGCAGTTTTCTATTATTTTAAGACATTTCAAGAATTTGATTTCTGCAGTAACACCTGAAAAACAGCTAAAGTTTGTCACAACACGTTTGTTGTTTTTACCTTATTAACGGACAAAGCCCTTCACTTAGTCTCATAGTGTCATATTGTATTTCCGCTGCCACTGTAAAAAAAAGGAGATGCTTGATGAATTAGCTGCCTCATTCAATTGTCCCAAGTGGAAAGATCACCTGAGCGCACACATGGATAAAATGTCTGTTTTCCAGCTGCTTTGACAAGTCTTCCGCTGACACATCCCTTCGTGCAACAACGCGGCCGTTGGTTTGTCGATGTATTAGTGACATTACCGGCCACCCAATCCTTCTCGCTTAATTATTAACAGCATTCTCCAATCGGAGTTTATTGTTTATTGCCCAGCGGCCCTCGGCCACTGGCGGAGATGCCGGTGATGTTGTCAAACAAGTGGTCGGCGATGTGGAGATAGCGGCACATTCTTCAGCACGCAGTGGCTGCCCCGGATACCTGGCTGCACCTGCACGAGTCAGCGCCTCAGGAGCTTTGTTGTGCAGTGAAGTCGCACCAGTGTGCTGCTGCGTTGTACAAGGTCAAGGTTGGTGAGTTTTAAGTTGGTTTATTTATCACTTTCATTGGCTTTTGTAGTCATGACAGGACTTTTTAATGTTTTCGTCACTTTTTTTGTGTGTTTTATTACCTTTTCTTTGGAACGTTTGTTTGTATGTAAGTAACCACACAGGTTTTGTAGTTATTTTTGTAAAAGGAAAAATGAAGTTTAGTCATTTCTATTCAAGGGCTGTAGCTGGCAGATGTTTTGGCTGTGTTTTACCTATGTTCTGATCTGAAGTGGCCTCTTACGGTCAGGCATGACTAATACTCCAGGCTCATGACCTTACTTTGAGCCTCGGTTGTCGTTGTTGATTTTTGCAAATTGGACATGATTGTTTTTTTCTTCCCCTTTTTATCAAATCTTGTTATGTTTCTAAATCTACTTTTTGCAACAGGAGTTGTGACATAATTCTAGTATGAAGTAGTCCTATATTGTCATAATAAATACACATATGTGTTGTTAAGCTACACTCAAAATGCAAAAAAGCTGTAAAAGTTGGCAAAAAGATTGCATCCGTCATTTATTAGCCTCACTGGCGTTTACCTCCACACAGGAAACCTGAGAGTATTTCAACATGTGAGTGGACATGTATTTACACTGTAGTGCTCTGTGTATAATGTACACCCACTGTATACATTCCACGTTTCAATTTATCACCGCGAACATGAATATTTCACATGGAAGCAGGTTGTTTTAGTGATTGATTCCAGAGCGCAGAATTACAAGACATGTTTCTTAAATACACACGGTGTTCTGAAATACTTAAACTCTCTCATGGCTCTGCCCGTAAGGAGCGCAGATTACTGGAGCTGCATATCTGACAATGAGACAGCACTGAGTAGCTGTTTCTTAACTCTTGGCTCCTAATCTGTAGTGATCAGGGTCTTTGTGGTCTTTGATAGAAGGGAGAGTGGAGCCAGGCCAAAAACAGGGTTAGGCTTTCTATATCTGCGTGGCAATTATGATGGGGTGCTGATGAAAACCAAATGCTCTCTGGCCACTGGGTCTAATTAGACACACACACACACACACACACACACACACACACGAGGGCCGGTTCACCGAAGCTTTTAGGACGTTGAACTGTTACGAGAAGGGTCACAAAGAAATCACGCTCCCTTGTTTATCTATTTATGGGTTGCACAACTTCGGGGAAGTTTATTCCTCCGCCTGAGCGGTGTCACAGCATTTTTCGTGCTGTTCGACATCAAAGTGTGAGAGGAAATGGCGAGGACCACCTCGTGGACACAAAGCACCGCGGCACGGAGCAGCATATTAGGCTGCCTTTGATGTTTTTGGTTACTAATAATGTCCTTGGAGAGCTACAGTGGATAGGCTTTCTGCATGGAGTGCATTAGGACAATGCAGGTTCATTAAAGGAGATCTAAATGTTTCCATACATCCGTCCGAGAGCAGTGTGAAATGCTGCCAATTATTCAAGGTTGCTTACCACGTTGTTTATGTACTGAATGTCCTCAGGCTATAAGAGGTTTGGACGTGTTACTCTGCATTTAGGCGTTCTAATAATTCAATGATTTAGTGTAGTTTATGTGTATATTTGTTTTTTTAGATAGAATTGTTTTACCAGCATAATGCACAGCGCATTTTGATAACCTATAGTATATAGCCTGTTAAAACAATGCAGTATTACTTCCATGTTCAACCTAAAACAGCGTACTTACAGTTGGGACAGATCTACCGCACACACTGTAATTAAGAGTGAATTAACACTAACATGTTGTACTGACAGAGAAATTCAATCAAACTTTGCTATTACTTCCAAATGCTACTTCTTTTCTGTCTGTATGAAATTTTCTAAAACCTGCAGTGTTTTTCTACCATATGCTATCTGTCTCTGAACCAAATACATGTTACTGTTCTTATCTTTACATAAACCTCAAATGTGTTGAGGGAGTAATACTCTATCTTCCTCGGGTCAGTTTCTTCCACATCAAGCAGGGAAATGTGATTTTTTTTTCTTCTTCTTTGGTGTTGAGTTGGGACAGCGAGAGTCCAGACTTTCAGCTTATTATTCTAAAAGTATTTTAGTAATAATTGTTCATTGGTCTCCAGTCCTTGAAAGTCAGATTTTGTTTCTGAGTTGAGAAGGTGGAATTTACCAACAGCAATCTCATCTCATCCAGTTTATATTATTTGAAGATGCCAGTATGTCTTTTCTCTTTCGATCACATCACCTGCTTGAGAATGCTCTTTGCGGTTTTCCAGAGGGACACCAATTTTTGTGTCACCTTTCTTTAAACTGAAAACCCCCTTGTGATTTTTATATAAGTTTCATCATAATTGCCATTCTATTGTCTAAAATAATAATGTTGCAACTATGATATCTGCAGACGCTGCAGACAGATACACTCATTGAGGTTATCCCTCCAGTGGGAGAAGAAGAGAAGGTAAAGTCGACTGTGCTGTTGCAGCGCAGCCGGGACGACTACTACGGAAGCCTGAGTGACACATGCAGTGACCGTCACAGCAGCAACACACCCATGGATAGTTTAAAGGTAAACCCTGATCTGATTGCTTCTATGTTTTTACTTCTTTTCATGATTTCATGTTATAACCTAAAGCAAATGCACTGTGTCTCTTTGTTTTCCCAAACTAGCAACCTGAGAGTGGGAAGCCCCCCCAGGCCAGATACCCTCAGCCTGCGTCTGCACCTCTTTTACCCTCTGCTTCATCCACACCTGCTCGGCCGGCGAAGTCCACAGTTAAAAGATTAGAGCAGGTTCATATTGCAACTTCTGGTGAGAGAAACATTATGAGTCATCTGAATGAGTCCCTCTTCAGTCACTTTAGTTAGGCAACAAACTGTGCTTTGGTATCGAATGGTTACTGTATTGCTTAATGGAAAAATTTGTTTTGTTGAACTCATTGAATGACTTAGACATGACTGGCTATGATTTTGTTTTTCAGTTATTAAAGGTTTCAAACAGCCCAATGCAGCTGGGAGGAAGATAACTCGCTCTGCTGATAAGACCATTATGCCTGATACAAGCCTCCTGGCTGGAAAAAATCTCCTCGGCAACATGAAGTCCATTACATCTCTGAAGCAATCAGGATTATCAGGAGTCTTCACTGGCCATGCAGTAAGCAAATAATAAGCTTTTCCATTTTGTTCACCCAATCAGCCACGGCATTAACAGGTTTGCTGTGGCTGATCCCTGACCTTTGTTCACCTTTCTTTAGTTAAGATGCTGAAACTAAGTTGTTGCTTTCTTCACTGCAGAATAAAATGGTCATCCTGCCCACTGAGGAGGCCAACCTGTCAGACATCGACTATCTGGTCCCCACACATGATGAGAGAGGCCGTTCCATTGCCGAGTGGAAGAGGCAAGTGATGGTGAGACAGCTGCAGGCCAGGCTGCTGGACGAGGAGGATCAGAGGAGGAAGGTAATGTCTTTCCAGAGATGATTTAATTATACATTTTCTATGGTTAGATCGTGAATGTCCCTAATCCACTGAGGTAATTGTACAGTTTCATGAAATCTTGAATCTTGAATTAAAGGTTGATCACACATGTTACAAGGGGCGGGGCCAGGGGGGCACTGGGACACTGGCCCCAGCTGAAATCTGTTTGGCCGCTGAAGTGCCCCTGTCCTGTCAGTAGTTTCTTTTTTTTTCAATAAACTAGTCACTTACTACTAACTAACATCATCTCAACAACATCTGCAGCTTTGTGGACCATTCTTCACACTATATGGTGTTTGGATGAAAAACATGAGACAGGGAACCTCAAGGAGTGGCCCTTTTAATCAACCGACAGAAAATGTATCACTTATTTTGGACTTGAAGCCATAGACATAAGTTAAAACAGTAAAATAATTTAGAAAGTACAGAAATGCAAAAATACCGAAAACTAAAATTTAAAATACAAAGTTAACACATAGGTAAAAAATAACTCAGTTGGCAGCCCTGACACAGGTAGACAATGTGCAGTACAAAAAGAGATTCAAAGCAAATACAGATGTTGTATAAAGTATAAATGTTTTATAATGATATACGTATAATAATATATGAAATTAGATGAGGTAAAAGGTCTGATGGCAGTCATCAGGAAGGACCTGTATCACTTCCTGACACAGCCAGGTGGAATGAGTCTGTAGCTGAAGCCACTCTTTGTTTTGTCCAGTGTTTTATAAAGGGGGTGTGACGCTTTGTCCATAATTGTTTGTAGTTTTAATACTATTCTTTTGTCAGTAACTTCCTACAGAGTGACGAGCTTGGACCAAACTACAGACCCGGCCTTTCTGATTTGTTTGTTTTGTTAATAAATTAACCATTTGAGTCTTTTTTAAGGAAAATGCTGAATAGTCTCTGGTTTTGTTTTCTGAACATTAACATTTATTTTAGTTTTGGACTCGTTAAGGTTAAAAAGTTGATGAGAAAAGTGTTGTTCAGCCTACTTAAAATTTAAATCTTCTCCCGAACAAATGCTTAATGAGGCGAAGCCGACCACAATGAGCAAAGTGAAAATCTTGATTTGAGTTTTCGATGCTGTTCTAAATCAGCATCTGCACAAAACAAAATGTAAAAACACTTTTACCCTCATTTACTTTTAATTGCACGAAACAAATCACTGAACACATAACTAGTCAAGTCGTATTTTTGAGGTTTGGATCACAGTTTTACTGTATCATTACTCTTTTTCTTGTCACCCCTAAGCCATTTGAAATGTAAAAAAAAGGGAGTTTAAATATGACAAGCTACATTTGTATCTGCCCTTTCTCAGGAAAATGGGAACAGATATGCCAAAGTCAGCTGGAGGTACTCCCAAGCCCACAATGCCATCCTGGGGCCCTCTGGTGAGCTGCTGACTGAGGATGACCTCATCTATCTGGAGCAGCAGATTGCCAATGTCTCCATGCAGAGGAAAAGTGAATGCTATGAGTTGGAGCTGGCTCGACTCGCCGAGGAGCTGAGGCACATTCTGCCGGCACCCATAGTCAACATCAGCGTCAACACGCAGTTCAGGAACTTCACGAGTCAAGTTCCTCTACCTCTGTGGTGTGGTCGCATCTCAGGCATTGTGAAGAGCATGTCTCTTCTCATGACCAACCTCACAGACCAGCCCCACTGCAAAATGCCCAACACCGACCTGATCACAGTGTTCTCCCAGGCTCCAGAGAGACAGAACTCCACCAGAGGACGCAGGGAGAGCATCAAGGATGAGATCCACGAGTTTGGAGTGTCTGTGAGGTCTCTGAAGTCTAACTTTGAGACACAGAACTCACCTTTGTCAGATGAGCCAGAGGAAGAAAAGGTTGTGTTAAGTCCTTCCTCACAGCTCGAGGCCACAGAGTCAGACAAACAACTTAAAGTCTTGAATCCCGCCAAAGAAACAGACCAGAACAGTGATTCCGGCATCGACTATGATGAAAATGTTGCAGATGTTCGGGAGACCACAAGCCTAAGAAAAGAGCGTATAGTTGTGCTGTTCTTAAGCCACTGGAAGAAATCTGCCTACAACCTGACACTGAAGAGCAAGGACGAAGCGGAGAGGAAGATGAGTGGCGGCAACCGGGGAGTGGGTGAAAAATCTGAGTCTGATCGTAGGGGCAGCTTAAAGAGTGCCCAGTCTAAGATGATGAACAGCTCTATGGGACATTTCTTCAAGCAGAGAAGTGCTGTCAACAAGATGCTGGGAAACTGGACAAGCATGATCTCCAGTGTCCCTTCGAGACAGATACGCAGGTACAACTGCATAACTTTTATAATTTGCTATAATCCCTTTTCCAAAACTCACTAGGTGCTCAAGAAGCACCACTCAAGAAATACCCATTTTATAAGACCCCTGTTCAACAAATGTTGATCATGTTTTTTGTCAAATTACCTGAAGTTTGTCCACTAACTCAACTGATCAATATTGTTATATTAACAATGGACTTACAACAACTGTGTAATGTGAAATGGTTTAATGACAAACCCAAAGAAAATGAAAAGGTTCACTCTGCTCTATGGAGCTCTTAGCATATTTTAGCTCATTCTTTTGGTTTTAGGACTGAGTCAGTTTAAGCTTATTCTCAGTAGCAGTTTTTAAAAGACCAGTGTGTAAAAGATGTTGTGACATCTAATGGAGAAGCTGCAGATTGCAACCAATAAAATACCCACCCCAGGCTCAACGGTAGAAGACCTGCTCCGCATGTAGATGCCGAGAGCTCGTTCTAGTTTAACGTAAAACAATAAAAGTATTGCGATCCACAACCATTTGCTACATGCTAACAAATGAACAACAAAGTTGGCAACGAACCAGCTGCTAAAGAAAGCTTTAGCCAGCTAATATCTAACTAGCTAAACAACCGGGCAATAATTCAGAATATTTAGCTTCTCAAATGTGAGGATTTTCTTACTTTTCTTTTTTCTCATATAGTATTTTCAATACAATATGTTTTTTCTTTGGACCATTTGTCAGAAAAACCAAGCACAGTTTGTATAATCATGCTGTGTTTTCCACAGGCTCCACAGGCAGCAGGCCCTCTTCTCCCCAGAGCAGTTCCTTCCTCGTGTGGACGGTGCGATTGTGGAGTATGACTCTCTGACCCTGGACCTCTTCATGCTGGGCTACTTTCACATCCTGGAGTTGGAGCTGCCTGTGGACGAACGCAAAATGAGGCATCTTCTGTGTTTTGAGGTGTTCGACCATATCGGGAGCTTTCCCTGGGAAATGGTCAGGGACTTCCACAAGGCTGTCATACAGGACATTGAGGCTGGAAACCGCGAGTGGAAGGACGGCCTTGAGGACATTAAAGTAAAGTTCTTTGGAAATACTGTGAGCAAGCCTGAAACAGCTGTAGAAGTGGTGAAACATAGCCTCCCAGAGGTTAGACAGGTCCCTAAAGTCATTATACAGACACCTACGCCAGATGAGGGGATTGTCTACCAAGGAACGGACATTTCCAGTTTCAGTAATGAAGAGATTTGTAAATACATTGATCGTAGTTTTGCTTTTTGGAAAGAGAAAGAGGCAGAGATTTTTGATTTTGAGTAGCTTCTTGTGATTTTTGATATTTTTTGTATGCTTTGTATGTAGACGAAGTTAGGGCTGGGTATCATACCAAAGTTCTTTTTGAATTGTGAATTGAACTGTCTGTTGAAAGTTGGCACTGAATGCTCAGCCATATTCTTGGCTTTGTTTACGTATTCTTTGATCAGATATTGTCTAATGTGATTGATCATTTTGTAAATTTTATACTGTATTTTATTGTGTAAAAGATTAAACATCAGTGAATTTAACAAGTTTGGACCATGTTAAAAATCTAAAAAAACGTTTTATAGTAATAAAATGTGTTGATATTTTGATACTGGTTTTGAACCTCAGGTTATAAAGAGGTAATGGCATCAAAACATTCCAGACCATACCCAGCCCTATTACAAAGGAGTGTGCTTAAAGTAACCAAGTGTGTTTTGAGTTTAATTATTTTTGTCTTTGGTAAGAGACCCTGCTCTGCTAAATATTCTCAAGAAAGCCAATGGTCAGATAGGAGGCACACCAATTTTAATAATCGTTCAAAATAAAACATTACACAGACATGTTGAATATTTGATTTTCTGCAGACTTTAAATTATATCAGATCTTTTTTTCTTAGTTTTAAGTCACCTTAAATAAAACCTCATACAGTATCTCAACCCCACATGGACTAACACTACACACTTATCGTTCATCGCCTTATTGTTCAATTGCAACATCCTGGTAGTATGCTTTTTACCTCTTTTACTAGCTTGCAGGAAGATTCAGAAAATGCCAAGCATGTGCCTGTAACAGCAGCTGTGGGTCCCATGTAGCTTGTTTGGAATCTGACATCAGCCCAGCGTCACTGTCGGTCCTAAAAATAACCCAGTGAAAGACAGGCAGTCCATCTCAATGTCTTGGAAAAAGCCTTTCGCCATGCTGCCCATGCACTCCATGCACTCCAAGGACTCTATTGACTCCATGTTGATCTGACCCGCTGCTCGGCTACAAACAACTTTTTCACAGGGACGATGAGCCACTATTTCCTTTCTCTTCTTTTGTGGTGAGTTTATTTGTTGGTTATTTACTTGATTTTACCGTGTTTGGCCACAGGAAATGTAGTTCATTGCTGATTGTGGAGGTGGTTCAAGATGCAGCTGATCACACGGCCAAAGCTACTTTGTCGTCCTTAAAACAACACAATGGTGACACACTTAGAAGACAAGGGACTTTTTTACAAGACATGTTTTCTGTTTTCACTGTTTAATCAGGAAGACCAAATGAGAATGGGAAGAAACTGTTTTCCTTCCATCCCCTCTATTTTTAGGCTGTTGTTGTTCAACCATACTAAAAAGTAAAAATAACTCATTACAACACAACTACTCTGCTACTCCACTCCACTTTTTTCTAAGTTGCATCATTTCTCAATCATACAGGTAAATCAAAACTGTCTTTCAAATAAAACATTCTGCTATCACGGCTGCTTTAGAATACGAGTTTGTACCTCATGTTAAAGTTTTGATGTTTATATCTATAAATATTGTTTAAAAAATGTTTAATAGAATTATTTATTTTGCATATTTATAAATTTTTCTACATTTGCAGATAAGCTCCGAGCCTGATTTTTGACCGTCCCGCTGAAAGGTTTGACCGAAATTTCACCTGTTGACGATGGTTCGTAATGTGGATGATCTGGACTACTGCCTGTCATCTCATCCTCAAAGCATCCTCGAGGGCTTGCGCTCCCTCCGCACTCAACCCAAACTGGTGGATGTGACGCTGAGCGCCGGCGGTCGGGACTTCCCCTGTCACCGTGGCGTGTTGGCTCTCTGCAGCAAGTACTTTCACTGCATGTTCTCGGGCGAATTTGTGGAGAGCATTGGCGCCCGCGTGGAGCTTCAAGATGTTGATCCTGACATCCTCAGCTACTTGCTGGACTTTGCCTACACGGGCAAACTAACCATCAACCAGAGCAATGTGGAGGGCTTGATCTGCACCGCCAGCCAGCTGCAGTTCCAGTCGGTGAGAACCGTATGCAGCCGATACCTCCAGCATCAGATCGATGGAACCAACTGTCTGGGAATCCTGGAGTTTGGGGAGATCCACGGCTGCCCAGAGGTGGTCGCCAAAGCCTCGGCTTTCCTTTTAGAGAACTTTGAGGCAGTGCAACAAAGTGAGGAGTTTCTGCTGTTGGCCAAAGACAGACTGGTTTCCTGCCTGTCTGATGAAGGACTGCAAATTCGGTCAGAACACACTCGTGTGGAGGCTATCCTGAAGTGGGTTAGTCACCACAAGGACTCTCGCCTCTGCCACCTCACCCAGCTCCTCACCTTGTCCCGCCTGGCTCTCCTCAGCCTGGACTACCTGGCCGACACCCTGCTGAAGGACAGTCTGGTTCAGGCCTCTCCCAGCTGCAGAGAGGCAGTAGAGCAAATTCACAGAGAGGTTAGTGACATTCTTCTTCTGGCTCTTATCTTGGTTTGCGTAATGTGAGAAGGTTTCTAGAAAAAACAATCATCGCTTTTACTTTTCTAGAAAATGGATTTGTCATCAGAATATTTGGACAGTGTCATGTCTCAGAGTCCACAACCAAACCTGCAAGAGGTGCTGTTTGTAATGGGAGGTCGCTCGCTGGAGGACGAAGACTCCGATGACTCAGATGAGGATGAAGACAGAGATCCAAGACTACGAAGACTGCTGCCGAGGAACTGTGCCTTCTACAACACAAAAACAAGTAAAAATAAATATTTTCTCTACCAAGCTTCTTTAAGTTCACAATCCATTTTGCAACAGATATTTGTTAGGAAACGTCTGCCTGATTCCTCATACCAGTTTGGCAGATGTGTTTTCAGGTCGTTAAATTTAGTGCTGACGCAGAAACAGCCCGACAGAAAAGTGGTTCAGATGTGACAAAACTGCATCATCTTCTCGGTTCCTAAAATGAGCGTTTCATTGTGCAGAGCTGGAAGAAGGCGGCTTCATCGTGTTTATTACATGGGAAGATTTCTGGTTTTATGTCGAGGCAAAACATCTCTGGCCACATACTCGCAAGTTTTGCAAGTATAGTTGAAGTTATTGACAGCCAGCAAGCCAGCAAGCAATAACCTTCTATAACTGACTTTTGACTTAAAAGTTCCGAGAGGAACTTAGTGTATTTTTACCTAATTTCCCTGGTGTGCATTTGTCTTTTTTCCTGAATGAGTCACAAAAGTTAACTCATTTTTTTTCTTTCTCTGCAGAACAGTGGCATGAGCTCCCTAATTTCCCCAACCCCAACAAGTGGGGTTACTCCATGGTCTCCTTGAACAATGACGTGTATGTCACAGGTGGGTGAAGTGTGAGCAACACAGAAACTTTACTGTTGAACATCAAAGGAGTGACGATAAATGGATTTGAGCAGAACTCACCAGGTTTGTCGAGAATAATGCGAAACGTGGTCAGACTTTTGACCAAGTGCTCTGGTCTCTCTGACAGGGGGCTCGCGAGGCTCGAATACCAACACCTGGTCGACCACAGAGACCTGGAAGTACATCACAAAGCAGGGGAGGTGGGTGACTGTGGCGCCCATGCTCCGGCCTCGGACTAACCACACATCGGCGGTGCTCAACGGGGAGATTTACGTCATCGGAGGTGAGAAAATAAATAGTCCTGCATGAGGAGCCTGAATCCAGCAGTGCACTGAAACACTCCAGACGCTTATTGACTTCTCAGTGTCTCTGATGCTTTGATTTTAGTTCTTTTAGTGGATGAATGGCCTCAAAAAACAGGGCAGCATTTACAAACTGATGATGACTCATTCTTCTCCCATTTCCCTCCTTTAGGTACAACATCAGTCCAAGTGGAGGTGGAGCACTATGACCCTTACAGCGACACGTGGGCCACGACCTGCCCCGCCTTAAGATATGTGACTAACTTCACCGCCACAGCGTGTCATGGGAAGCTTTATGTGATTGGTTCATGTGCTGTGAAGTACAATGCTTTGACCATGCAGTGCTACAACCCTGTTATAGGTAAGGATGCTCGGATACCTGTATTACTACTAAAGGGATAAAATATTCCTGCCTGTTTCTAACTCAAATATTTATTAGCAGGTTTGTGACGTAAATATTAAAAAGAAAGAGAAAAAACTAACATTTGAAGATACATCACAGTATTGAGAGAATTCTACAAGCCCTATTGGTGGATTCATTTGTAGCTTTTAATACTCAAGGATTTTTGTAACATTTATTATCTGAGATTTCCCAATAAATCTACATTAAATGATCTATACTCCCTCCACCATATGTTATGTCTGTATCTACAGATCTTAGATGTGATGAAGAAACAAATTCGATTTTTTTCATGAAAATTCTCTCTGTAGCCTCAGCGTACTGTATGTGAATGTAGTTGTTTTTCTAGGAGGACAATAATGTAGCAAAATCATTTGTGTGAGAGTTGCGTTACTGTATCTCAATCTTTGTGTGCATAATCAGTAAATGTGTGAAAAAATATGCACTGTGATTTGAGACACTTACACGAATCTGGAACTGTGAATTTAGAATCAGAATTATCGAATCAAAATAATGTTGCAACAATAATGGCCCCATATAACAGTCAAAGGATAAAGTTAACAGTCTCATCTAGGTTATTGTTCTATAAAAAGGTTGTTGATTAAATGGATATTTCTCTTTTCTTTATTTGAATGCTCTTTACAGATAATTGGATCAGCATATGTTCGCCCTTTATCCCCAAGTACTTGTCCTCTCCTCGCTCTGTTTGCGTTGATGGGATTGTGTATCTGGTCGCCGACAACACTAAGAAAGTCTACTGCTATGATCCAGAGGCGAACATGTGGCAGAAGGTGGGTTCAGGAATCACTGCTGACAACATTCATATTAATATTATGTATAATGAATTATTGCAGGAATATAGCAGAAATAATCAGTTAACATTGAGCTATTTGATTACTTCTCCACGTCTCATCAGGTCCAGCTTCTCCACATGCTTCATGAGAATGGCGGCCTGGTAACGCTGGATGGGATGTTATTTGTCACTGGGGGCCATTGGAAAGGTATGGAGGGCGATTACGGGGTGGAAGTGGAGTCTTACAACCGGGCGTCCGACACCTGGGAGGTGGAGGGCTTCCTGCCCAGACTTTGGTTCTACAGCGGGGTCTGCACCATCTTCCTCGACCCCACCCAGTGGCCGGAGCTTTTCCCCACAGATTTAACACAATGACCTTGTGTCCCTGACCAGACCAAACTTGGGGTCAAAAGAGATCTCAGAGACGTGTTCCTATCTATATGTGTTTGACTTGTTTATCACTGGATGTCCTTGTGTTTCACAATAGTTCACATGATCCTCAGGTATTGCTGACTGAGTTTAGGACCGGCTTGGCAGCTCAGCTGGAATTTACATAGACTTTTTATTATGTGTTTGATATGTGGATGACTTGTTGTGTTGCTAAATGAAGCTTGTGAGTCATTAAATAATTGAAGAAACAATTTGTGGGCTCCTCTTCTTTATAAAATGTGTTGTCAGCCACAGGTAAACCCACTGTCCATGTTTCCATTAGCAGCTTGATCATTAACCCATCGGAATCCATTGGCTTGTCTCGATGCGTCTGTGCTGCCATGGAAACACCAAGGCAAGCTTTCTGTTACTATGGCGAAGGCCCGGAAGCGCGTGGTAACCTTGGCAACGGAGCCTGGGACCAGTTAGCTTGTTGTCGCTCCAAAAGTTTCCTGATGAAAAAGTTCAGGCTGTGATTTTTTAAACCTCTGCACTCTCAAGCGCTTTTCTTTGTGCAGCTTCCGGCCGTGTTGCATTTTGTTCGTAGTTCGTAGAGTCGACATTTGACAACTTCCTGTCCTGATCTTTATTAGCCACACATAGCACGCTGCAGCTCTAACACTTTACTATCAGAGCTGGGGCCGCTTTGCAATGAGTGGTCAACGGGAGCCAGGTGAACGCTCTCCTCGACTGGAGGCTGTGATTCAGGTCGGTAACACAACACCGACACACAAACGCTGAGCCAACTATTTATCATGCATTTTCAACGGAGGATACTTTAACATGTAAAAGATGCGTTTTTTGACTAGTTAGTATCTGCTGGGTAGTTGTATCCATAACAACACGTATGTATTCCTTGATAATGTTTTTTATCAATAATATGTGCAATGTAAGCAGTGGATACTTTCAAGATAAAAGTATGTGCCTCTAAAATCTACTGTAATATATAAATAAATAAAATGAAGTAGCATCATACAGATAGATATTATGAATACAACAAAACCACTCTGGTTTGTTACTTGAAGACATATAATTAGATAACTTACACAAGTATTGAAAGGCAGATGTTGAATCAGAGATCCTGACCTGAGACTCCATGCACAATTCGATACAGCAGCTTCACCTCATTATCTTCTCACTGTACATGATCAAACTAAGTAAGTACATAACCCGAGCAGACAAGTTCCTATTTCGGTGCATTTCTTTAGTGGAAACAAGCACAGCTTTGTCTATAAATACATTTTTAAGTACTTTATATACAATCTATGCTATCCTATACTTCTAATCCACTACATCTACAGATGGAACAGTTTCATATAAACAATATTATATTTGGTGCTTTTCTTTTAGATGGAAATGTCCCAAACACACTTGTCTAATGGTTGCAATAAACAAACGTCCGTCATAATAAAGCAATCACAACAATCCAACTATATTACATTTATAACATTTAAACCTCCACGGGCCATTCTGTGAAATGAATATGACTACTTTTGAATCAGTACACTGTTTATACTTATGTATTTGTACTTAGTGAGAGCCACTACTTTGTCATGCCCTGTTATTGGAACTCCTCTGAGTCAAACCGTAATAAAATTGGCCTTTTAATGCTCAGCTAAGTGATGTGTGGGGCTGATTGTTGTGATTCTAGAAGTTGGAGGAATCCCTGCTTCACTCTGATGACTGCTCAGGAGAGGGGACTCTGGCACTTCGATGTGATGGGCAGGAGTCCAATGTCTCGCCTACGCCTGTCTCAGTGCGTATCCGCCAGATCATCACCCGCAACCTGGCTCAGCAGCCGGCCGGTAGGGAAGAGAGCTTTAACTGAAAGGCACACATCCAGCAGAGAGAATAGAGCTGCCTTGCTAGAGAGCAGTTATTATTTTACCTTGAGTGGCGAGATTGACACTTCAGTATGCATGATCTGCTTCCTCATCTCAGGTGAGAGCTGTGAGGTCAGTGAGCTGGAGGAGAGAAGGGCCCTGAGGGAGCAGCTGTCTCCGAGGCAGATGGACCGTGACCAGCCGCCAGGCAAACATGCCAGTCTCACAGACAGGGTAGGAGTGACACAGGGCAGCAACACACTCAGGTCAGGGTGTGGAGTACTGATCACGTTTTTTGACTCAAGGAGATTATGTTTTCATTCCTTTTGTTGTTTCTGTTATTTAGCAGCATTGCACAAAAACAGTTGGAAGGATTTCCACAAGACTCTGTGGTAGGATGTGGTATGTGGTCATTTTGAGTGTGGATCCGGATCGCTAGGCAGATACAGAAATTGTTTTCAACTTCTTTAACATTGTGACATAGGGCATTTTAAAAAGTGTGTGCGATTTGGGGCAGATCCAAATAATAATCTGAATTTGGTGAATATAAATGTGGCTTCATAAAGTGACTGAAATCTAGTGTAAGGGGGACTGTAGGGCCTTGGCAGAGGTATGTACTCGACTGAGTACAAGTAACAATGCCATTCTAGTACAGTTTGCTTTGTAACCGATGTCACCAAAAATGACCAAAACCACCAAATATAAAAAACTATACACGTCTTCATCTCATTCTTATTTTGAATAGGATATACAGGGCATGTAGTCTTTTCATGAACATCATAATTATGATACTGTCAACATGTGACTGTATTGAACCCCAATAAAGCATATCTCCAAATTAAAGTGTTTCCCACACTAGCTCTAAATGAGGCCACATTGTTAAACGCTGTCAGATGTTAAAGCAGATCTTAAAGGAGTCAGAGTATGTAATACTGTTGATGGTAAATTTATGCAGTTTTGTTTGGAGATGAGATCAAGAGGGTGAGCCACACTGGAGCATTGACTGCAAAAAGCCCCATGCGTTTGAAATGGAATATGGTTACAGTAAACATCAGTGCAGCACGGCTCTTTCCAGCAGGGAAAGCCTTTCGGAGTTGAACAAACAAACACTGTGGGAAGCTTGAAACAGCTTTGCATGTACTGTAGTGAAAACTCAGGGCAGAATTTACAGACTCCCAATTGAATTAATGTAACTTGGCACAAGCACATATTTTATGTCATACATTTTTCTTTAATTAGCGGCTATGGAACTACACACAGTACACACTACACATGTGCGTGTACTTGCAGTTCTATCTTTGTGAGGACCAGTTTGAGTTACAGACCTTATGGAGTTTAGACTTTTTGGGAAAGTGAGGAAATTTTACCATGTCCTCACAACTTGTTTGAAGGTTAAGACTTTAAGTTAGGTAATTCTAACCTGACCTTAAGTTCAGATTCAGGTCAGAATTAAGTTAAAATTTCGGTTAGTGGCTAGGAAATGCATTATGTCAGTGAGGGTCTTCACAAGAACTGTTTGCTTGTGTGTGTGTGTGCACATTGGAGCATCTGCATGCATGTGCTTTGGTGTATGTGTTTGTAAGAGTAAATAAGAGAGAGGAGGGTGGATTCATGAAGGCTTTCCTTGTGGTCTGTTCAGGTAGACTCAGACCCCCTGTGCTCACGAGAACCGGCGTCCCCCTTCATAACCCCCCATGGTTGCCCCCTTCGTGCTGCGGCTGCTGTTTTGGGGGGAAAATTGTCAGGGTCACTGGCCTCCTCCCTCGAGACTGTCGAAGAAAAAGCTCATTTTTCACGGTGTACAAAGCAGGCATTTGTGATAACACTGCGCTCTTTCTGCTGCTTAAATCTAATGAACACCCGCTGTTTGCCTTACGTTTGGAACTTATTTTAAAGCCAAGGCTATAAATATAATTTAATTAGCTTGGCAGATATATATAGCATATTTATTTTGTTGATATTTTTAGATGTGTGAAAAGTCATGAAACAGAACAAGACTAGGTCAAAACCTAGTATATGGCTGGGCCGTTTATGGTTAATGTGTGAAACTGAAAGATGCTGTGGGACCACAATTAACAACTTTTAATGGAAACTAGCTAAATCCTTATTAGCGTATTCAAGATATCACTGGTCGGATTTGAATTCTGGCCAGTTACAGCCCTTTGCTTCTCTCTGGCTCTCTCTGCTCATATTTAAAAAGGCTGAATTCTTAACAAAGTCCTTCTCATTTTAATGTGTGTCTGTGTCTGTTGACAATGATTGACAGAAACAATGGAAAAACACACAACTTAAAATCAGTCAATGAAAAAGAATCTTAACCAGCATCACTTCCAAGCCATTTCCAATCCACTACGCTGCTAAGATACTGTTTTTAAAACTGTAGTGTCATCTGACAAAATCACTATACACAAAATACAATGGCGTGGGTATATATATATACTTACATAGAGTATTGTATTGTGAGTGTGATGGAAGTTTTCTTCCAACTGTAGTTGCTCGTAGATAGTTGCCGCCACTGTCTGAGATCAACTACAGTGGGAAGAAAACTTCCCCAAACACTTTTGGCAACTGGGACAGCTGCCTCTAAACAGTGTGGCAACATAGGCAGCTGCCACTTAACAGTGCTAGAACAAAGGCAGGGGCCTAAACAGTGTTACATAAAAAAGCCTTTGATGTATCTGTTTAGAGGCCTCTGTCTGTCTGCCTTTACAAATCAGTGGCAGTTTCGGTTGCCACAGGAAGTGTTCTACAAGCTACCGCTGCCACGATTTGAGCTCGCCCTTACTGAGCTGGCAGCTGCTATTAAGCGAATTCTATTTCAAACTTTATTTTCTAATACTTTCAGTGGAAATATAGACCTTCACCAAACAACTGTCGATCAAAACATCAAACCGGATTCTTTTTGCGATGGCTGTGCCAAACAGCAAGGTTGCACCCTCGGTGAAAAAGGTAAGCATCGCCTTAGTTTACTTTAGCTGGCTCTAACTAGTTGAACATTAAGTTGTGACACCACAAGTGAAAGCAGTACAGTTATGTTATAAATCATTCTTGACTAAATGTTTGTATGAAGTGCTTTGTTTTTGCATGAACTGATATTCATTTATTTGTTTATTTAACTGTAGCTGGTAACTGGTTATTGTCTGTGTCAAGCAGTTACCTGTAATGATGTTTGTATACAAGTTTGTAAATAAAGTTGAGAAGAGGTGAAAGCAGCACACTTACTATTGAGTAAGTATTATTGCTTCTTCCACTATGCGATTGTCACATTTAGCCGTACAGCTTTTCACAGTTTGTGTTTTCACAGGGCACAACTGTTCAGAAGGCACCTGGTGGAGTAAAGCCAACCAAAGTTGCTAAGAAGGGAAAGGATGATGAGGAACGTGTGGAAAAGGGTGCGGGCTGGGATGAGTCTCATGGGAAACGACCTCTTAAACCTGTAGATCAACTGGAGCTCACTGAGGCTGAGTTAAAAGAGGACATCACGAGGATCCTGACTGCCAACAACCCACATGCACCCCAAAATATTGTACGCTACAGCTTCAAGGATAACTCCTACAAGGCTGTTGTTGTGGAACAAGTGGCTGTTCACTTTGTGTTGGAGGGCAGCCTTATACATCAAGACTCTGATGAGGCCAGACGAATGATAGCCGGAGAGGGTTTCCCAGGAGATGCTGTAACAGAGGAAACAGGAGCTGAACCTGATGAGCTTATAAGTGAAACCCCGGCTACACCTGTAGAAGATGAAGGGGAGGGAGCTGGAGAAGAAGACACACCAAGTAGAGTTGCCCCCAAAACTGGCAAGATGCCTCCCAACCAGATAAACTTCAGTGAGAGGGCCAGCCAGACCCTCAATAACCCATTAAGGGAAAAAAGCGTCCAGACTGAACCTCCTAACCGCACCAACTTCTGTGCCAATGCTAATCCGTGGGAGAACTATGATGCGCATGAGAAGGAGCTGGCAAAAATAGAAAAAAATAAAGAGAAGCAGAAAGACACAGTTCCGGAGAAGGTGATATTGCCGGAGAGCGACAACCTCACTGAAGTAGGAAAAGCATCCAAGATCTCTGAAAGAATGATCCATCAAAACACATTTGATGACAAAGCGCAACATTTCAAATACTTTGAAGATGCCTCCGATGAGTTCAAGGACAAGGAGGGCACCCTTCTCCCTTTGTGGAAGTTTAAATATGACAAAGCTAAAACACTGTCTGTCACCGCCCTCTGCTGGAATAACAAATTTGATGACCTGTTTGCTGTGGGCATGGGATCGTACGACTTCAGGAACCAAGGAGGTGGCATGGTTGTCTTCTATTCGTTTAAGAACTCGTCGTTTCCAGAGTACATCTACCCCACCAAGTCTGGCGTTCTGTGTCTCGACATCCACCAGCAGTATTGTAACCTGGTGGCGGTGGGCTTTCATGATGGCGCCGTGGCCATCTACAATTTGAACAACAAAGGAGTGGAGCCTGTGCACAAAAGCACAGCTAAGACTGGCAAGCACACTGACCCTGTCTGGCAGGTACGCTGGCAGAAGAATGACATGGACAACCACCACAATTTCTATTCTGTGTCATCTGATGGCCGTGTTGTGTCTTGGACACTTGTTAAGAATGAGCTGCTCTACACAGATATTATCAGACTGTATCTGGTTGGTGCTGTATCTGAAGGGACAGAAGATGCAAAGTCGCCCATGTTCACTTGTGGTACAGCGTTTGACTTCCACAAACAGATCGACTCTCTCTTCCTAGTTGGCACAGAGGGAGGGAAAATACACAAGTGCTCCAAGACTTACTCCAGCCATATACTGAAGACCTTCTTTGCCCACACCATGGCAGTGGATGCTGTGAAATGGAACTGCTTCCACCCAAAAGTGTTCATCTCTAGCAGCTTGGACTGGACCGTTAAGGTCTGGAACCATACATTCAACAGTCCATTGCTAACCTTTGACCTGAATGCTGCTGTCGGAGATGTTTCCTGGTCTCCATCTTCCTCCACTGTATTTGGTGCTGTCACAGCAGATGGCAAAGTTCATGTTTATGACCTCAGTATCAACAAATATGAGCCTATCTGTCGGCAGTCTGTTGTGCCCAAAGGGACGAAGTTGACGCACCTGGAATTTAACCCCATCAATCCCACCCTCACAGTGGGCGACGACAGAGGCTACGTCACCAGCTTCAAACTCTCCCCTAACCTGCGCATGAAACCCAAGGCTAAGAAGGGTCAGGAGCTGCCCGAAGGTCCAGAAGTGGAAGTCGCCAAAATGGAGAAGCTGCTCAGTGAGCTGCAGGAAATGTAGCAACACCCAGTTTAATGTTTCACTCTCCAACACACAAACCTGATACAATCTGTTACTGTCTTTCACAGTCTTCCCATTTGTGAATTTCAGTTTGTGCAACAGTAAAAATGACATGTCAAGAAAACTAAGTGTATATGTTTATTAAAAATGTTTTCTTCTGATCTTCCTTGAGCTGTTAATCAATATTCATAAGCTATTAATAATTCATGATTGATACTGCAGTAGTTGATACATGGGCAACACTGGGAACATTTTTTAAATCTGTGAGAGACATTCTCACACTTTCCAAAGAATCTTCCTTCTCTCCAAGCAGTACCCATAGTCAGTTTATAGATATAGGGCCAGCTAGCAGTACATTGTATCTGCGCTCATTGACTTTCATATATAATTCAGATTCCCAGACAGAGAGGCACTGACTCTTCTTTTGCATATTACATCAGCTTTTGTGCATTCGGTGTTGGGATGGGTGACGCAAGATAAGGGAGATAAATTGGGATGCTGTGGGAGACTTCTTTTGACTCAGGGTGCGACAATTGCTCATGTTACTCTGTTAGCGTTTGCATATTGTTTCATCTTCTGGTCTCCTTAATGCATCAAGTCTACATTAAACTCATCTGGATAAGACACCAGTTGCTGCCTGAGTTCTCCTTTCACCAGCTTCCAGAAAACGTACTGAACAAATTGGCGTCACGAACAGGATCTTAACACAGCAAAGATACCGTCATTTGCAGAATTCAAGTCATCCTTTGATTTACCATTACCGTATCCGTGCTTGACGAGATCATAAAGAAAACTTCCATCACAGTTAGGCTTACCCCGGCTGTTGAGTTCCAGCCATAAAACATTAGTGTAGTTGGAATTTCATACTGACACCACTAAGTAGTGATTTGAAGAGTGGAGTGGACGGATTAGTACAAGGCCTTTGTTTTTCTTCAGAATGATCAGAGATATCATAGCTGCTAATGTAACTGAGAGTTGTTTTTTTGGTCTCATAAGTCAAGAGGTTCATTATGAGACTCCTGTTGTGACTCGTCTGTTCCGTGAAAACTCCTGTCTCCTCCTAACTATTTTCTCCCTGAAGAACAGCATGATAGTTTGGCAGCTTTGCTGTTGTGTGATGTTAATGTGAAGTGCTAAGCAATGCCCTCGAGGCAAATTACTGTGGCAACCGGATGAAACTAACATATACGCCAGCAGTCGAACATGCATCTAGCTTTCTCCCTCAGCATTTACTGCCAAAGGATTCATATCACTGAATATATTACATATATTATGACTATCTTAATCTGTCTGTTTAATTTCAGGCTTAGTATATTGATATGTCTAATTTGGTCTTGAGAAAGCAGCCAGACACTACATATTCACAACTGTTCATTGGCTTTTGGTTATAACATACAATGAGGATTCCTGTTGTTAAAATTTAGAATGTAAAGCAAATTGTCAGTAAAGCTTACAGTACATTTATTAGGTTGTTTTGTGTGAAAACTTTTGTCTGATGGTTTAAAAAGCTGTGAAACACAGATTGTTGTAATTAACTCTTAAACAAAAATGTGAGCATGTAAACATTTTATAAGATTATGTTCTGATTAATACATTTCAGTCATGTTGCTGAATTTTGCTCTATTTACATCTAATATGATTTTCGGGCTTGAAAAAATAGTGATCATGTGAGAAACCTTTTAAATCAGCAATTGTCCCAGCTGGCCTCAGCGTGAACTTACTCCCCTGTATATTTTACATGGAGTAATGTTATCGAAATTTGTCCTGATAGTTTGGACATTGCTCAAGGACGAGAGTAAAAGACCAGCTGCAGCAGGTTTTGATTGCATGTGTTGCTGAAACGCTCTCAGCTTGGTGGGGTCCAGGTATCTTCCTGTTCATCCTACAGTACTTGCTCAATGCAGTCTGACAAGGTAATGACCTCCACCAAGGAGGTTTTGATTTCACCCCTAACTGTGAGTTTCTTTATTTGTTTGTTTGTTTGCTTGTAAACAATACAACTCATTACACCCGCTACACTTCTTTGTACCTTCATCTATCTCCCCACCCTCACAGCCCACCTGCAGATGAGGAGCCTTTTCCAGCTACTGAGCTCCACCCACAAGTAGACAGGATTGGTTTCTTACATTTGTGACATCACATACCCTGGCTGTCTCAGTAAATTTTTTCAGACTGGGCTTTTGTTAACTACAGCGTTAAATTGGAAATACTAAGCCATGGTGTTGCGGCTTATTCAACTCAAAATTTTAACTTGATTAAAAAACAGATTTTCACTGGAGGGGGACTTTATTCCTTTAAAGTATTTTTTTCAGTTTGGAACAAGACTTCCCCTGTTTTACTTGTACTCTGGGTTCATATGATGCCTAACTACTGAAGATCTCTCCTGAAATCCCTTGAATGGTCCTTCTGTCACAATGTCAGCTGAAGTCCAGAAACATTCGGATCCTTAATTGCCAGCTTGCCTGAGCTTTACTTGAGTCTCTGTGACCTGACAGAAGACCTTTAACGCAATACCGGTGAAGTCACACCTGGACTCTGAAAGCCTTCCTCTGTGGCTCTGTTGAGTCACTCAATGTGATCTCTGGTGACCCTGCAAAATTGCTCCTGAACCCGGATAAACCTTGACCTAGTTTTTGGAGTTGGATGGCCTCAGGAGTTTGGAGAACATGTAGGGTTGAATTCTGAACCCTCTGTGTTGCTTTTGGAGCCCAGCCAGTGTGCATTTTCTCAGACTTAGACCTCCATAGCCTGCTGCCTTAACACTTAGCGGCTGCCTGTATAAAGCTGCAGTGTGGCAGTCAGTTGGATAAAGATAAACTCTTGGTGAATGATTTCTGATACCAACTGCCATTTGCCAGTGCACTCAGAAGTCTTGATTCCCCTGGCTGTCTTCATAGGAGCCCTGTCAAACACAGTTGGACCTAAAGAAAAGTCTGTTTTTAGAGATTGTGTTACTGTCCCCTTTTACTCCGCCACCCCCCTCTGTTTCAAGTTTGTTTTTACTGCTGGCACAAAACCATTCATTTAGGCTGTAGGTTTGAGTGGAACACTGCCAAAAAGTCTGACTCCCTCAACTATCATGAAATTGTAAAAATTAATTGCCTTCCCCAGAGAAAATATGCTTAAAAGCCCATCCCAGTGCAGAAGATTTGATGAAAGTATTCCATTAAACCCTGTCAAAATTTGGCATTAGACAAATCATGTTACCTGACTTTAAAGTCAAACATGAAGCACACTTTTCAGTTCTTCTCTGCATGTCAAGAGTGTCTAATCAAATATGAAGCCTTAAACTGACGGAGCATGTGTGTGTGTGTGTGTGTGTGTGTGTGTGTGTGTGTGTGTGTGTGTGTGTGTGTGTGTGTGTGTGTGTGTGTGTGTGTGTGTGTGTGTGTGTGTGTGTGTGTGTGCAGGTTTTATTCAGGCTTTGTCCTTGCCACGGGTATTTGTGTGCAAGGCCAGACACATGCTTATGAGTACACAGCATGTATTATTAGTTTGGCCGTATTTACACAGATCACTTTTATCCCCGTGTGCCATCACAGCAGCTGTCCCTGTAACCAAAACGCACACTCCATGGTAACACACGCACTGCTGCTCTCCATCCTCACTTCAGCTCTCCTTGTTTGTTATCCCACATTGTGTAATTAGGGTCAGCGATGATACATAAACAGCTTTCACAATCAGCTGGGGCTCTTTCACAGAGTCAGCACTCAGGGGGTAACACGAGGGGAAGGGGGGAGCGGGTATGTTGTTGAAGTAGGATAGTAAGTTTTTTGGGCAGCTTGGGGGCGATGGACATCCGCTCCAGCTGTGTTTAGGAATCTGACAGATAGTGCACTCCATTAATTCCCTTTATTAAGCCTCTGGGCCCAGGCCAAGCCAGGGAAAACGATTGCAGCTGTAACCCTTCACATGCTGGCTGGACCGCGCACTCGTGGCCAGATGTCGCCCTGGGTGAGTCAGAGATAGAGCGAGAGAGAGGACTGATGATATGGACTTGTTGCTCGATATGCCTGGAAATTTATTTCTGTGTAAATAAACAATAATGGATAAACAGCTGGTATTATAGAGTAGAAAAAGAGACATTTGCATAGACATTTACAAAACCCCAGCTGAAACACTAGATAAACTGGTGTTATCGGATCTCCAAATGTTGTGACATTCAGCCATTGAGAGAATATTTTAATTATAATTTGGTAAGTGAAATGGATTGGATTTTGATCTACCACATGAGCAAGGCAGCGACTTTTGGCCAAACACCAAAGCCTTCACAAGGGCCTTGAAAATGATTCTCTTGTTGCTTGTTGGCAGATGATTCAAAGCAAGATTATCCCTTGATGTTGTTTGAAATATTTATCAAAAGAGACAATGCAAGGAGTGGCACAAATCATAAATATCAAGAAATATAAAAAGCTAATTCAAAGCACATTTTAAGAGGCTGAACCGTCATTCGCTTTGGAAACATAAGTGGGGCTCAAGGAACAGATACTTGGGATAGAACAAAAATAAAAGGAGCCATAGCAACCATATGGAAGCATAAAACATACCATGACAAAAAGGCCGCTGTTGAACATGATTGCAAAATGGCATTATATTACCTCAAAGAGTAAGCGAAATTGAGACTGGGCTCAGCTCACTTTACAGGATCGCAAAGGCAGCTCAAAAGAGATTGTACTCTGCAGATTGTAAATAGTAAAGGTGTTCAGTATGCACACTTTTGGGCCCCAAATGAGGACTGTAAGCCCCCAAGTTAGAGCCGATAGAGGACTGGAATTACACACTTCTCTCTTGTGCCTTTAGTTTTTATAGTCATCCCTCGATGGGTGTATTGTGAATGACAATTAGTTCAAGCTCACTCGGAGAAAAGAGAGATGATATTTAATGATGCAAGCAAGGCGAGTGAGTAGATTGCGGTGTCAGCGAGTTAAGTTAAGGTGGGGGTCTCTGCAGCCGACCGTTATGGCGTCCCCCCGGGAGCTTCTTGCACGAAGCATGGCTAATCCAGAGCAGCCCCCGGCCTCCTGCTTTACAGCTGACATGGGAGAAACCCCCCAAAAAGCGCCCTCTCTGTAGTGTGAGGAGCAGGGGCGAGGCACTGGCAAGAAGCCCACACACTGCAGCTACAGTATGTATGAAAAAGCACAAACAAGCCTCCTCATCGGGGCAGAGCAGGGACCATTAGGAGTTTCCAGGAGGACCTGGTCACTGAGTGCAAAGCAAGGAAGGACAGGCACACACGTGCAGATGCAGCATCTGGAAAACCCTAAAGACAATGTGTTTCAAAATGTGTGGATCCTTTGAGTTAATTAATCAATAGCTTGTTTGCCCCGGGATATGTTCCATTAAAGGTGCTCACTAGAGGTTTATTTACATCCTTAACAAATACTAAAGTGTCACGAATTATTAAACTCTAGAATTTTATATGTACATATACGTAACTTGTAGTTACGTAAAGGTTCATTTAATTCTGCTTCTGTTGCACTTTAAATGAGATTTTTCAAGAGAAAGAGATTTTAAGTTGAGTGAAATGTTTTGATGGCATGCACACTTTTCTCCTCAAGTTTAGGTCTTATCCTACTGTAACAGATCCTTCAAGCTACCTCTGTGTATGAAAGGTGCTTTATTAAAAAAATTGCCTTCTCTGACCTTGGCTAATAAAACTGCAAACAAGACCAACTTGGAGCTGATAAGGGATCAGCTACAAACACTCTGGTCAGAATTAATCTCAGAACATTTGGCTTTGATGTGGGAAAAACTATAGATACCGACTGTATCTGTCAGTAGTTTGAGAGATAACGTGGTGTGTGAGGGTTATTATCTACTTGTCTACTTTACCGTATATTAAATTCGGGATTCCATTTGGAATATTATACTCCTTCATATCTGTCTGTTTTTGTGCATGCATGCGTGCGTGTGTCTCCTTGAAGCCTGACAAACAAGTTGCATGCTTCTATTAAAATGTTTAATCCTGCATTGTTTATATCCTTGTTAACTAGCTTCATCATGCACATTGCTAAGCCTCTCTGTCAGTTGATGCCACAGCTGTTGCTCACAGTAACAGTGTGAAACCAGCGTCAGAACTGTATGTTGCTCATACATGAGTCTGTACACTCTTGTGCCTGTGCAAAATAGAATCAAAACAGGAGCCTACCCATAAAAATATTGTTCGCTAGTGGTCAAAAACTCCACATGGCGCCTTTAAAGCACAAAGTCAACTCACACAAGGGCCTCAATTCGAATCCAGACTTGCATTATTAGATAATCAAAGAATTATTTTGTACAGCTTCATCATAAATGTTTGTATTAAGCTCACCTAGTGCATTTTTACAGATGGGCAATGGATGGGTGTTCAGTTTGCACCATTGCCCCCCCACATAGATCTTATAAGAGGCCAATATGTGCATGTTAATAATTTAGCATTTTGCGTTTATGAGTGTCTTCATGTGTTAATGTTTCTTATATTCTTACGCAGTGCAGTATGGTCTCTGTTGTGCTGTTGTTTATGTCCCCCTTAAGCTTTAACAACATTACACCCCTCCTTAACTCCCCCAACTTTATATCGTGTTCACTTACTGTACTTAACCGTGTTTTAAGGCCATTTCTTCAAGGTGTATTTATACAGTGCATGCTTGTTAGTAAGTCAGTGTTATTGCCGTTATTCTGCCAAAATATTTGAAAAGATGCATAATTACTAATGCTCCACACACAGCTGTTTCCAGGATTCCCTTTAAACACAGCTGCTGAAGTTCTGTGTGTGTCAAACACTCCGCCCATGTTGTTCCTCTCTTCTCAGTCTCTAAAGCTGTCACCTCAACAACGGGCAGTAAAAGAAGCTTTTGTGCTCCCCAGGTCCCAGAAAAACCTCCAAACGCACTGAGCCAAGTGCATGATGGCCGTTCGTGCAGTTTATTGTATAAATTTCTGAAAGGGGCATTTGGAAATGTGTTAATAATGGTGGCAAAGTGGCCCGGACCCGTGTGGAACAGTGAGACTATTGTCTTGGCTCTCTTGGAGCCTGCTGGAGAGATTAAGCACCCAGAGAAGAGATGAGGTACAGAGGAGAGGAGGAAGGGAGTGGGTCTCGGGGTTGATTTGAAGTGCTTGGATGGTGGTTAGGAGTGTGTTGCAGGGGAGGGGGTTCTCTTCCTCTCTTTTTTAAATGAGAAGTCGGCAAGGGCAGTTGGAGGCACGCAGTGTGTTGTAGTGCTCTGGGGCCATGTGGTTTGTATTAGTGAGGACAGGGTGTCTGGCACCAGCACAGAGAGTGGGTGGTGCACAGGGAGTTTAGGTTGTGTGAGGTTGAGAGGTTACAGGACATTTGGATTCAGATATGGGAGAGGATATGAGAGTCCACAATGAACCAAGCCAGAGCATTTATATATCTTTGTTTTTAGATGCATTTAGCTGGAGCATTGCACACACACATGCATTAAGACTAATGTGCAAACATACTGTACTCAGACACTCTGTGGATTTTCATTAATATCCCAACACTTCACTTCATCTTGAAGCCCAGCTACTGTTTGTCCAGCCCTCCTGTTTGGACAAACTGTTGCTCCTTAAAATGTGTCTTTTCAATCCAAATTATAAGGATTTTGTGGATTAAATGGAGGAGATGCAAATATTAGATTGTCTCTCTATTGATATCACTGAATCATGACAATGATAATTACCAACAGTTGAGGAGGAAGTTCCCAAACAGTTAACCTTAGTAAAAGTACCAAAAAAGAAAAATAATTCTATATTAACTTTTCTGCTAAAGTAAGTAAGCACCTAAAGTATTCAAAGTAAAAGTACTTACTGAGTGTGGCCTATTTCAGAATGTTATCGTTATGGTTGAGTATCGCCCTTTGTTTCTTCACCAGTGACAACTGCTGAATGACTCATCTGAAAGCAGATTTATCTTATCAAGTATTTATTGTTAACACATCCAGATGAAACAGATGAGATCGTCTAGTAGTTAAACTCACCCATGTTATGTAATACAATCCAGAACATTCAGTGTGCACTAAATCCTTGTGAACGGTTGGATTTAATATTAACACTTTCCTGAAATAGCATATAACAATGTTTGTACACAAAGGATTTAAACCACGGCCATTACAGACTATAAACAGGATCTTATTAACTGCTAACTGAAATTGCTTGGGTACCATCTATTGTAATGTGGACAGTCCTGTCAGATTGTCCGGCTCGCTGAAGCTCATTTGTTCCCTTTCCAACCAGCTCGATCAGATGTTGATGCTGCAGGACTCGGACCAGGAGAGTTCATCACCAAGATCCCTGCAACTGCAAAACAAGGAGAGGGTTTGCAGTCAAAAACTGCAGCTCTACCAGGAGGCCCAGCAGAGACAAGCCCAACTTGTTCAGAAGCTGCAGACCAAGGTCACAACAACAAAGGAAAATTCAAATTCAGAATGATCAAGATGATAAACAATTCCTTTATCCCAATTGATCAGAATGTTTGATTTTTATTTCATTCCAGGTTCTTCAGTACAAGAGGAGAAGTGGGGAGCTTGAAGAGCAAGTGCTAGAGAAGACTTCAGAGTCTGAGAAGATGAGGTTGATGGTACGTCGAGATTGTAACATCGTCTTCAAGCATCAAGTATATTTAAACCCTCAAAACCTCCAATGGAATCCAGCCTGCTCCTTACCCCAAAACATTTGGATGTGACAGATTAACTGATATTGTCTTGGCAGTAAACTTTCAAGCAATAGTTTCCATGTTCAGTTTTTTAAAATAGAAGTGTTTTTTTTATTACAGCATTATCACAATGTCAGCATGTTTCAGTGTACAAATACAAATGATTCAAAACAATGTTCAATTATTTTACTCACATTTGTTCCAGGAAGCCAATGTTTCTGTTTATACTTATTCTAATTCATTTAGATGTGAGGACTGTGAACAATTATATCCCCAAGTAATACTTTTATTGCAATAGATTTACATCCCTTATGCTCATTAGTTTGAATTTAATTGTTTTGCAAGCTTAATTTGAACTAGCTCTAAATGAATCATGCATAAGTGAAAAGTAAAGCATGGACTTTTCATGTTGGGAATCAGATTTTATTTGAATATACTTTATTCTGCCAAATATTATTCTTGGCTGAGTGGCTCCCACAGAGAATTTGGCTTCGCAGAATTACACAGAAATTATGTCGCTTTAATAGGCAACTGCTAACTTGTGGCCACTATGATACACTGAAGTGTTATTGGTATGTGAGGAGTAGTTTTATGTGTGTGTGTGTGTGTGTGTGTGTGTGTGTGTGTGTGTGTGTGTGTGTGTGTGTGTGTGTGTGTGTGTGTGTGTGTGTGTGTGTGTGTGTGTGTGTGCGCAGCTTCAGACCCACCTGGACTCAGCCCAGCGTCAACTGCGGACAGAGCAGGATCTCAACACTGCGATCCAGAATAAATCTGCCCAGTTGGAGGAGGAGCAGAAGAGGTGAGTGATGTGCACCATGCAGAGCAGCCTACCAAGCCAATAAGGAAAGTTGTGCAAGTTCTGTTTTGTTCGTAATTCACAGTATGTTAGGAAGTTTTTGAAAAAACGCACAAAGTTTGTCATTCTTATTTTTAAACCTCTGTGTTGGCCTTAACTGTAGACAGAGGCGTTAGGTTTTCAGGTTTTCTTCTGTACAACCATACAACCGGTTCATTCTCATGAACATGACGTCTCATGGAACGCCTCAGGGGAATTCCATTACATTTGGCACAAACGTCCACTTGGACTCAAGGATGAACTGATTAGATTTAGTTGGTCAAAGCTCACTGTGACCTCATAAAACATGTTTTGGGCAATAACTCAATAATTTGTATGCTAATTATGACAAAGTTTCACACAAATGTCTAAAAGGATTGATGATATGATAAAGTTGTGTATCCAAAAGGTAAAAGGTCAAGTTCACTGTGACATCATAACATACTGCAAAAACTCAGAATAGATTTTAATAAATTCACTGTAAGTCTTCTCGACATATGTGAGGACAGACAAGGAGGTCAAATGAATTTTATCCGGCTGCTAAGGTTCACAACTGTGAGGCAGCAATTGTTTTTGAGACAGAAATCGAGCTGAAATATATCTGACGATATTTTTGAAGCAGAGATGTTCTCAGTAGTTGCTTGACCTCCCCTGCTGTTTTGTCCTGCCTCTGCTACAGGGAGAAGGCCAAAACCTGCCCTTGGAAGATAATCTCACCGTCCAATTTGTCAGAGAAAATTAGTGGGGCTATGTTGGCTTCCTTCTCCAAA
The DNA here is from genome assembly GCF_963576545.1 of Limanda limanda. Taxonomy (NCBI): domain Eukaryota; kingdom Metazoa; phylum Chordata; class Actinopteri; order Pleuronectiformes; family Pleuronectidae; genus Limanda; species Limanda limanda. Next base: position 24,671,921 of record NC_083644.1, on the reverse strand, counting down.
GCATTTTAATGATGCTTCCCATTAACTATGGACCTAGCTCTGCAGCTGAGGCCAGGGTTTAATGCTCTATAATTTATGCAGTTATGAAATTTTATTTGAAATACCCATAGTGGAACATTTTCCAGGTTCTGATAATTTTAACTGCCGCTTCACAAGGTTTAACACTTTGTCATAAAAGTGTAATGTAGAGATAATTCTACAACCATTACATATATGTTTTTGCCAATAATTGGGCGTGTTGAATCCCTCTTGCCCTACGCCCCAGTTCCCTTTCAACATTATACAGTACCATACAAGCAAACATGGGTTTGGCTCAATCTCAGAGGGATAAGATAACTTAGTAATATGGCATGCTTTACTGTAACAGCGTGTGTGTTCAGTCAGTGTGAGAATGATGTAAACATTTTTGTAAATGACTCTACTAGATCTGGTTGAAATTAAAACTAAGTTGACACAGATGCTATAAAACTGTCACGCATGTTCGCCCTGTAACTCGGGTTGGCGAGGGTGGATCTACAGGCTTCAGATGTAAGAGTGATATGCCGGCTACATAAGCTATAAAGTTTGGTCGCTGTGGTTGGGGTATAAGGAGGCTGTCATGACAGGGGAAAAGTGCCAAATGGCCTCTCAGTGTCTTAAGTCCTGCTCCTTCCAGGTGTGCCAGCCTCAGCCAAGTGAACTCTGTGCTGCGGGAACAACTGGAGCATGCAGGCGCTTCCAACCAGGGGCTGACAGAGAGCTTGTGGAAGGCCCGCGAAGATGCTGAGTTGCGCGATACTCGTCTGCGCAGAGAGCAAGAGGTGAGAAAAACCACAAAAATGAAGAGCTTGTGTCAGAAAAGCAACAGGGGAAGCTCAAGTTCATCCCTTTCTACACAGAGATTGTGCAATTAAACTCCAGTTGAGTTCACATGGGGTAGGAATTCCATTCATAGCCAGTTTTGTCAATTCATTCTCATTCCCTGTTCATTTCATCGCTATGATTTTTGAGTTGTTGTTTCCTGTGAAAACATTCCAACTGCTGAGGGGGAGGAACATTTTGTGTAAACAATCTGGTGTTTGTGCTGTAAATGGGCTACATCTGTCGATTCAGGGAAATCCAATTATTTGTGTGTGTGCCAGTATGAATCCTGGAGTTCCAGTATTGCATCTGTTTGGTATCACAATAAAATTGAGAGGTGCCATCATCCGCTGTATGCAACCCTTACCACCCACCTTCCAGTCTCCAGCTCCCCTGTTGTCTGCTCCTCTCTGCAGACATGTGCCTCCCGCTTGAGTCGTGAACAGGCTCGTGTCAGAGCGCTGTGGCGCCAGGCCTCCTCCCTGCAGAGCACTTTCACCCAGCTCAGGACTTCCACTGACAGGTGAGCGTGGCGTGCTGCCAGAAACCCCACCAGCAACCCAGCATTCCACAAGAACCCCCACCTCTTTTGTGTCTCACACTCACGACAGCACCCACAGTGCATTTCTCTCAGGCAACGATCAAAGTGGAACAGGTCAGTGGGGTCGCCAGTCTCCCCTGCTCATTGTTTCACCACTGGGGAAAAGATGTCTTAAGGTGTTTCTATGCACTGTTGAAATCATCCATCAGGACAAAGCTGCGGCTCTATGGGACATTGCCTCGATCATATTGAACCTCTGTGACCGGTGCTGAAGAGTAATTTGCTTTAATAATGATTACTTTGGCTTATAGACAGCTGTGATCACGTCACATCATGTACTGTAATTCAAACTGAAGACTCTTCAAAGTGAGTCTTGATACCGGAGCTAAATCACTACAGATATTCAAATGAAAACAGCATGTTGTGTTTCCTTACTCTTTCAAACCTATGATACATTCTGTAAACCTAAATGCACATGACTCTATTCAACAGGACTCTCTCTGATATGCGCGGGGAGTGTGCCGCTGCCGGCCAGCAGTTGCATCTTGCCTGCGTGAACCTAGAGGCCAGAGTAACACAGGTGAACACCTCTGGGGGTGTGGAACTGACAGGCCTGGAGAGGCAGTTAAGGGACAAGCTGAAAGAGGCCATGCAGCTCCAGGGACGATGGGATGCAGAGAAAGTTGATCTTAACTCCAGGTAAAGTTGTCTCGTCTGTCTGGGCCTGGTTGTCACAAAGCTTCCTTCATGTTTCTCTGAAAGCAGCTAGTATTATTATTACTTGAACCTGCATTTAGTTTAAGGACCAGTACAAAATTGACAAACTCTGAACTTATTTCATAAAAGTCCAAACATTTCCATTACATTTAAATTTATGTTCAGTAATTTTACTCAGGAAGTTTAAACCCAATGTCGACCTGTTGCTCTACTAAGAACGATTTCAATTAAAATGTGTCTTACCTTCCCAAGTTGAAAATCAAAGTAGGAACTATTTATAGATAAACAGCCGTCGGTTTTCTTATTACTATAGTGAATTAAGAACCTGATAAATCAAGAACCATATGTGTTGTTAATACACAAAATCGTATAATCCAAAACTGCTAGAAAACTGTGAATAAGGATGTATAACACTGTCCACATGGGCTTAAACTATAGAATCAAGGAATACAAAACACATCTGACAGCAGGCACTGTGGTAAGCCTAATTCAAGGTTTCACCTCATCATACAAATTGGACTGGTAGCACAAATCCAACATTTATATTTTCCCACAGTCTCCAGGCCTTCTAACTGACCAGAACTGTCAAAAGGAAAAAAAATAGTGTTAGGTCATGTATAGGGCAACTTTCTCATCAGTTCTTCATATGACTGCAGAGAAAGTCCAATGGTTTTCCCTAGCTGCAATGTCACACATATGTAAGTGTATAGGCTTTGATCATAAAAACCATACACATCAAACCATTTACTGTGACCTCTGCTCGTGTGCTGATAAAGAAGATTCAAGTACCATCCCCTATACACTCCAGTAAAAAGACTGCATGAATGTCAGTGTCTTTGTGTTCTGGATCTGAGCTGCTTTTTGATCTTATCAGAAGTCCTAATTAATCCCATGGTTCTACTCAGACAACATGATAGTGTTGATGGCTGGTGGAGAGGTGGAATTCATTTCAGAGACTGAGGGAACTGTGTGTCTGATTTCACTCTCTGTCTACGTCTCTGATATTTCTAGAACCCTGGAGCTGTCCGACACTGTGAAGCACCTCCGGAGCCAGAACAGCGAGAAGGATGCCAGCCTCACGACCATGCAGATCAGTCTGGACAGGATGGTGGGACCCCGGCACTCAGAAGTGGGAGGTGGCAGATAGGCGGGTGGTTAGAGGGGGCTAAATTGGCTGTAGTCTGGACCTTGGGTTTGATAAACTCCACAACTTCCTTGTCTCGAGGGCTGCCATCTGGCAAATGTCAATCTTGCTCTATGTGTGCTGATAATCTAACCTCAGTTGTTTCCTGCTCAGGAGACGAGGAGAATGGAGGATAAAGCAGAGATGGAGGCTCTACGCATTGAGATCCAAGACCTCCAAAAGACTTTATGTCACGTTCACCAGGTCAAAGGAAAAACAAAGCATTAACATAACCTGTGCAATTTGATATTATACCAGAACATGAATCCTTTTTCTCTTTCTGTCACTAATGTGCAGTTGGTTGGCGGAGAAGGAGATGGCGGCTCTGAAAGTGTGTCCTCGCCTCTGCATGGTCGCTCTCCTCTGAGAAACACCACTATAGTGGCCGTGCAGACTGCTCTCTCCAAGCACCGGAAACAGACACAGGTACGAAAGCAGAGGCTTGTCCTCCCTACTCCAATAATATCCTGAAAACCTTGTAAAAACACTGCAGGATGCTCTCACATACAAACCACAGGACCTGCATGGGTGTCTAGATGCTGCCCTGGAGCAAGTGGACACTCTGCGTCATAACCTGCAGGAGAGGGAGATCGAGAGGAGAGAGCTGGAGCAGAAGATTCAGGAAGTAGAGAGAGAAATGCAGGAGGCTAAAAAGGCCTCAGAGGAAAGCCTCAGAGAGAGCAACAGACATTGCCGCTCCATGGAGCTCATCTCAAGGTATGAACTGATCATGGAGTTAATGTCCATTTCCTATATTGTGTCAAAGAAGATGTTACTTTCAAAGCACTGTCGCCTCACAGGAAGAAAGTTCCTGGTTCAGTCTGGTTAGGGTCCTTCTGTGTGAGTTTGCATGTTCTTCCTGTGTCTTCTTGGGTTTTCTTTAGGTTTCCAGCTTCCTTCCACAGTTCAAAGTACATGTACATTGAGGTTAGGTTTACTGGAGACTCTAAATTGGCTGTAGTTGTGAATGTGCGTGTGAATGGTTGTTTGTTTCTATATGTTGGCCCTATGATTTGCTGGTGACCTGCCCAGGGTGTACCCCGCCTCTTGCCTAATGTTAACTGGGATCGGCTCCAGCTCCCCCATGAGCCTCAGAGGGAAAGTGGTATAGATAGATGGATGGATTGATATTCTGTTTTATATTTTATAGACTTGTTATTTGTAAAAGTGCCAGTGAATGTTGTCTATGGAAAAAAATAATGGATTTATGTTTAATTAAACAATGTTATCCAAGAACAACATTTATACAACACTGCAGAAGAGCTGTTTGTTATGAGTGTTTGGTGGATGTTGGTTTTCAGAACCTCAAGTGTGATGATAATGCTGATCATTGTGCAACACTTGTCCTCGACATACTCTCTCCCCCTGTCTTTCCCTCTGCCTCGCTCTACCTCTCAGTGAGAAGGCCGGTCTTGAGAAGCTGCTCGCAGGGCTGCAGCAGGAGGTGGACTCCCAGCGTGCGGAGCTGGAGGCACTTCGGGGAATGTCACTGGAGCTCCAGAGACAGCGGGACTCCCTGAGGCAGCAGAGGGAGGATCTGGAGATGCAGCTAACACGCCAGCGCACAGAGGCCCAGAGAGGGTACAGCCTGAGCACGGAGGAATGACCGTTACACAACCGCACATCCCGTCACCCGTGATTGTTTTCAAGCTCCGTTTATTTAGAGTTCAGATCAGTAACACATGTCATTACCCCGATGACATTTGGATGAAAATGTAAATGATTTACATTGCATTACTGCACTCATGCAAGAGGGAATTGTGTTCCCCTTGTTTGCTGGGTTTCTTTTGCGAAAAAAAAAAATTTGATTAGTTGAGAATTGGAGCAGGACATGCGATACAACAAAAAAGTAACTCCCTCAGTGTTGTGGCCTTTGGCACCAAATTTCAACATTTTTCAAAGTGGAGATGGATTACCATCAGGGGATTTTGTTTATACAAATAATCTGTGTGTGTGAGAGACAGAGAAACAGTGTGAGGGTCATGTATGTGATATATTTTGTGTTTCAGCAATAGGAGCCTGGAGGAGCTTGAAGGGAAACATTCTTATCTGCGAAGGGAGCTTGTGACTGTGAAGGAGAGTCTGAATCAAATCACGCTGCAGAAGGAGGTGTTGGAAGACGATAAGGCCAGCCTCGCTCTGGCTCTCACCAAGGTAGGATAGTCTGATGTGCACCAGGTAGCCTGATCTGGATTACTGGATTCTTCCTGAGGGCCCTGGTGGGTTATATCTTTCATACATGTCCATGATGTACTTCACAGATGGAGTCCCAGAGTGCTGCACAGGAGGCAGCCCTCACCAAACTGCAGAATCAAGAGGCTGCACTGAAAGATTCCCTGTCCAAAATGGCTGCCCTTAGTGAAGGCTTAGCCAAAGACAAGGTGGACCTCAATCGTATTCTGCTACAGGTCAGTAGGCGTGCAGTTATAATGTTGATTTAGACTAGAATTAAACAGGACACAAGCTAAATATTTTTTCCTCTTCAGAAAGAAGGTGAGAAGGCCAAGCTCGACGACCGTAGGCGAGAAGCCGAAGCGGATCGCACATTGGCCAGGGAGGAGACAGCACGGGTACAACAGGAGATCATGAATCTGCTCGCTGAGAAACAAGCTCTGGAGAGCTCCCATAGCCACTTGGAGAGTCACTGCCAGAAGCTACAAGCAGAGCTGAGGCTGCTGCAGAGGGAGAAAGCTCAGGCCCTGGAGCAGCACTCCCAGGTCAGAGACCCCCAACCATTCACACACTCTGTCCTCATGGTTCCCACCACCTGGGAGAGTTGATGTTATTAATAGCTTTCAGCAGGTTCATGAAGGCTGTTGTCACGTGAAAATGTGTTGGAGACATCTGCACATCTGCCATGGTTTTTTTTTCATTCTAATGGGATGTGGAGAGAAGTTTTGTGTTTTATGAGTAACTTGGGAAATAACAAGCGAGGGATCTTCAAGATCAACTGTGAACTGGAAAGATAAATAGTTAGGCAAAAAATGTCCAGTTGGGGTTTAGGGAAAGAGCCAATAAATTAACACCTAAAGTATTCCCATGCTTCCCTCAGCAGATCCAGATCGTTCCCTAAAGAATGAATAGAATCCTTTCCTGCTCTATTTGCTGTTCTGAATGTGAAGCTGGATTACTGGTGTTGATCTCAGTTCGAATATAACAAACATAAACAATTTGACTAATTCAATTCAAACATTTTTAGATAGCTCATCTGTCAAAACAAATCAGCCATTTAAAAAAAAAAAAGAAGCTCTGAAGTGTTCTCCATTTCACCAAGCTCATATGTCATCCCCTTATTGGGCACTGCTCACATCCATAACACTAGTAATTCATCCTCTTTAATATTTGCCTGGGAAGAGCCTTGAATATTTGGAAGTGGCAGTTTATTTGGTTAAAAATGAAATCAATGTAATTGTTGCTCCTCATACAATCTGTTGCAGTGAAACATTAGGACTTCACCACTGTGTGATGGTGTGACAGTAACTGACCTTAAAATACAGTATGCGAGACATCAGGCCTTTTTCAGATCAAATACAGTAGGTTATAGTAAACGTCTCTGCTATTATAGAACTGACCTCCAACATTGTTTGATTCAAACCAGAATAATAACCCGTGACAGAACAGTGTGACATCTCGGTTTTAATTTCAAAGAAAAGAGCTTGGCTTACCAGAAAGATTAGAAGCAGAAAAGTTGAAAAAGATTTGCTACGTTTCAGCTCCGATATACGGTATCTTGTTTCTTTAATGTGTGCATCATGTAAAAACTTGTTTTGGGGGTTGTGGGTAAGGCATTGGAAGTATTTCTTGGCAGGGTCAGTGAAGAGTGTCGCACACGGAGCTTCAGGAAGTCACTGGTCAATCTTTCATATAACCACACCTTGTGGTTTAAACTCAATTTTGCTTATATTTAGCCAGAGCACATCTGTCCCTTTCCCTGTGCTTCCTGTCTTTGTCCCTCCAGTCTTTAAGTTAAACAAAGTGCTTACATCCCAGAATCTAGCTCGATATTTAGCTCACATATGCTATATAAATTATTTTAGAATGAAAGCAAATATCTTTGTAAAATGTCAAACTTTGAATAGAACTGAAACCTGTTTTACCCTGAAGCTTTTTTAGTTGTTTTCCAAACTTAGGTTACTTACATTCAGATAACTAAATTATATACACATGTATAATGCTTTCATTAAGTTGCAGCTTCCATAGTGAACTCCCCGCTGCATTCATTGATGGAGGAGGAATCCCATGAGAATCCTAACCTCTTCAGTCATGAATCTGGTCTTATAGTTGAATAAATGCTGAGGGAAACTTGTTTTGCTTCACATAGGTCCTGTTTTTTGTCATAATTATCGTGACAAAGTGACAAATCATTTTTGTTTGTCTTTGGGCGGCACATTTGTTATGACCCTGCAATTCCTGCGCTGTCATAAATCACTTTACGTTTGAAATGAGGGGTATTTAAAGTTCATTATTAATGCACCAAATCCGTCTCTGGCTCAATAACGTACATATTCTCAAAGTACTGTAGCTGTTACTGTCGAAAGCTGCTCCTTCTCCAACACAGATTTTTTTCTTATGCTCTGTTATGAAGTATTATTGCTGCTACAGTATTTTAATTGTACATAATGGTGTAGTATTTACTGCTTATTACTGGCTGCTCAAAGGCAAAAGTATAAATGAATTGCCTGATGACATTTGATGTATTTGTGTGTGTTGGTCTCCAGGTCAACAGGCAGATGCAGGCTGTGTCAGAGGAGCTGTGTGCGTGCAGGAAGGAGCTGGAGACACAGACCACAGCCCTAAAGAGAGCTACCCATGACAGGGAGGAGCTGGCCAAGGATAAGGCTGCTCTGGATGTCAGGCTAAACACCGCTGACCGAAAGGCCTGTGGTCTCACGCAGGAACTGGTTGCACTTAGGTCTGAGTATATTTGTGTATTTGTTTGTGCGGTCTTTAGTCTTAAATCTTCAGGACAAATTTCAGGTTTTCTGCAGGGCCGGGCTTAGGCATGTATCAGTTGGGGTTATGGTTAGCGTGAGAGTGTATGGAATGAATGTAAATCAGCCCAGTGTCCTCAAAAGCATCATAAACAACCAAGTGTGTGTGTTTGTGTAAGTTGGACCAGCTGCCAATGTGTATTTAAGGTCATTTGGACTTTTTAAACAAATTTTACTCTCTCAAGCGCCGTCAGCCTCATGTAACAAGAGTCTTTAAGTAACATGGTTTTATTTGGAAACTATGCTCATGATGGATCATTGGATTTTATAACCTTCTACACCTAGTGGTTCAAAGATCTTTTTTTTCAGTGCTCAAACCACTTTACCGCTGTGTTCCAGAGCTGAGAAGGAGTCCCTGGAGACGGCTCTGTTTGAGAGCCAGGAGCTTGCCTCGTCTCTGGAGGCTGAGTACACCAGGACGGAGGGGGAGCGGCACGGTTTGCTCCTGGCTAACGAGGCCTTGACGCGTGAGTAGTCCCCTCCCTCAGAGGTCCCACTGTCCTCCATGCCAAGCCCCCTGGCCATGAAGCCTTTCCAACAGCCCACCAGAGATCCATATTTCAGCTGTGAGCTCTGCAACAGCTGTGAGCTCTGATCCTGGAGCTGCAGGATCACTGTAGCTGCTTTCTCAGCTGACAAGGGTCCCACCGCTCCGCTCAAACACATGGATCATATAAGCAGTGTTAAGCTAATGTATTCCACATAAAGACATGCATTAGTATCCCCTATAAATAAAACTCCTAATAAAATCTTGCCGATCCTTTATCATCTTTACATCCAACCAGTCTGTGAGATTTTGGCTGTGGGTTTACTCGACTGTCCAGGTGATGCTGCTCGCATGCGTGTCGATGCTGAACACAATTTGGCACAAGCTGCACAAGAGCGAAGTAAGTCGGAGGAAAAGCTTGCTCAGGTGGAGAGGAATGCCCAGATGACCCTGAGCAATAAAGAACAAATCCACAGAGAGCAGCTTGAGGCTGGACGTCGGCAAAAGGTACAGCAAAACTTAAGCAGAGCCCTGACAAACCCCAACCGATTAGAACACTAGCTTTTTCATGAACTAATCAGGGTGTATGTGGGTGCGTGTTTGGTGGTTGATAGGAGCAGCGGTGTGCAGAGCTGATGCTGCAGCGGGAGCAGGCTGAGGAGCAGCTGCGTCGACAGTGTGAGGAGCTGCGTGTGCACGACCAGCAGGAGCTACAGCAGGTGCAAGAGGAGCAGGCCCGGCTGCAGCAGGAGTTCAACCAAAGCCTCCTGCAGGCTGAGAGTGAGAAGCAGCAGGTGTGTGTGGTGACAGGATAGTTCTGTTTTTTTTAGTTTATGAACCAAAATGTTTTGGTACATTATGGTAGCTACTTGTTAAACCCCATCACCTTTAGTTTGGTTGTCACAGTTGCCAATGTTTTCCCATATTATAACTGAGAATATTCTCAGTCATCCAGGTCCTGGTATATTTGGAAGTTGTATAAGTATACAGTCCATAGGCTTCTGCACTTGCGCGTTGAAGACGTTCACTTCTCATCCAAGAGGCTTCTTCAGATCCAGCTGATTAGTGGGAGGTTTCATGTAATTAACCTCTGTGGGTCAATGTTGAAAGTCATTATTTTTAACAGGCCAGTTGCTGAATCACCCACCAGCTAGTGGGTTGTTGTGGCCCCCTTAGTCAAGGAAGCATTTCTCCTTATCAAAAGCATGAAAGCTTCTCTACAGTATGTGTGAAGCCCGAATAGCCAAACCAATTTAATTTTGTGACCTATATCAACATTTGTCTGACCTCATAGTCTGTTGTAACCAGGCATTGTCCCAGAAGGAGGCAGAGAAGGCTGCCCTCATAGAGAAGCTTGCAACCCTGCAGCAGGACTTGGCCACAGCCGACATGGAGCAGGAGCACACGAAGAGGGAGGCACACCGCAAACATGAGCAGGATAAGGTAAACAACATGACAGGGTCATATAAGCTCTTTCTTGTTCTGTCCATATAACTCAGCCAATCGTTTTGTGTTCCAGAATGCGATGTCTGTCCTTCAGTCTGAGCTGAAGGAGCTGCGGACTCAGTTTGAGGAGTCATTGAACTCCCATGAGAATGGCAAGAAGAGTCTCACTGAGCAGGTCAGAGAGCTGAACCAACAGAGCCAGCATGCACAGCAGGAGGTGAGTAATGCTTATGTGTAATGCTGACTCAAACAAGACAGATGTTGATCTTTAGTGAGTGTAAGGAACTTAATTTTAACATAGAAATATACAGCAACTCATAGAGTGTATATGTATCTCATAGGCTGGAGCTCATCAGATCTCTTACCCATGTACTTTGTACAGAAGAATCACTAAAATGGATAAGTAATTATAGGCTTGTTTGGATTGGCAAATGATGCAAGACCTCAGATCTGCCTCGAGTGTGAGAGGGAGTTTGCACCTATTTGTACCAGGGGGGGGGGAGTCATTAACCACAAGCCTCTGTTGATACAAGCTGCCGCCACAGAGCTTTACTTGCATCAGGTGCAGAGTCTGCGTTGCCAAATCCTACAAGGAACGTTGGTGTCCACTCGTCAGACTCTTGCTCTCTGTGTCTTTTTTCCTGTCAAGTCCGCTGCCGGAAAATGTATCCACTGGCCTAATATAAACATAAAAGTGCAATTAGACTATAATTTTGGCCAAGTGACATACCTCTCTGAGCCAAATGAGAGCCGTAAATCTCAACTCTCGGGGTCGCTTGAGGTTAGGATTCCAGGCACAGGGTCGCCGGGCATTTAAGTGAAATAACAAGCTCACAGTCACCTCATTAAGATGTAACTGCTGAGCTGCAAGGGCCTCATCGGGCCTTGATTTAATAGCCTGGTTTTCCTGGAAAAGTGGACTGTTTATCTGTGTGGGACGTTTTGGTTTCAGTGAAAATGCAAAAATGAGGATCATCCTGTCTTCGCTCCGTCTCCTTAGTCTTGTCAAACTACACTGAATGAGGTTGTGTGGAGCCAAAGCAGAGGAGTCTTGAGGTTTGGACAGCCCTCCCTATTGCCGTATATCAAGTCAGGCTTCAGTGACACTGTCATATTTGGCTGCCACTCCTACTCATTTCCTTGTTTGATTATTTTCTGTAATCCTATCTCGGGATTCTCATGTCAGACACTGACAAAGGGAGAACCAGTGAGCAGTGTTGGACTGGGAAAGAAATGCAGCCCTGGATTTGTCCGTTAGGCTCGGGTTGGTAAAGGTTGACATTTGGGGAACACAAGTTCCCATGCACGTCCTGAATGATGGGTACTTAGAAAGAGCTGGTAAAGAGACGGACAGGGCCAGGATAAACTTAATGGCTCTTTTGATGGCCACTGGCACATCGATGCAGGAGCCCACCGGGATTATTCCCAGTTTGTCTAATGGCCACTCCAACCATGCCAGAGGTGGGAGGATCCGGTCCCTGGTACCATAATGTGAAATTAAAGTTTGAGTTAACCCCTAGTGTAAATAAGCTAGTGGGAGAGTGTTTATTTTCTCCCTTGCAGCAGTGAGAGGCTGGCTCCACTGGGACTCCAGGTCCCCCTCTCCCATCCTAATAACACAACACTGCTGCCCTCATATTCTCGGCCCTTCTCCTCTGCTCCCACCCAAAAAAATCTGATAAAATAAAGTATAAACGGCCAGATCAGCACTCGCTTGTTTTTTCTCACATTAGAGTTTATGAGAAAGAACCATCTTGTGTGGCCTCTGAACATAACACTCCTCCTCATCCCGGTCCTCATCCTCCCTCCTCCACCCACTCTCCCCCTCGTTCCCCACCTCCTCAGGGGGGCTGCTGTTTATCATGTTGCACTCTGTGGATTTTTTACACTGCGAGCTGCAGCGAAGGAGATTGGAAGAGACAGCAACTGGCTACAAGCCCAAATGGCTCTTATCCATGCCCAGATAAGCTCTGTCCTCCCTATTTCTCCCGCTACACATATGCTGCCATAAAACAGAATATAGGTCATACTGTATCTTGAGACCTTGCACACAGCACTTAGAGTAAGAGATGCTGAGGTTTAGCTTTCAAACAAAGACGCTCTAATGCCTTATCTGATCCAAAATCAGTTTCGCAGTACGCTGAAAGATTTTTCTAATTTTGATTATTATACACATGTGTTTGAGTGTTTGATGTGGTGTACATAACAGCCTGATTGAAGTTGTTGATGAATTTTGAGGATAAAACGAATTTTGTCTGTTTTAAATGTTTTTATTGGATTTATATTGAAAACTGATCATGTATATATCCATTTGAAATGTATGATCAAATAAATCTGGATTGAATTGACAACCAATTTAAGAAACCCTGGAGCATCAACAAAAAAGTTAAAATTTTTGTATTGGAGTGTAAGTATTAACCTTATGTCTTAATGGTAATAAAATGTAAGATAATAATAATAATCTATGTGAAAGTTATTTATCAGGTTCACTGTTTGTCTAAAACATCCCAATTTAGCTTCATTGATAAAACATCATTCCTTTCCTTCTCCCTGAAGTTAGAAGGCCTTCGTCGGCAGCTGCAGGAAGCTGAGGACGGACTTATTAAAGGGCGAAGGGAGCTGATTGAGGCCCACAGAGGGCTCCAGGAGTGTGCACAGGAGCGGGACAAGCAACGAAAAGAAGTGCTTGACCTGAGAAGACTCCTGGGTGATGAGACCAGAGAGAAAGAGGCCATCCAAGCCTCCAACCAGGAGCTCAGGGCTTTCATTAAGAGAGCGGAGAGTGACAACAACAGGTAGAGCTCTCTTTTACTGTTGTGCTCTTGGTACAGCAATGGATATTAGAATTCTTTGCTAATTTTAAGTATTTCCTGAGAAGCCTGAGACGATCTGTGGAAGAAAGAGAGCAGAAAGTGGCTGTCTTAGAGGAATGTAGGAGCTCGATGGACCAAGAGGCAATCACTTTACGGAGCAGCATGAGGGAGCTGGAGAAGTCTCGCCTGCAGGCACGCAGAGAGCTGCAGGAGCTGCGCAGACAGGTGAAAGATTATCCAGGTCGCCGCTTTCCATCTGATTTATTATAAATAAAGGATTACTTTCAAATAGTTTGCGCTGTGTTGACACGAGCAGGTAAAGATCCTTGATGGTGAGAACAGCCGGCAGAAACAGGATCTGCTGGAGCTGCAGGCCCGGGTATGTCAGGAGGAACAGAAGGAGGAGGAGGCGCGTCGCGAGGCTTTCAATCTTAAGCAGAGAGTGCTGGAGTGTGAGGCCGGCAGAGAGGCAGCGCTGAATGAGGTAGAAGACCACAGCGAAGTTATCTGTTACCATGATGCTAGAACAAACTTTATACCTTTGCATACATGAAGAAGGCCTGCAGAGACATGAGGACATGAACATAACACATAGTATATTCCATTGTAACAGTGATTGGATAACTGCAGTTCTATTATGAAGACTTTAATGACAATAACTTGCTTTATTAAGAGAGAAAAATAAAATCTGTTTTGATGCTAAGGGAAAAATAGGTTATGTTGTTATTTAATGAAGTACGGCTTCTAACCTCTTTTCTCCCATAACTATATTTTTAGGGTCCCCAAGTTCTCATGACCCCAGCAGTTAAAGTGTGCTTGAGCTGTCAAGTGAATGTATGGCATGGTTAAATGGATAGCACTTCATTATGATGTATATGAAGCCTGATTAATGTATCCTTTATTTAAGCTAAATCCAGTAAATATCAATACACAACGCTGAGGTCGTAAGATTTCAACATACTTTCTTGAATAAGGCCTCATCCTATTAGAAATCCCTGGATAAACAATGCACAACTCTTTACAGAAACCATGTACACATTACTGTATTTACACAGGCATGTGTCAGTTTATCGTTAATACTCAGGAATTATTTTCTTACATTACAGCTAATCTGTTAATCACTGTGTTTCAGTTATATAGTTAGAACCATGTTCAGACCATTGCCTTCAATTCTGCAAAGGAAATGTAACCTAATGGAAACCAAGAAACCAAGAAGATAATTTGAGAAGCCAGATTATCATGTGGACCAAGATTAGAATATTGTGTACATAGAAAAATAGATTATTTATTTGTCCCTGTAGGGTATATGGTTTCAGTGTTTCCCATTCTTTACCAGAATGTGATGGTCCATAATGTTTTCACCATTCATGCAGACAGTCAGAACTCATGGTTTCAGCTGCAGTTGTGGCATGTAATACAGCTTTTCGCTCACATGAGAACTTGGCTTGTAACTGTCACTCAGAATCTGTTTCACCTGAGAGTGACCTTCGTGCATGTGTACCTCCGTTACTGCCATAGATTGAATTATTTCAACATAACAAAAACATCAACAGACATAACCAACAGCTTGTGTAATATAAAAACACTAAAATGCCCAATGTGAAACGCTGCAGGGCAGCCACAGATCAGCATCCCTGGAAGTATACAACCTGTGTATCGTGGTCAAGTTACAGTGACATTTTTACGTTTATAAAACACTTGAAAATTCTGTGGTTAAATAAAGACAGCTGGCAGAAAATTCCTGGTATGAACCAACAGCAGGGTCCATTAGTGTCTTCAATTTGTAAAAGATTAGAAATTCCAAAAACGTACTGAAAGCACCACAGTTATGACATAACTATCACGCATATGGCATAATCCACAGTATAAGATAAATATATATGACTTACAGAGAAAATTAGGTTTGTCTTAAACCCAGTCCTGTGTATTACTGCAGTTTGCAGGTCTGCAGCGTCGTTTGGTGGAAATGGAGACCGTAGAGCAGGAGAGCCGAGAGCTGCTGCAGGAAAAAGAGGCTCATCAGCAGCACAGTAACAAGCGGCACAGAAATACCTCTGCCCTGCTGGAGGAAGCGCTAGAGGACGCCAAGGTCCAGGTCCAGCAACTCTGTGCTCAGCTCGGCCTGGCTGAAAGTAAGGTTCAGGGCCTGGAGGAGCAGCTCTGCTTGGGTGATGCTAAACGCAAGGACCTGGAGCTCAGGCTGGCAGGGTTGTGTTCTGCTTTGCGCCGCACAGTTGGCATCAGGCACACTAGGATTTCAAACACATCTGGGTCACGTAGACGGTCTCCCTCTCCTTGGAGACGCCGCGTGCAAATTAGAGGTATGGTGATGCATTTTTATAATAAGGTTTTGTGATGCCTTGTGTCATTATAAGCCTATTCATTAATAAGTGTGGTGTCTGGTTAGGTGAGGAGAGTGTGACGGACGGATCTGTGTTGTCCTTGTCTCGTGATGAAGATGAAGAACTGGACGTCGACATGGTGCACACAGCTCTACAGGAAATCCAGCAGGAACTCAGGGATGCACAAAGACACAGGGTACATTTGATCCTCCTACTGACTGAATATAGGTTTGCAGACACAGACCTCAAACTGAATGAGATTGTTTACCTAGACTTGGTTTTGGTTTTCAGGGAACCAGATCAGTCATTTCAACAATTGTAATTCACTTATTTATTGTTTGGTGACTATTTGTCACTTTCTAATTTCATGTATACATGTTTCCTTTAGGATGAAGCCAAGGCTCAGGTAGGCAGTCTAAGTCAACAGGTGACACAGCTCAGAGACAGCCAGGAAAAGTCAGCCACTCAGGTACAACTACTCCAGATGTCCCTGAAGCAATCAGAGCAGGGTAAGAGAACCAGCGAGTCCTATAAACACACACTATATATCATTTAGTAATTCCTTTCTGATCTACAGCCTAACATGTTTTTACAGGAAAAAGAGAGATGGGAGAACGATTGCACGAGGCGCATATATCTCTTTCCTTGCAGGAGGAAGCAGCATGTCGCTCAGAGAGGGAGAAAAGAAGCTTTGAGGAGGAGGTAGCTCAACTCAGGGCCAGTGTGCAAGCTGCTGTGGCTGAGTCCAGGGCACTGCAAGTATGTAAAAGCCAAAGAGATAAAGACTGCAGATCTTAAGAGGATACTACTGAACTGATGAAATCCTGTACCAATTCCTCTACAGGATAAGTTGGAGCTCTTTCAGGGATCAGAAACGCTTGCAAAGGCAGAGCAACGGAAGCTGAAGGAGTCTACGGGAGCCGCAGAGAGCCGAGCCAGCCGCCTGGAGCTGTCTCAGCGAACACTGGAGGGAGAGCTACAGCGGGCCCAGCTCAGGGCGGCTGAGCTGGACGCGGAGGCTGGCTCGCTGCAGGAGAGGCTGACGGAGCTGAGGAGAAAGCTCGGCGAGAGCGAGGACCGGTGTGCGGCGCTGAGGGTGAATGAAGAGAGACTGACAACGTCCCTTGCTCGAGCCGAACAGCACGAGAGCCATCTGAGAGAGCAGCTCCACAAACTGTCAGAGACTCTCAGTGACAACAGGAGCAACAGTGGAAACCTGCAGGAGCAGATGGTGCAGCTGCAGAAGGCTCTGACTGCCAGTGAGCAGGACCGGAAGCTGCTGCAGGTATACAATCTATCTCCTAATGACACTCACTACTAAAGTGGAAGATACAGAAACAAATTCTGAGCAGACATTAATTTGAGGATTTCTCCATTTCTGTTGAAGCAACCTTTGCAATTTTTTAAGACTTAATCCTCACTTTGATTTACAGTGCAGCTACGTAACCATCTCAGCTCCAGACTGCAAATTTTGTATTTACATTTGCTGTTGTAGTTTTTTCCTGAAAGACCTCAAAGACTGAGCAATAAAATGCTCAGGCGAGCTCATTAATTCTCCCAGAGTTTCTCAGGAGAGCTTTCCGGTCTTAGTTTAGGAATGAACTTTAAAGATACTGAACAAACAAAAACACGACATTCTTATTATAAATCTCTTGATTTGCGCAAAAGCTATGCCAGCTTGCTGCAGTGAAAAGTCTTGTTTGCAACTTTGAGCAGTTTGTCAAATATAAAGGAAGGTGAGAAGTGCAAGGTCAGTGGCTCAGTGTGGAGTGTATGTCAACATAAGTGTGTGTTTGTGTGTGCGCGCCCATAGGAACGTCTGGATAAAACACGAGATACCCTTTCAGAGAGCAAGAGGCTCAACCACACACTAACTGAACGGACCCAAAACCAAGAAAGATCCCAAGAGGACTTAGAGCTTAAAAGTTCTGAGCTGGAGAAACATAATAGAACACTGAAGGAGGTGAGTTAATTTGAATTAAAAGGAGTAAACGGTGTAAACAAATGTATTAAAGTTTGATTAATGGATGATTAACTGTGTCCCAGAGCCTGAAAAAGCGGCAGAAGGCTGAACTTCAGGCCCAGGGCAACTCCCAGCAGCTGCAGAGAGACAAGGAGCAACTTCTAGACAAGATCACCAATCTGCAGAGCTCTATGCAAAAGCTGCAAAGTGAGAGAGCAGAGACAGAGCGGGTGATGACACGACTCGGGAAAGACAAGTCAAGTCTCAGAAAGTCACTGGAGAAGGTGAGCTGTCATATCAACTGCACATATTGGAATGGTAATGGTTTTAGGATTGGTAAATAAAGTTAATTTACATAGCGCTTTACTGGATCCTCATGACAATACAATACAGCAAAATACAATTTTATTAATCCAGACAGAAATATGGTTTACGGCAAGTAAATGAATACAAAAACAAGATACAGGCATAGACTGACAAACATCTGCATAAACAAAAAAGCAAGAAAACTCAATAAAATAGCTGTTCAGCTGCATTGAGCTCTAAAATACTGAGCTAAAAGTGCGATTTCGTTAAAATTACTCAAGGTGAATACGTTTTTCCAGTCTGGACTACTGTAAAAAATATGGCGTCCTCCGTAGAGAGGACCAACCCCCGATGTAGATATGAAGAATTTATATAAAGGACCCATTCTAGGTTAAAGAATACAAATGTGTACAAATTTAGATGAAACACACTGGGATTATTTTATATCAAATATCTGGCAATAGATCCCTTTCACCTAAATATCACTCATTGGACATATAAGTCTCAGCAACACAAGACATTATTCAACTGTTTCATAGGCTTAATAAAACTTGCCATCATTAGAAGACCAATGTAGAGTGATGCTTTTTAAGAAGAGATGTAAACTAAGATGTATTTCACTAAAAGTAAGACATGAGACAAAAGTACCGTCTCTGGGAGTAAAAACAAACTAGCATCCCAATACATTAGACATATTACACTTTTGTTCAGTGCTTTAGAGTCTTGGTTGCTAAATATGAGGTAAAACATCAGAAATAAATCAGGCAGCCAAACCACAAATGGCTTTGAATGCAATTAGAATCAACTTAAAGTCAATTCTACAACTGCTGGAAGCCTTTGTACATAAAGACGCCAGAGATGAAGTAATGTGTTTAATGTTGGTCAGAAGCTTTTCTGCTACATTCTGGACCAGCTGAACACACGCCGAGTTACAACACATACATGAGCAGTTAATCCAGGGAGGGTGATTTGAATACTTTGCTGTTTTTAATATTTCTGTCATTACGTAAAGTTATTATCTTAATTTTCTACACATTATCTTGCACACTGTACACAAAGGTGATGGAAACCAAGAGGCGAAGTGCTTGGCTTCGGCTACACACATTTACAGGAAAGCACATGAGTGCAAAGCAATCATGGTGGAGTTGTTCACATGATGTCACCCTCATGCTGTTGGTCAGGTGGAGGTGGAGAAGCTGAGGAGGGAGGAGGAGGCAGCGTCAGCAGCCAGGGAGAAGGAGCACTTGGGGCAGACAGTCCGCAGCCTCAAGCAGGAGCTGGATCAAAAACTGGATGAACTGCAGACCCTGCAGGTGAGAGGGTGGGATTAGCAGGAGGTCAATCTGTGGGGGACAGGGCATATGATTTGGAAGAGACCACTACAGATATATAACATGTCGATTGGCAATTTGCTTTTTTCCATTGAAATACTTGAAATAAAACAGAATAAGCACCCAGTCAAGCAGACAGTTCATACAAACAGCTCCACATCTGATGTAATAGACATGAGGAGATTTGAATATAAATCTGAATGTTACTAAACTGTCACATTAGACGGTGACTTCCAGGTTATAGCAATAAACAAATCCCAGAGGATAAGTATTTGCATATATTTACATAACATGGTAAATCTATGAATTAAATAAAAATCTTACTGCAGCTAATATAGTATTTGATTTCGGAGCCCATTCGCTAGCTGCGATGTTTACAGTTTGCTTTTATCACACAAATCGAACGTTTCCTCCTCAAAAAAACACAGACATTGATACTTTTTGAAGGTGTTTTAAATCCAGATGACATTTTTACTAATCTCTATTAAGATGAATGCAGATAAATTGAATTATTTCTTTTCATGCGTTCTGCCTCTTTTGCTCTCCACATGTACTATTAACCTCCGGGCAACCAAAGCCTGCTCAAAGGTGATTGGTCAAACTAGAAACAGAGACCAGAAGGCTCCGGCTGTAAATCTTATCCCTCACCTTTTCTGCATATTCACATGTATAATCTGTTTATATAGATGAAGAGAATTTTGACTTCTTTTTTTTACTGATGTGGAAAATCTGTCTGACCTTTATTTTGTGCAGTTTCAGGGTCATAACTGCAGGATCGTAATCCAGACCTTTGTCTGTCTTGTACTCCATTTCCAAATATGTTCTATGGGAACTGTCTTTAGGCCCAAATGTCTCAGGTGGAGCACTCTCATGCACAGCGCCTCCTGGAGGTGACCGCCCGCCATCACCAGGAGCTGGATTTGGATACAGACCGTCTGAGAGACAGTCAGTTCCAAGCAGAGCAAGCCTTGGAGTCAAGAGAGAAAGCTCATCGCCAGAGGGTCAAATGCCTGGAGGAGCAGGTATAACAGTGCTTTTTCCCCTAAATATTTGAATCAATTGCTGTACATATTTCCAATAAGCAAATCCAATTTGTATTTTTGATTTGAAACAGTAAAACACAAACATTTTGTGCCATGAGTTTGCGGTATCTCAATGTTTTTGTGTTTCTCTATCCTCCTATTTTTGTTTTCCATAGGTGCTAACGCTCAAAGAGCAGCTGGAACAGGAGACGAGGAGACGGCTTGCCTATTTCAGTCAGATGCTTCCGCCTGGTGTGTAGGCTGAGACCCTGCGATGAAGTATGTAGCACCTCTGGCCTCCTCATTCACTGCTTTTCTGGCAGCTTTCCCCAACAACGTTATGTTACAAGCTGCGTCCACATTTGGAAGCTCGCGCGCACACAAACACACTCCCAAGGCTTTTTCCTCCCACCCATGCACATGTGCACAGCGGATTACATTAATCTGCAGGAAAACTCAACAACAACAAACAATGAGTGTTTTGTTTATAAGTGGACTGGATGTGCCAAATTGTTTTAAGGATTTCCTCTGGCTCGCTGCAGTTGGCGTTTCTAAGTCTGTTTATGCTGTGTCATTTTTTTTCAGGGAACAATGTGATGAAAGATTTCCTTGGTTGGTGCTTTATTCTTCTATAATAGTTTGTGTACACATTTGTCATCGTGATTTTGCACCAATTTTAAATGTCACAATCGTGTGTTTCCTAATGAGAATATATGTCTAAATATTTAGAAAATCTCCTCGTAGATTTGAGCGGATTTTCCTGGTGCTGTGATTTGTAGAGTTAAGTGCTGTTGTAACGATTCTGTAGAGTCGGTCATTTATCTTATGTATTGTGTGTTGTGTTTGAGTTTAACAATGTGTGGAACATTTTGGGATGTTTGTAATAAAACTGGGTGCATCAAAACACAATTTTGCCATTTTAGTTTTCAAAAGATCTTGAGATGTGCCTCCTTGTGATCAGTAATGTTTATTCTGCTGGCCACACAACTTTGCTGTGGAAAGAAAGTGTTCTGGTGAAGGACAGCGCTGCCCTTTTCCTGGCATGTGTGAGCCTTCTCTTTGGGTTCGCACCATTAAATCGCTTTGTGGATTTAGTGTTGTGGGTGAGAGAATGACCTTCGCTCTCTGTTGACAGTGCGGTTTTCTCTCAGAGATTGTTGCCGACTCAGAGTGTGTGTGTTTGTGATCAGCGTCACTCAGTCCCTTTGTAATCCTCCACATCCCTTAAATCCTGAACTAATGTGGGCTCTTCTCTTCACTGATAAGAAACCACAAATATGTTTTCCTTGCTGTGTGTTTTTATCCATGTGTGTGTGTCTGCTGTGTGTCTCTTTTCTCTCTTTTATTTCAGTTTCTCCCCTCACCATACTTTCTGTACAGTGTCATTTTCACAACAGTGCACATGCATGTCCCCTTGCTTCCTAACCTCTCGTGCCTTGGTAACTGCACATGGTAGGAGTTTCTGTGAACGGGGGGGAAAATCTTGTCAGAATTTCTTTAAAACAGCCCTTTGATTATCATAGATCCGCCCAGTGGTTATCCAGTTACCGGCCTCTTCTCAGCTATTGGCTGGACGCAGCTAATTATGCAAGGTAGTGAATCCCTGTGGGGGAGGTGGGGCCAAAGCTGAAAGAACTCCTTTGGCAGTCAGAATAGAGCTTTTATTGAGGATATTTCTAAGCTGACCATCAGGGACCAAATCGCTGGATTGTAAAAAAAAAAAAAAAAAAAAAAGAAAACTTCTCAGCTGAATCACGCTGCTCCCCCTCTTTCATTTCTTCCCTCGCTTCATTTCAGTGAGACGGAGTGTAGCTCATGCAGTACCCAGCAGAAGCAAGCAGAATGCAAGGAATCCACAGTATTCCCCTGTCTCACAGCAGAAGCCCAGTTTACTACTAAAGGACAAGTGAGGAGAGGAAAGAGGCAGAGCCAGGGAGCAGTCAGGGGAGGATTCACACTGCACTGGTTGGGAGCTGGAACGTACGGGCTTGTTCTGCTCCACTCTGCTCTGCTCTGGTCCTGGTGCCTCAGGTGTGTGCTCCTCCCTCCCTCCTCTGTGGTGCCTGCTGTCAGCTCCATCCCTGGGTGGCTGAGGCCATGGTGTTGGTGCTGCGAGCCCTGCTGCCCTGCCTGTGCACCCTGCTCTCCCTGGACCTGCTGCCTGGGGTGGACCCCGCCGTGCCCCTGGAGGACTTCTACCCCTTTGGCCAGGACAAGGGGGACACCCAGACCATCGCCCAGGACGACGGAGGCTCCGGGCTGGTGGAGATCTCCGTTGCTTTCCCCTTCTTTGGAGACCGGCACACAGGACTCTATGTGAGTACAGAGCAGTGTGTGTGTGTGTGTGTGTGTGTGTGTGTGTGTGTGTGTGTGTGTGTGTGTGTGTGTGTGTGTGTGTGTGTGTTTATGTCTGTATATGTCAGCATGTGTGTGTGTGCATGCAGTTGGCAGTTGGCAATTGAGGCTGACATGGTGTGGATTGTATAAGAGCCTCAGGGAGATGCTATGTGGCATGCAGCCAAGCAGTACATTGCAGTGCCCTTTGAGAGCTTGTGTATGTTTGTGTGCGCTTACAAGCTCTGGTGTGTAACCTTGTTTGGAGAATATCGTGTTTTCTCCCCACGGGTGAATCCTCCATGACATTCTCTTCACTTTACATCTGCCCCCCCCCCTCCTCACTCTCTGAGGGGCTCTCAAGTGCACCAAGGGAGAGCGAGAGAGAATTATTAGCAGAACAGTGGTAAGCCCTGTTCTGCTAAGTCTACAAAGAGCTGTTGGAGGAAATGACAGTTTGTGTTCGTAGTTCTGCCGCAGAGCATCTGTGAGCAGTTCTTTTTCAGAGAGAGGGCAGGGGGGGGGGGGGGGGAATATGCACGCTGCAGAGGGAGAGAAACAGCGCTCATGGGAGGAAGCCGAATGGTTTGACAAGGATTTTCACGCACCACAATGAAACGCACTTTGATCTGCCTTTGTCATGTATTGGGTTCAGTTCCAGCACATGGAAAGGCAGAACTCCCTTAAATCAACACCACCTGTTGTGGTTATGCATCTGCGTTTGCACTCCGAACCCCTCCCCTCCTCCTCCTCCTCCTCCTCCTCCTGCTCCTACTCCTCCTCGCCCTGAGCCCCGCCTGCCTCCTCCCTGATCAAACCGTGGGCTGAAGAAGCATGGCAACAATGGGCAAGGCCAAAGGTCATCTTTCTAATCTGAGCATCCGAGGCAAGGGAGTGAGCTCAGAGTCCCAATGAAGACATTTTTAAAACTCTTTTTGCATCCACACTCTCTCTCAGTGACAGCTTGCATATATAAAAACGTTGTTTGAGTGTCGTGTTTTTCCAAAGTTATGAACTCACTAACCTCGAGCTTCTGTGTATCACAACTGCTGGCATGTGGAGTTTTCATTCCAGCACATCTCTCCTCCTGTTATCATTCGGATACACAATCCTCAAATTAGACAAGATGAGACAAGTTACTCGTCGCTTGGCTTGTTCAGCTTAGATTGAATTATCATCTGATAGAGATAAAAATATGGGTAATGGGCTGTATAAGTTGTGATGTGATATCCTCTAGTTCACTCTGCATCCCGCTCAACTGTGGTTCTTTAGTCACGCAAGGCCTAATAGATTGTGGCAGGCACTTGAAATTATAGTCACGCTCATTTAAATGCCTCACCTGAATCCATTAAACATCTGCTGTAAAGCACACGGGCTGCATGGTGATCTCTGCCACCAGAGAGCTGCCTTGTACACGTCATATTTCAGAGAGCAGTAAGAGCTAAATTTGCAAGAATAGTTTCTCACAGAAGTTAGTTCCAAGGCCCTTGTAGAACAATTTGTGGGTTCTGTTGTACTTTGTTGTCATAACTGATTCTGTTTAGCCAGACACACGCCTTGAAACCCCTCACAGATCCCATTAAAGCCTCCAGTATCCACCTCTGCCCCTTCTTGAAGCAAGGAATCTTATTTTTAGCAGCTGTGATGAACAAATACAGCAGTGGATTTAAGGACCGCCACGGCCATGTGACACTGGGTTACACTCATCTCTAGTGTCACTTCAAAATCCCTTTACAAACATGGAGCCCCCCCCTGTGACTTGGTCCTGCTCCAGTCCCACTTTTGCCTCCTGGTAACCAGGCTGTCCCTCTGTTATGGGTTGTGTCTGGGAGTTTTCACATGTTGCTGGGATCTCTCCTCCTCCTCCTCCTCCTCCTCCTCCTCCTCCTCCTCCTCCTCCTCCTCCTCCTCCTCCTCCTCCTCCTCCTCCTCCTCCTCCTCCTCCTCCTCCTCCTCCTCCTCCTCCTCTCACGCCTCAGATAACATGGCAGGGGTCTTCCCCCTGGAACTGTCCAGCTGCTTTATCTGAGAAATGACCAATCACTTTAACAGAACACAGATGTATCTACAAAGCGTTGAAGGGGCTTCCAAACAATGCGGTTCACGGATTAACTGCTCTCGCGGATGGTCAGCGTTAGGAACATGGAGGAGGACATCCAAGGTTAGAGAGGAAAGTACACAAGTTTCAAAGCAGATGTGAGAATAGATGGTTGTGATCAAAGACAATTATTATAGATACGCACATGTCTCGTGGTCAGAAGAGAGATTGAAGCTATATTTACATCGTGAAACACTAATGCATTTCTTTACTACTAACTCGTAAACATAACATTGCCTTTGCAATTGCAAGTAAATTACTTGTAAACAAAATTCGAGTACATTTCAAAGGAATCCTGTAAAGAATGTGCCTCAGTGTATCTGCTCTCTCCACATCTGCTAATGCTCATCTCCTCTTCTGCAAACCTTCACCACTTGGAGTTTGTGCACTTTTCATTCACTCACCACCATGTATGTCCCAAAGATGTGTGCATCAGGTTTTATTCTTTCTACTCTGCATGGGTGCTTATTGCATGTTAGTCTGTGATGAGAGATGTGACTGAGTGATGTTAGGAACAGTTCACCCACAATGAGCTTAATGTATCCACACAAAGATACAGTCAGGTGATGGTCACTGGAGATTAGCACAAAAGATTTGTTATTTCGAAACAAGCGGGGGATGCAGTGACCTCTTGGCTGGTTACCTGTCAAGTTTAGAGTGACTCCCAGGATGTCACTGCCAAAGTCAAGAAGTGTGTTGTTATAAAAAGCATTATTTTTCTACTTTTGTAAGCGCTCACAATCACACTTCCAGTCAGTCTCCAATTAACCTAACTCCAATCTAATTGTGTGAGGAAGCCGCAGTACCCGGAAAATAAACCCACACACTCATGATGGGGAACACACGGAAACTCCACACAGAGAGACCCTGGCTGAGATTCCAAAACAAGAACCCTCTTGCTGTGAGGCGATAGTACTAGATGTACTTTGGAGGTGCAAATTGGCAGATTTTGGAATTTTACGCAGAACAATAAATAGCTGTTTTTCCTGTTTCTGAGCTTAGCTAAGATATGTCCTGGTCCTAACTTCAAATTTAACATAGAGACATGACTTCAGCAAGAAAATGAATGTGTTTCACAAAATAAACTATTCCCTGAAGGACTTATAAATTGATGTTTTGCTCAAGTTGATTGAAACACAGTCAATTGAAATGTTTTGTTCACCATGCAATGGTACATTTATTTATGTGGCATGACCATACGATTATAATTAATCGATCATCCCAATTTTGTTTATGAAGGCATGTTTTTCTTTTCAGATTATTTGACATTATCAGTAAACAAATAGTACATTAAGTCGGAATTGCTTTATATTTGGAGTTTCAACGACATGGCGACAGGTCCAGCGAGATGTCCACTAACCAAGAGATCACTGGTTTGATCTGTGGCTCCAGTCTCCACTTGAAAAGAATTGAACCCCAAATTACAGACAGTGTATGAATGGTGTATGTATAAGAGCTGCACATAGAAGTGCTGTGTGAATAAGTGAATGTGACTTGAACTGTAAAGCGCCGTGAGTGGTCGATGAAAGTTTATATAACTATAGATAAAGTCCATGTTATTAATAATTACTAGATAACATTCTTCTCTAACTCTGTTTAATTTGCACATTGAAATTTAAGTTCAATACATTTTACTACATTATTCATCCTGGTTAAACTGTGCATCTTTTTACCAACATTGCAACAGATTTATTTGTATTTGAGTCCTTCCACATTGTTGCAGACAGGATTCATAGCCTCAGTCTAAACTCTGAAGACAGAGGTGAGCCAGGGCTAAGGAGTTCCAGGCCAAGTGCACAGACTGTCGGGCTGTAGTCACTTCCTTGGGTCTCGTCAAATAATTGGACAAGCTTGTAACTGTGAAACCTCTGTTTTTGACAAGGAAAACGAATGTTATCCTAAGTTGATCCACGGGCACCTTTTTCATTTAGGAGTTTGCTTTGGCTTGACTTAAGCCAGATGAGAGTTTATTTTAGTCCATAAATTGCTTGGCTCTAAAGAAAACCACCCAAGCAAAATCCCGGATATATCCGGCAAAGAATTCCTAAAAAACAACAACGGAGCTGTGGAGTGAAGTGGCACCATTGAGAGTGAGAGAAAGAAATACGGTGAGAGAGAGATACTTCTTACAAGGTTGACTGATCGCACCTTTTCCCCCTGTGAT
Source organism: Limanda limanda (assembly GCF_963576545.1). Taxonomy (NCBI): domain Eukaryota; kingdom Metazoa; phylum Chordata; class Actinopteri; order Pleuronectiformes; family Pleuronectidae; genus Limanda; species Limanda limanda. The sequence continues at coordinate 24,645,343 of NC_083644.1, read as the reverse complement.
TCTGACCTTGGTCATGTTACAGCATGACACAAGGCATGCTCTGAACCCATTCACTCTCTCACGTAAGTGTGATGCAGAACCACCCTTAGCCAGACGTCTGCAATAGTTATAGCCTGGTGGAAGTTCACGAGAAGAAGAAAGTATGCAATATGATGAGGAGAGAAAGGTCCCAAGTTCAGTTTAAATTCCTCCAAGGCCATTTCCATGTCAAAACAGTCCCCTAAAACTCTTAACAAGGATGAAATACACTTGTTTAAACAGTTCCAGATGCGTCAAGAGATTGGATTAGGCGATGAAATGTATTCCAGTGTTGGAGTTTAAACTATATTCAGTGTTCACCATGATTTCCAACACTAATTTTGCTGTAAGATGGGTAACCTCCAGACCACTGCCACCACAGGTCTCTCATTAGTGGGTATGTGGGTGTGGGAGGTTTTGCGATTCATGTGCATCCTTGCATTCCTCCGGCCCGGTGTGGTATCAGATGGTGCTCTGGCTGACCTCTGAGCCCTGCCCCTTCAGTTGCTCCTCTGTTTCCCTCACACTGGCCACGTTCTCACCACATCACACTGGTGCAGAGGGGAAGACTGTGGTCGGGCAATTAACTGAGCGCCCATGCTGTGCCAAAAAAAACTTCCTCTGCTGTTTTTGCAGCAAAGTCCTTCAAATTATGGTTTTCGTACAAGCGGGGAACACTGGCAAGCCTTCTGATGTTGCTCTGTCACTGTCACATGCCACTGGGCTTGAACGTAGAGAGGCAAAGTTGACGCCAGCGTTTTGGGGAAACAGGATAGGTGCCTTGGTGGGTAGAAGCTCCTCTCGCTGATAATATGCAGAAATAGTGAATGAATGAAGGCCTTTCATCGGGGATTTAACCTCTCCTCTTCACACTCAGGTTTAGCAGCGTGTTTCATAGGATATTAGTGCAGTGGCAGGTCGGACACCAGCAACCTTCTATTCCACAAAGATTGCATACATGCAGACTCAGAATCATCACTGAAAAGACCATTTACCAGATTGTTTTTGAGTGACTTTCACCCACAGCGACGGTGCCACATAATTTTCATGTCTTCATAATTCTTTGATTACATTCGTTCAAGGATGTCATGTTTTCACATCTGTTTGTTTGTCAATAAAATTACACCAACTTTTTTCACTTTCTTTAACACTGTGAGATAGAACATTTTCACTGATCTCTCAGGGAATAATTCATGGATCTTCTTTTTTTTTTTAAAGAGCACATTTAGGAAACTGATATTAATAAGTGTGTGAAGGGTTTCACAAATTTTTCTGCACAATTTTCTCCGCTAAATAATTCTCCTCCTCAAATCATCTATCATTTACTTCCTATATGATCTCTCTACCAGATCTTTCTCTTATCTTTAATCTGTGCTTTCCTAATCGCACATTGTTTCTTTAATCTAGTTCTACAGCACGAAACCCTTGAGCATCTGTGAGATCTGCTGTCTTGGAACTGTAACAGTTTGAAATCCTTATTGCAGTAATCATTAAAAGCTGCATTAATCATTATTTTTTGTTAACAATGGATCAAATCAGTTGACTAATGGATTGTTAAAATAATTCAGAACTACAACTACATGTTGGGAAGTTGATGTTACGCTGTGCTACAGGATATAACTGCAGTGCTGAATGCGTAATCCGAGGAGACATGTGGAAAAGCGGGAGATGGGCTCATTTATTTGGTTACTTTGCTGTTGGCACACGTCTGTGGATTTAGAGGCCATAATGTCCTTCCTGGTGTAATGACTTTGCAGGTGCATGAGCGGAAGAAACCAGGTTTTCTCAGCTGCAGTGATTTCATGGAATAAATGTAGCGTCTGTTTGCTACTCGGGAAGTGCAAACATCCGTCATTGGAGCATTCACTGCCCCATGCCGCGGTTTGCCCCGTGAGGTCAGAACTACCTCTGTTTGTCCTCCTTCGCCTCAGCACTTCCACTCTACAAGTTCCTGTGGTTAAATCTGACATGTTGAAGAAAGTATATCATGATTTACCTAATTATCTTTCTCTCATTGTATCTCCTCCTCAGGTTAACAATAATGGCCTTGTATCTTTCCTGAGGGAGGTATCTCAATTCACACCAGTAGCTTTTCCAATCGCTGGGGACAGACGGGTCGTAGCACCATTTTGGGCTGATGTGGACAACCGTCGGGCTGGGAAAGTCTTCTACAGAGAGAGCCTGGAGCCGTCCATCCTGAGTCGGGCATCTGGTGATGTCCGGATGCACTTTTCAGAGTTCCCCAGCTTCAAGGCAGTGTGGGTCCTCATCTCAACATGGCACCAAGTTACCTTCTTTGGAGGCAACTCCGCCACACCGGTATGAACCCACACGTATCCCACAGATCTCCCACTATCATGTAGATACTGCTTATACATCTTTGATTCTCTATGTAAGTCTTTGGGTTATTGTACACTAAGGGGCACGTCTGCAGTTGCCAAGACAAATGTATATAATAAATATGTCCATATGTGTTTGTTTTGGAGAAGTCCAATCATCCAAACAAATGGAAAACCGATTTTTTCACAATGGTTTGATTGTTGAAATTGTTAGATTAAATCAATATGATAAGAAGTAGAAATATTAAGTTGAAAGTAATGTGTTTACAGTGAGTTAAAAGTAATGGATTGCTGATAATGAATGGAAGGTTCCTGGTTCTGCACCTATCAAGTAATACCAGCTTGTAAAAAGGAAAACCTGACACCTATTATGAAATTAACAACGTCCACTTACTCTCCACTTTTAAATCAACTGAAATTAACACATTTGAAGTCTAACAGTTGGTATTAAAAATAGAAAAATATTGGTGTTTCATAAAAAAAGAACATAGCCTTGTGTTTACCTGTTAAATGTGGGATGTTAGAAATCACAGCTATTGGGTTTCATCCGAATGGTATCTGTGAATTTCCTGTTATCTGACCCAACAACAGCAGGCCCAGAATAGTCCATCATGTCTCCAGACTGACTGAGATTTGGGAGTGTGAACCATTGCTATGAAGAGTCTGTCAGATATATGTGTTATGACTCAATTTCCTAGAAATCAGGAAATGGTTTAACCGAGCCTGTTCCTCTCTGTGCAGGTAAATACTTTCCAAGTGGTGCTCATTACAGACGGAGAGCTTTCCTTTACTATATTCCAGTACAATAATATCACTTGGACCACAGGCATGCATGCCAGCAGCGGAGGAAACCTGGCCGGGCTGGGAGGGATCGCAGCGCAGGTAAGATCACATTGGCTCGTGGTGACAGTCACATGTAGAATTGATCTACAGTCTGAAATGTTGTAGACATCTAATCCGTTTGTGATGTCTGCTTCGTTGTTAACTCTCTTCCCAGGCAGGTTTCAATGCTGGTGACGGCAAACGCTATTTCAACATCCCCAGCTCCCGCACGGCTGATGTGGTGAACGTTGAGGGGACCACCAACGTGGGCTTCCCAGGCAGATGGGTGTTCCGTATTGACAACGCACACGTAGAAGTGGGCAGCTGCAATAACTCTGGTGAGATCCCCGTGTAAGAGATGAGTTCCTCCGTGACTCCTGGCTGTTTTAATACATCTTCATCATGTATTCCTGTTACATTGATCTCTTTCTGCAGCCTCTGTTTGCCCACACCTGCGGCCGTGCCTGAATGGAGGCCAGTGCATCGACGACTGCATCACAGGCAACCCGTCCTTTACCTGCTCCTGCTTGGCCGGCTTCACCGGTCGACGCTGCCAAATTGGTGAGTTATCGTTGCCACACACTTCACACTATGAATGAATATCTATCTACTTGAAATCAACTTTAAAAAAAAACAATACTTGAATTCACCTGCATTGCCAAAAGGACACCCACATATTTCCTTAATTCCTGTATTTACTTCAGGTCCTATTCTTCTGGGACATGATCTATCTATCCAACCTTTTACCTTGGAAACCCAGATGTTTTCTTCTAATTAAAAAAAGTAATACTACCTCCTTTGTGTTTCGCCCTGGCTCTATAGATGTAGATGAATGTGCCTCATATCCTTGCCAGAATGGAGGGACTTGTAAAGACCAGATTAACAGTTTCATCTGCCAGTGTCCTCCTGCATACACTGGGATTCTGTGTGAAACAGGTACAGCCCGACAGTTTGCCTCAAAGCTGATATGTTCTACTCCACTTACCATCACAATGAATCCTATTTATAATAATGTGTAAGCTAGTTCAGTCAATGTTCTAAGCCTGCCTGTTCTCTTGTCCTGTGTTAATGATCAGCAGCTACTTTAGGGTTAGGGTTAGTCACTTTTTAATTTTTATAATCAGTCTTTGTTGCAGATTAATGTTAGAAAACGTTGTGTTTATCCTACGTAGTTTGTCTGACAGAAAATGTTATAGTCAATATTTTTCATAAAATTAAACTAAATTAGCTTTTATTACCGTTCACGCGTGTGATTAATATATAAGTTAGAATGATTTACTGAACTGCTGTTTTTTTCATATGGCGAGTTTGAGCAATTTCAAGGCTTGTGAAGCAATTGACACAGTCTTCATAACTTTGCAATGTACAAGCTCTTTAATTCATATCAATAAGATACATTGCAGCAACAAATGAAACGTTGTGCTTTTACTTTGAAGACACATAACTGAAGAGGAAGGGATTTTTATGAATGTTGTTGCCATGACGGAGATCAGCACCTGTGCCGTGTGTCTGTGGCTCTGTCCGGTATTGTGGGGAAAAAAATTATTTGAATTATCAAAAAGAGCTGGCGGTAGAGATATTATTGCTGACGCTCCAAACTTTTCCTCCAAACTGAAAAACTGGAAAAACCTGATTGAAGTATTTTGTGCTTCATTAAGTAGTTTCCACACAAAGAAGTATTTAGACTATTTTGGTGGAGCCTTTCTGGAGCTTCTGTGCCTTTTCCCATAGTCCAGCCCGTGGAGATGTATCAAACCTCTTCTAATACCTTTCACAGCCAGCAGCACATACTTGCAGAGTGAGGGGAGCAGTGTGGCGGATATATTAATCAGCTGAGTAAATATTCCACAAGCATGTCTCTCTCCGTCCGTGTGCAATGGCATGTTTGTGTGTGTGTGTGTTGCAGACATCGACGAGTGCAGAGACAGACTGTGCCTCAATAACGCGTCGTGTGTACAAGGCGCCGGCACTTTCACCTGCGCATGTGAACCGGGCTACACTGGCGCACTGTGTGAGACAGGTGAGCTGGGGTTTTTTTCGACAGTCCCGGGGAAAAAGTAGGCATCTCCCTCCAGAAGGAAATATTTTTCTGCTGCTTTCTACATCAAACTCAGTCATTTGGCAGATGTTTCTGTCCAAAGAGTTTCCCAGTCTACGTAGACAAATGGTTCCAAGTTGAGGTTACGGTTGATTTGATTTGCAAACAACCTTTTTTTTTTCTTGTCACACACTGGAGCAATGAACCGCAGTGAGAAAGGTCACTGAAGTCAGGTGGGTTTCCATGAAGACATTTACTCATCTGTCTTTCCTCGTGATTGATTATTGATGAAACTTGAACCCGGTGAAGAATTAAATGATCAGGCCCTGCACAGTTCATGAATCCTTGTTTCTACATGAGGTCGGATTACTCTTAATACCAGACACTTGGTCAATGAAACTCTATGCCTTTGGAAGGGAAGTTTGCTGCTCTTAATCCAGCTCAGTGCCTTAGACGAGAAAATCTTGGATTTCCATGTGGCGACTGAAGAATCTCAATGTGAAACAGAATCAGCAGCAGATAAACGTTTGTCCTCCGATGACCTGAATTTTGTGTGTCCACCAGACATAAATGAATGTGAGTCGCAGCCTTGTCTGAATGGAGGAGAATGCGTGGATCGGCTGGCCAACTTCACCTGCGTTTGTCCCGCTACCTTCACTGGAGCGCTCTGTGAGACAGGTGACTTGAAATCAACTTCTTTAACCAAAACAGCATGTTTGCAAATATGGTTATTTATAGAAAATGTTCACACCGTCTGGAAGTACTAGTTTCTTCTTTCAGTTTGGCTTCCAGTACTCTAGGATTTTTCCAACTGGAACAAACACAAAGGGAATCCTATCATACCTCTTTGAGAGCAAAATGAATGTTTATGGCTAAGAATTTTGTGTCAGTGAGTTGGTTCTGTTGTGGCTCGCCATTGCCAACATCATATTCTATCAAATTATTGTATATGTGGCTTAAAGAAATTATGGCTGTACAGCTATTCAATACAGTCACACCTTCCGGAACAACTGTAAATAAAAAATAAATACAAAACCCTTTTCTCTGTGCAGAACTTAATAGCTAGTATATATAATTGTTTATTTTTAGTTATGTAGTAAAGGAGCATCTGTGGCTCAGGAGACAGACCGGGTTGTCCATTAACCAGAAGGTCATTGGTTCAATTTGTTCAAGCTACAGCTCCTCCTGTCCCCTTACAAAAAGTGTCTTCCTGCAAGATGCTGAAACGAATTGTCCCTGACTGGGGGGGGGGAAGCGAATGTTGCATGTACTGTAAAGCTTTGAGTGGTCCATTAGAAGAGAGGAACACTATATAAGCCATATAACGCATCTATCCATTTCCCATTTAAGACTGGTTACAGATGTGTACAGGTTTCTAAAATCTAATCCTACATTACAGCTATCTACTATGAAGACCCGTGTTTGGTGACAGCTATCAAAATAAAGTCTGTGTTGTTGATAAAACATCAATATCATATAATATGGCAGATCTTTCTCACTTACCTCTAGTTAAAAGCATATGGTCATGCAGATCATTTGTGTTTTATTTGCATAAATATCCATCGGTTGGATTTCTGCTGTCACTCCAATAAACAAGAGATGAATTAACTTGTTCAGGGTCTGTTTCTTTAAAAAACAAAAGTGTCGACAGAGATGTTTTAAATTTTCCAAAATTCTAAAAGTATTCTCATGTGACTAAATTGTAATCACCTCCATTGTGTTGTGGTGGCAGCACATGTCTCAGAGACAGGTTAGATACCACCAGAGGTAAGTTAGGAAAATAAAAATGTTTTATGGTTATTTCCATGAATCCACCCATCAAACCAATTTCATATATTTCTTTCTCAGAACTGGTAGTACCTCAGGTTAATTCAACTGAGGCAGAAAACCAAACAGGTAAAGGCAAGCACAGATACAGCAAAAACTTTGCCAGAATTTCTCACGTTCACTTTTGTTCTCATACCACATCCTGCCATGTTTTGTTTTGTTTCACCTGCAGCTTTGTGCGGAGACGATGATTGCAACAAGCACCAGCTTTGTGAACACACTAGCTCCGGGGTCTACAACTGTACATGCGCTCCGGGCTTCTACGGTGACAAGTGTGAAGGTATTGTGCACTTGGCCAGGCCGACACTCACTGCAGGCAGTTGGGCAGGTAGACAGCAGACTGGGGTATTTGAAGAGGAGCTGTGCTATCCCACAGGAATTTGGAGCTGTGCCCTGGAAGAGGCTGCTGTGATGATGGATTATTGTAATTATCAAAACTGACACGGCCTCGCCCAATGTTTACTACGGGAACCAGTCGCTTGATGTTGTGAATAATTGTTTTATAGCGCATTTTATTAGTTTACCAACAAGAGGAAGTGCTTTGTCTAGACTTAAAACAGCTTCTTTATGAGTCAAAGCTGCTCTTTGGTATTCAGGTCATTTCTTCAGACAGAGCTGTTGAAATATGCATGCTTCCACACCGCTACTTGTTTCTCTGGAAGTTGGCCACTGCACCACGCTATAGTTTCAAGCACAGCTGCTGCTTGCATAACCATAGGGCAATTTGAACACAAAATATGTAAAATGCTCCTCAGCTACTGTTTCATACCTTTCTTTTTGAATGCACATTAATAAGTCATCTGGTGTTATGTATAATCTCTGCATCACAATGTATTTCTTCGAGGAAATAACAAGTGTTCCCCTTAAAGCCAATTTGTGCTCCCATGGGAGTTTACTGTCACTTTGCGAAAACAGTAACTGCCTGATTTTAATTTTTTTTACCAAAAAGCTCTTAAATAGTATTTGAGCTATTGCAAATGCATGCTACTTCTCACCCTTGAGCTGAAATAACTATCAGTGCTTATATAGGCTCTCTTAAATCTCCCAAATACTTTCCTGCCTGGCTCACTTGGAAGGCACAGTGGAAAAAGGAGCATGATACTCCGAGGAAGAGAAAGTAGCGGGACTCAGAAATGCCTAATCAGGGCTCCCAGATCAAAGGGCCCAGGCCGCACAGGTGGCCAATGAAAGTGGCTCTTGCAAATTAACAATCCATTAATTGCCCTTGGGGGCCATACGTTTCGGTCACAAAATATGCTCCATATCATCAGAAAAATAAAACCCTCCACCGAGCTCCCGCGACTTCAAAGAGGAGCCATTTAGCTGCGATATGGCCGCTTCCTTTGATCCGCTGCCGCAATTAGGAAAGAGAGGAAAAATAAAAACATTCTCACAATTTGTTCGGAGCGGATGTGTGGCATGCTGACTCGTAATCGACTGTTCCTCTGAACTTTTTGGGGGGGAAAAGATTAGGGAAAGAGAAATGACTGTAAATCAATATATAATTTACAGTACAGCTGATGAAAGGAAGTGGCTCAGCAAATGTTAGACAATGTTTACCATTTCTAGCTTTTCCCTATGTTTACACTCCTGAAAACTTAATTAAAGTACTTTCTTTCAACTTTGAGCTTCTCTCTCATCCTCAAACACACTCAGACCCATGCTCTCTCTCCCTCTCTCTCTCTGTTTCTCTCTTTGTGTCTGCAGAGGAATGTCTTTGCAAGAATGGGGGTGTCTGTGTGGACATCAATGGGACATGTGAATGCCCTTCAGGCTACACAGGACTCTACTGTCAGTTCGGTGGGTATAATATGCAATAATCCTATCAGGGGTCTGACAAGAGCTTTGATGAATATGGGGAAAAAAAGGGATAAGCTAAACTTTGCGAGAGTCTTCAATGAGAAGTTGTTCATTTTCCAAAATATGTGAACCCACCTAACAATCCCTTCCACCCAGAAGTTACCCAGACGCCTTGCAGTCATGGCAGGCTGTGCCCGGACGGAGGCCCTTGCTTGGAGTTCGGGGGAACATACCTGTGCACGTGTCAGACCAGTGTAGCAGAGCTAGATCTCAAGGACTTCGATCCCTATGGTAAGACCCTCAGTCACCAACCCAACAACAGCAGCATGTGTCATTGCATGAGCAGCTGGTTACTATAGCAACAAACACAATGGTATGGACAAGTGTCATTTTTTCAACCAAAAAGAAATGTTTTCATGGTGTGATTTGTATTGCACCGAATCATGAACTGAGGAATAATGTGTTTTTTAAAGGCTCAAGTTAAATTGAGGAGGTGAACCAATGGAACATAGTCAAGTCTCGGTATGTGTTTTTCAGTACAGCCCCGATCGGTCTGCGACTCCTCTCCATGTCTGAATGGGGGTTACTGCTACGAGCGGGACGGGGGCTACACCTGCGAATGCAAATACGGATACTGGGGGAAGCACTGTGAGAAAGGTAGTATTATAATAATAATCAAAACACTAAAAGACCACGCTCACATGAGCCTATGAAGCATCATGATCAAATCATCCATTGAAACATGGGTGTGATTAAAAGCTAAGTGTTCTCTGCATCAAGGTTTCTCTTGTCTCTTTCCAGTTAGACTCAACACTTGTGCTTCTGGTCCCTGCCGCAACGGTGGCTCCTGTAAGGAAGAGGCGGGAAGCTACAGATGTGTGTGTCCTTACAGATTCACTGGGAAACACTGTGAAGTGGGTGAGTGCCAGCCTCCAGTAATAATCAAATCAAACTGAATTTCTTGCCAAACTGTGTGAAATCATTGCATTTCATGTGTAAGAATGCACAGTAACAACCCGAGTTTCACTGCTAAAGTTATGAATCTTTTTTTAACTCTGTGTTCAGAAAACTGATTCTACATGAGACTCTGTCTGCCCCAAGAAACCAGTCACAGATGTATATGGCAGTAGGGTGGGAATTGAAGAGAGGCCAATGTTTCAAAGTTTCCATTTTAAAGTAATTTAATCTATCCCAGACATATATTACCTTATTCAGTAAAACCAATTCAGTTAATTGCAAATAATAAATATAATGTAAGAGTTAAGGGTTTTGTAGTTATCTTTCCATCTTTAAATGTAAATTGGATGCTTAAGATACTCAATACCTGGCCAATAGAATACAAAAACCTTCAATTATTGTAAATACAAAAATAAACCAATAATGGATTTGGCAGTGTAGACACTCTAATGGGTGTTTGCCAAAGATTTCACTGAGAATAAATGGATGGAAATGTATATATCTTTACAAATATTTGGTTGCACTACCTGGAATTTTTTTGGGCAGTGATTTTAAAGTTACTGAACAATGAGACTTGTTCAAACACATTCTTCTGGTCCAAAAACATGTATTATATCTATATTGAAAATACTTTAAAAAAAAACCTTACTAGAAGCTTTACGTGTTGCTTGGTTGTGAAAGCAGTGGCGCTCGTGTGTGAGTGTCAAATACATGGCATTTCAGGAATTCAAGCCCATGTTGTTTGGAAAGATGTTTCCACCCTGACTTGTCGCACTGTCGTCATCCTCCCTCATGAAATGATGAAGCCACGCTCTGGATCGTAAATCCTTTCCACCATGACTCCTACTTGTTTCCACCAGCATTAAAGCCTCAGGTAGATGTTGTTTTGCAGTGAGCAACAGTCAGGAAAACATCCCAGCATGATGCAACAATGTGATAAGCTTAAATGCGTATGATGTTGATGGTTTGAACAATTTAAAACTGGTATTCAACTCTTTATGGTTACCATCCCTCTCTGGGAGAGGTTGTATATGGAAATTTATCATCTTAATCTTAGGAACATCACCAAAACTTAAAAATGTCTACTCAATTCTCGATTTACTCAATTTTACTGCAATTTTGAAACAAACACGACACTACCCTGGCTACGTGTATCTTTTAGAAAATGATCCCTTTAGAAAAGTCCCTTTACTTGTTTATCAAGCCTGAGAGCAGCTTCCTGTAAAAGTGACCACCTTTCATTTTATTTTCCAACATGATGTTACACTGCCTTCTGTTTGAGAACTACTTGTTCTTAGAGTCCTGTTTCATGACCTTTAAACTGTGGAGTACCCTCCCCTGCATCTTACAACAGCAAACTGTATTATGATAATAATTTTTTGGTATACATTTTTTTGGACTGCATCTTTGACATGCTTTACACATGACGTTATTATTTTCTCTTTTGTTATCATTAATTCTGAGTGTGTATGCTTTCTTTCAGGGAAGCCAGACCCCTGTGCCTCCACCCCCTGTCTAAATGGCGGGACGTGTTTCCACTACATTGGAAAGTATAAATGTGAATGCACTGAGGCCTTCAGTGGCAGACACTGTGACATAAACAGGAGCTCAGTACAAACCTCTGCAGGTAAGGAGACTGTGTGTCACCACACAATAATTTCCCAAGTCTCACTCTGATGCCAAATTTTTTACAACATTGACTTTTAATAGATTGGCACAAACAGGGGATATCCTGAGCTGTGTGTAGAGATACTCGTTTTCCATCTGAAGATAATCTTAGCTGTGTTGCTGCACCGGAGGGGCCACATATACAGATATAGAATGGCTGCATAAACTATATAAAGCCAGACCTGATGGACCTAATGCTGCATTGTAACTTTAGGAGGACAAAACCAGAGTGTGTGTATGTAAAACACCTCTGTTACCAGTGATATGTCCTGAATGAGCTCCTTTAAGCCCCACTGTCTGGGAGTAGCTAGTGTTGCTGTGCAGCCGTGCCGACCTTATCGGCCTGTTTGGATTAATTTCAGAGCTGAGCTGTGGGCCGCCCCTGCAAGTCAAGCACGCCGAGGTCCAGTTCTCCTCGACAACACCGGGCTCCATGGCTGTGTATGTTTGCCACTCAGGCTTCATGTCTGTGCCCAGAGCCACCCAGAGCATCTGTGGTATTCAGGGAGACTGGAGCCAGCCACCCGTTTGTGAGGGTTTGTACAGAAAGAGACACACACTCCGAACAAACATGCTACACAACAAGATTCCTATTTTTTCCACAGTTTACACGCTTACACTATTTCCTATCATTGCAGAGATCAACGAGTGTCTATTACAGCCTTGCCTTAATGGTGGGACGTGTCAAAACCAGGTTGGATCCTACCAGTGTGTGTGTAAGGATGGCTTCAGTGGAAACCGCTGTGAAACAGGTACAGCCTATTCAAACTCTGCTAATAATAACAATGGAATAATACATGCTATTAAGAAGAAACTGTACAGATGTAACAAGAATCAACTAAGAAAATATTAGGATGTTTATAAAACAATAATTGGATAATAATAGTAAAAACAAGAAGCAGGTCTAAAATATGTGGTTTTAGGTAGTATTTGTAAGTGGGAAGAAGGTATATAGAGAGTATATATATATATCAAAATATTTGTCATCTAGGAGGTGCCTTCCATAGTGTATTAGCTTATCTTGGTCCCACACGATACAGCAATGGAGTCCATATGTGATATATACACCAATTTTAACTCTAAACCAGGATGTCAAATGCTCCATGGGTAGAGGTCAGATATTACCTAATTCCATTCTGAGACGGGTCAATTAAGATTATTGTTGTTCTTTTATGGAAGTAAGTACAAGTTTTAAAACATAGGCAATGTCAAGGGACATACATGATTTTGACAGGGAGAAAGTGTATAAAAAGGACAGGGGTGACCGGGCAGCTGCGTTCTGGACCAATTGAGGAACTTCTAGTAATGCTGAAAAAGTTCAATGTACCTGCACACATATTGATTATAGTACCGGTGTATATGTGTGTTTCCTCACCTTTAAGAGACACACACATGTCTGTCTGAACCCTGTAAGCACGGGGGGACGTGCGAGGACCAGCCTGGATCCTACGTGTGCCACTGTCCACAAGGTTTCAAAGGCCAGAACTGTGAAATAGGTACAGTGTTTACTCAACCTGCTACAGCTCCTACATGTTAACATACAGATTGTAGAGGACAACAATCAAGTTCTACTGTAAATATGTGTGTGCAGAGCAGGATGCGTGTGAATCCAACCCCTGTCTAAATGGAGGAGCGTGTCGGGGCTACAGGCGGCATTATGTGTGCGTGTGCAAAGGAGGTTTTTTCGGGGACCAGTGCCAGATGTGTAAGTGTCCTTCGACTGCCTGACAAGTCTGTTATGTTGAGGTTAAAAGCTCATTTACACAAACTTAAAGAAAACATTTTCAAGAAGTGTATATTATATTATCTATTGTATAGTCAAATACTTATATTTATACCTCTACTATATATCATATCATATTATATCATACTCTCTGTATATTCTTTGTATATATAAGTCTATATACACATATTTATACATGTGTACATGTTATTATTATTATATGTACTATTATTATTATATATACTGTTGTTGCTGCTGCCATTATTACTGTATACTGCTATTATATTGGTATAATTACTATCATATATAAATATATATTATGTTATATTATATACTATATATACTGTACTATTTTGATATACTGTGTAACAATAACATTACCATCATATCATCAGTACTATTACCATCATCTTGCCACTGCACCTTATCTACCTATTTATCTTGTGTTTCTGTTTTTATTCTTTCTACCTCAATATTTTTTATTTTATTCTATTGTATTGTGTTTTATTGTATTCAAATATACCGGCTGCTATGACGACTTAATTTCCCTTCGGGGATTGAATAAAGTTATCTATCTATCTATCTATCAGTCGCGCATGAGCCGCATTGTAGAAACTGTGTATCTTTGTCACCCCCCAGTGGAAGATCCATGTGTACTGCAGCTTTGTGGAAACCGTGGCGTCTGCAGGACTGACAGGAGAGGAAACTACTACTGTGTCTGCAAAACAGGATACACGGGCAAAGACTGTGAGAAAGGTCAGTGGAGAGTCACACCACACTGCATCCGTGTCCAGCGTGTCTGCTGTGTATTTCTAAGACAACTCTGTAATTATTTAATGTATGGATCTGACATGTAAGGTTGCCAATGTTCCCAGACCTGTTGCCTCCCTCTGGTCTTCATGTGCTGCGTGTGGAAGAGAGCGAGGTGGAGCTGCGCTGGGACGAGCCGGAGCCCTCGCACAGCCTCATCAGCGGATTCGCTGTCACCTACGCTCCACTGGGGCGTGGTGGTGACCCCAAAACTGATTACCTGGACAGGCATCAGTCCACCCACGTCATGCGGGGCCTGGTGCCCGGCCTGCTCTACAACATCTCCACCTTCTCCATCAAACGCAGCACCAACAGAAAGGACTCCAGTCAAGCTGCCACCGCACTGATACGCACCAGTGAGCATATTCCTAAATGCATCGGTAGTAACACGTGTAACCAGATGTCTGTATAAGTTTGATTACATTTCCATGTGTGTTTCTGTGCAGGACCTCGGCGGGTGGAGGAGCTGCAGCTGGTGAATGTGTCCTCTTCTCAGGTGTGGCTGCGTTGGCTGGTTCAGGCGGCTCGTCATGCAGCGGTCAGCCGGGTGCACGTGTCTCTGTTGCCGTCGGATGGAAGCGAGGCGCGCACGGCAGTGCTCAACACCAGCACCACGGAGTACAGCTTCAGGTCAGCATCACAAAATAATGCTTCAAATGAACACAGGCAACTGTACAGCCCTCCAGCATTACTTGTCCACTAAGTGGTGATGTGCACTTTGAAGGGCTTTGGGTAATATACTGTTCAACCACCAGAGGGCGCTTTTTAACCACTGCTGACAAAGGTGCCATGCTTGTTTGACTGTAGTGCATTTACCCTTGTGTGTTTCTCAGTTCACTACTTCCTGGTCAGATGTACACAGTGGACGTGTTGACTCAAAGTGGAATCAGACCAGATGAGTTTCCCTCCACCAGCCTCTCAGTTGGACCACTGCAGTTCTGGAGCAGTAGGTTACTTCACTACTTAGCTGTTAGTGCAACTATGTATTATGTCTAATTACATTGAAGGGATTTGAATGATACTAAAATAGCTGCTGGCTGGTCAGTCATGTTCGTCGGATTTATCTCTTTTACGATTTACACGTTTTCTACTTCCTTTTCGGAAAAATATGAACATTCGTCATACGACTGGCTTTATCTTTTTGTCTGTTTTTATTTAAATCTCTTTTTCTTTGAGAATCAAATGTTCAAAACTTTGAAAAGGATTGAGAATTAAAAAAACATTATTCCATATTCTAGTATGTACTTCAAGTTCTTCTTCAAGTTAAGCTTTTCCTGAAAATGTCTGCCAGACAATCCAGCCTGTTTGACACGACAGACAAATGTGGATTACAGTGAATGTTTACATACAAAGTGTTGAATCAAGCTCAGATTTTCTTCAAGACTATCAGCCGTGTATTAGACCATTGTATATTTAGTTTGTTAAATTGAAATCTGATATCTAGTTTCTGGGTTTTGATCCATAGCCATATGTCGCCTGCTTTAACTTGCTTTTCTCTTTTCCTGTATTGAAATGTAAGTAATGTCTCTTAAGCTCATATGAGCTAAACTCCTTCTGGTGAATGACAGTTGAATAAAATAATAAATGCATTTATTCATTCTATAAGCACAGATAATTGTATACATTGCTATAACCAGCAGTGATGCGCAGGTCAATTAGTTCTGTGATTGGTTATGTTGTGAATTGGCAGCAGTTTACATATTTAGTTAACATCATTTTACACCGCAGCAAACAAAATGACAAGACAAAAAGAAGTAACAAACAATGGTATCTGTTTAACAGTCTGGCCATGTGTTTCCCTCAGGGCCTCTCCCCCCACAGAACCTCTCCCTGTCACATGTGACCACGAACTCCGCGCTGATCACCTGGAGCCGCCACCCGAGAAGTGTCCCAGATGGCTTTGTGGTCAACGTGACCCGAGGGTTGAATACCAGGAGTCGCTTCCTGCCCAACGGGAAGTTAGGATCGTATACCCTCCGTGAGCTGACGCCAGGACAGCACTACTATCTGGCTCTCACATCGGTCAAAAGCACGGGGCAGCAGCAGATCCACAGCTTCCCTCAGCACTTAGCCTTCACTACCTGTGAGTGTCTGCAAGGGCTTCTCATCTCCTCCATCTATATACAATAAAATGTCCCATTAGTTAGATTCCTTTTTCTGCCCAAATCTAACATCTGCTTTTAATGAATCTGCCGTATGATTGTAAGTGGGTGCTTTTCAAGTCAAATTCTGTGCTCATTTCCTGTGGGGCAGTGCCAATGGAGGGGAGATCACCGAGGAGAGAGAGGCCAGCGGCGACTGGTCAGGGGACGCAGGTGGGACGCACACCTCCCCCATCTCAGCCTCAGGACCTGGGAGGCGCAGCAGTGACGGAGAACTCTGAGGAAATTCCCAGGTATGATTGTGATGATGAACAAACAGCCATTAAAAACATTATACTGTTATATTGCTGCTGATACGATTGGTTTCTGTGTTGCAGATACACAGAGCTAATTGACAGGAGAGGAAAGATAACGGCTAAGTTCACTCACTTACCTCGAAAAGCCATTCGACATCGTAATAGTAAGTAAGAGTCGTAGGAGACGTGTGATAAACATTAAGTCATGAGTCACCACTTTACCAACGTTTGACACCTTTTCCAAAACATTTACACAATTGAATCTGTTCTAATGTGCTCAGGATGTACAAACAATAAAGGAGTTTTTTTATTGGCTAATCTTAACTTAAGTCATACTGCATAAGCATATGTTCCTAACCAAGGCCTGTCTGAATGAAATATGGGTGGTCCTCTAATGTAAACTGGTCTCTCTGCTATCCCAGATTAATCTTGCACATGGTGTCCACTTTATCTTGCAGCTCTTGACAAACACAGATAAGTCAGACACCAATGACTTTCAGGAATAATCTTCTTCTTTTAGTTCTTAGACGAGTTTTAGTAATGTTTTTCACTTGGTTAAGTTAGTGCATCACAGTGCAGAGGTTTATAGCCGATGGTCTAAACAGAAAACTGTTTTACAGATGTTATCCCGTGCTCCAGGGAGAATCGCTTCCTTTCTAGAAATGTTCTGCCCTTTTTTTTCCTCAGTGTTACACCCATGATGTCATAATATGATTTTAGTCATATTGTCAAATCAGCAACGTTGTGTTTCTGTGCTCCAGGCTGAGGAATGTACACAACATGTTTAAAGTGTCCCATGTAGTACGACTTCCCAGTGTAGCAGGAAGCAAACTGCAGTATGTCATTCATTTTGTCTTCTTTTAACATTGATTCATGACAGAAAATGTTTTGCTTTGCAGAGCCTGAGCCTCCGATTCGATTAGAGAAGATGGAAGAAACAACAAACAAAATCAGCCTTGCACTAGAGATTCAAGAAGAAGGTTTAAGAAGGAAGCCTGGTAGGTGTTTTTGCTGTTTGTTCCAGCGGATGTCACATCTGCCGCTGTAACTGATCCCAGCTGATGTGTCACACATGTGAGAGCAGTGTCCTTTTGAAGAGAGACAACTTATTGGTTTCTATGTTATTTATCAGTGACTATGTTTAAATTGACAGTTATATTCTGAATTTAACCAGATAAAACAAAAAAATGTTCTGATTACCTTAACATGAATAATGTCATATTTAGAATAAGCAATGATTGAATTAAAGCTAGGGTTGGTAATCCTGCAAAAGCTATAGCTTAATAGCAAGAGCTAGCAACGCTTTAGAAAAATCCCGTCCCGCCCCCCTCTATCCACCCTCTCGTCAAAACTTTGCCCATATGAACGCACACTGTCTGACAACTGCTTAAATCCGACTGGTGGTGTATGTCTCTTCGGCTGAAGACTCGGGCTGGGTGTGCACAGGCAGGCAGGTCTGTTAGCGACAGACAGGTAGTAGGATTTTGACCAATCCTTTGATTAGGTCAAAGTGAAACGATTGGCCACGTTGTGCCACACACCCACTTTTTAAAATTTTCTTAAACCATGTGAAGTATCCTAACTTAGGTTCCTTTATGTAGACACACTCTTAATCACATTATAGTATATTTGTGACCTCCACATGTTTGGCAGTTACAAGCTGCTTGGTATCACACTATTCTCTGTGATATGTAAACGGCAATTTGAATGGAATATTCCATATAAGTAACTCATGTAAACATCATCATTGAATCTAATTCTGATTAAAGTCAATAGTCTGAATATTGCTGTTCTTGTAAACAGGGTGTTGTGTTTTCTGAGTACAGTGATGTGAAATGATGTGTCAGTCATGAAACCTTGAAAGAGAACGAAATGTAACTTTCTTGAAGGTAGAAAAGAGGGGAAGAGGTGTTAGAGTCAGAGACCATCAACATGCAGTGTCAGCTGAAAATAATGTGGAGCCTGAAACCTGAGACACTTTTCCTTTCTGTTGTGTGGATGTTAATGGCAGCTGTTGTCTTTTAGAGTCGCCCCAGGACTGTCGCAGTCTGCCCTGTCAGAATGGGGGTACATGTGCGAGCGGAGGAGACTCCTTCATCTGCGACTGTGCAGTGGGGTTCAAGGGCAAACAGTGTGAACTGTGTAAGTTTATGTGCTTCCTCTCCACACACACACACACACACACACACACACAAACACATACCTACACACAAACACAGACACACACGCAAACACAGGCTGCTGCTTGGCAAGTGAGTGAGCATGGGTTGTCGCTCATCCTGTTGATGTTTTTAAGGACACTGAACAAGGGTTTTCTTTATTAACACTGCTTTTTGTCCTAAACACTAGATCTACAAGTTGATTAGTGAAGTCAGTAACATATTAAACTCCATGGGTTATATTTCTTTAATTTTTTTTGTGGTGTAGCAGGGGGCTTGAGCTTTTTCCATCTGCTGCTGTCCGAGAGGCAGGGCACGCACATGTTTTTGAAATAATAGTCTTGTATATCTTAACAAGACTCGGAAACTTCTGTCATGCTTCCAGTATGAGTATAGAGTACTTAGCCATAGTGCTATAAATACTAACAGCAGCATGCTAACAGGCTCTTAGGGACAATGCTGATGCGTAATGTTTATCCATCACCATCTTGGTTTAGCATGTGAGGGCATTAATATCAGACTGATGACTGTGTTGTTAGTTTTGCAGGTATTTGGTCACAAACCATAGTATTGAAAAAATTTACTTTTCATCTGACGGGGGCGCTACATGAAAAGTCATAGGATCACAAATGTCTACACAAAATGTATTGGCCATCCATCTCATAGTTTTCAAGGCATTTCAGTCAAACCCACAAATGTCAACCACTGGTGCCACATGTGTTCCTCTGACGCCAGAGGCTCAGACCATGATATTCACATATTTCAAATCATCATCCTCTGGGGACCATGAATGTGGGCACAAGATGTCATATCAGTCCATCAGACAGTCACTGGCATATTATTATTTGGACCAAAGTGGTAAACCAATGAGCAATGCGTCAATCTCAAGAGCCAAGCACGCTAGTGTGAGTAGAAGCTCCTTTCCAAATCAGAATAGAGCGAGTAGCCCACTATCCAAAAAGGTTGTTGGTTCTAACTCCGGCTCCTCCATTCCACTTGCTGAGGTTTCCCTGAGCAATAGGCTAAACCCCAAATTGGCTCTCACTAGATGCACTGTTGGAATGTGTAGGAATGACAAAAACTGTACAGTAAGCTGCTTTGAGTGGTCATCAAGACTAGAAAAGTGCTATATAAATTCAGACCATTTACCATTAATTTACCATAGAGGCCCAGTCACAACAAAGAGACTTGGTGTCTTGAGGTTTCTGCACTGTGGTTCAGGAGGCTCCGAAGTGTTTATGTGGAGTTTGCATGTTCTCCATGTGTGATTATCCTCCCACAGTCCAAACAAATGTTTAGCTGAATTGGAAACTCGAGCTAGCATCGGTGCAAGGCCTCCGTTACCCTGGACTGGATAAATGATGCAGAAAATTGAAGGATAATTTAATGCTAGTTCATGTGAAAACAAGCCCACAGCTTAAAGCATTACATAAACTGGCAGCATTCATGCCACTGGGATAGGTGAACAAAAGAGGTTCTGGGGAAAGATGTCTGCCCCCCAGCTGTCCTGAGTGTCAGTGCAGGATTTACAGTCCCGTCTTTGTGTTCCCGAGGGTTGTGTTTCTGCTTGCTCTCAGTGTAAGTGGAGCATCTCGGGGTGTGAACTTGAAGTTTAATGTATGTTAGATTCAAATGTCATCGTGTTAACTGTCACAGAGCTCTGAGCTATGTATAGAGATCTTATATGCAGGAAACACACTCCACTGACGATTGACCCCTGTGACCTTTATCAATGGCTTGGTTAACTTTAAGGCTCAGGGGCATGAATGTACAACATGAATACAGTGTCAGCGAAGGCACAAAGCACCATATTATTTGTGCCGTGCCGCTTTCCTCCTTTCAAGGACCCAGTGTTATATTCATAACTCAGTGTATCCTTTGAGTGATTGTCACTTTGAATGAGGCAGCGGTATATTATCTGTGGACAATATTCCTCTCTGTTCTCAGGCCACTTCATCTTTGGTATCTCTCTTCTGTCACAGGAAAATATTCCCATCTAAAAGTCGTGTAGCAAGTAGCACATGTACAGATCATGCAGACTTGCACTCAAGGGAGGCCATACCCCATACACTATAAGCACTGTTATTCATTTTCCAGACACACAGTACAGCTGACACAAGTCACCAGCTTCTTTTCAATGTATCTGTGACAGACTGTAAATAAGAAACTGCCATCTGCCTGGAGGAAAAGTCTCTTGGCCATCTTTTCTTCTACTGCTTTATGTGGAGGACAGTCAGAAAGAAGGACTGCAGTATCTACAGTGTCCAATGCCATGTTTACATTATTTATAATAATTGATTTTAAGCCTCTTATATAAATTCACAGACCCTTTCTAAAGGGCATAAATAAAATGCAATGTGCTTCTCAACATGACTGTATTCGATTATTATTCAGATCATTCGTGTTCCCTCCTTTTTGGAACGATAACCTGCTCCTGTAAATAGCCTGACCAAGATTTTCAACTACCATTACTGGTCTTATTTTGGGCGAAGTAGGGAAACTTCAAGGAATCCACATTTTAACGCAGCTTCATATGTACAGTCCTATTGAAAAACCAGAACTAAAGAAAGATATTATTAAAGGGAAGAAGCAGAAAATGCTGCTCCTGTGTTATTGCTGCGTAAAAGTGATTACGTTATTTCTGAATTACTTTGTGGCATGGAAGCTCCTTTATGTTTCTGGTGAGTTATAGATAAATGGGAGTGAATAAGGCCTTTAAAAGTCTTGAGCATTAGGCTTTAATTCATGATGACGTGTAACTCTAAACTAAAGTATTCCATAACTAGAAGGGCACTCTGCAAGTGCATACCTCTGCCAAGGCTGTTTGGCCACTTTATCACCATATTTATTATACGGATCTGTACCAAATTTTATTAATAGATAGCACTCTAAACATGAAGGATTTTTTTAATAAAGGTCGCTGCATTCTTTTTTGAGAAATTCTGAAAAGTCACAATGTTGACAAAAACAAATCTTATATCAACCCACTTATTTGAATCTACTCCAAAAGTAAACGGGTTCCTCATTTAGCCAAGTTTTTTCAAGGTTGTCCTGCTAAAAGACAGACAGACACAAAACAGCAATGAAAACAAAGCCTCCTTGGAGAGTGTAGAAAGCTTTGAAACAGTTGATCTGCAGTACTGAACATTTTAAAATATCAGTGGAGTTCAATTTGTATTTTTAACTGGCTATGTTGTAAATACACTACATGGTTATGTTACATACATGCATGAGAAGATGTAAAAGCTTTAAATAAGAAGGACCCTCTGGAGCGCATACTGCCACCGTAGCAACGTGTAATGCTGCTGACAAACAAGGACAGATGAAAACATTGCCTCCTTGGTGGAGGTTATAAGAAAATGCTAAGCAAATCTCTATGGAGACGTTAATTCACCATTAGACATTACAATTGTCTTGATAGTGTAGAAGGTGACATTAAAGTTTCTTTAAAAACAAAGTTCTTCATGTTAACTAGAGAATGACAATGAAAAACTGGGAAAATTTCAGTTTTTGATTCAATTCAGTGTTGATGAAACTGTGTTTCGAGGAGACACTGGACATACCCTCGCCCCTCTTCAGTTTTTTTCTTCAACTAAACATCCAGCGTCGGATTGTTTAAACATTCCTTTCCTAAAACCATCCATCAGCCACAGAGCAGGGCCCGGCTCCAGCCCACATGACTCCTAAACCATCCAGCAGACGATTCCTCACTGACAATACTTAAAACATTAATTCCCTCGTGTTTTGTGACGGCCTTTTTTTGTATTGCAGCGTGCCAGCGAGTGCCCCACCCATGTACCCGTATCTACTCTGAAACAAAGAGTGTGCCTGTCTGGGAGGGTGGAGTCTGCCACTACCTGTAAGTCCTATCAGGCAACATATCTACAGTTCTGCTCCTTACATCTAGATCTACAGTACATCCAAATAGAAAAGCTGGAGTAACGCAGAGATTACGTGTTATCCTGTGGGTCAAACAGACGTGCGTGTTTTCTTCTCTGCAGATACAAAAGAACGTATAAAGTACAGCAGGACGTCTGTTATCGAGAGGTTTGTGAACCAGTGCTTCCGAAGAAAAGTCAGAGTAAGTTCAAAACACTGTCTGAACAATGATGAGGTCATTTCCGGCAATAAAACTAACGCATTTCTTTTTTACACCTTGTTATTACTTCGCTCAGCAGCCAGAAGAACACACAGACAACAATAAAGGTAGGTTTCCTCGAACACAACATCCTCATCCTACCTTGTGTTTTCACTGGTGCTGTAACACATCACAAGATGTTCGACAATTATCCTAAATATTTGTCTTTTCTCTCCTTTTCTCCAGAGCACTTGGTTAACCGATGAAAGGACTGTTGTCACTGTCATGTGAAAACCTCCTTACTTCAATTTTGGTGTTTATAATCTACTTGAACTGATTATGGTCATTTTTTTTGTGCTGAACACCCGTGTCAGAGCCCACTGTAACATTTCAGACACACATCGTCATTCATCTGAAAATGAGGTCGCTTTCATTAACGTCCTGAGAGCTTCAATCTGTTGCTCCGTGCTTTCGTGAAGAAGCTTTAGTCGACCCAGTGAAGATGGCCCCAAATCATTTATCATTTGTGATGGATGATGACTCATATTTCATACAAACTCTTGTATGCAAATATCATTGGAAAGCAGTCCACTGCAGTGCATCAGATACCTTATATACCTCAATTCCATGTCCAT
Organism: Limanda limanda; assembly: GCF_963576545.1. Taxonomy (NCBI): domain Eukaryota; kingdom Metazoa; phylum Chordata; class Actinopteri; order Pleuronectiformes; family Pleuronectidae; genus Limanda; species Limanda limanda. The sequence goes on along the minus strand of NC_083644.1, from coordinate 24,622,071 downwards.
GCTGACACATTAGGAGAGGTTTTTTTTATTGTATTATTTGTGATTCAGCTGCAGGTTTGTCCCTCAGGGAAATAACTGTAGAGTGTTCAGAGTCCCGGTCTTATAATGATGATGGGAAAACTTTTTTTCCCCACACCCCATAAATTCATCTTGTCCTCTGACAATGGTGCACAGTGTTATTTGTGTATAAATATCTGTTTCTGTGTCTTTGCAGGCATCAGTGCTTGCTACTCTGTAAATAGTGTTTATAGGCCATTTTGTAGGTGAATATTTTATTAATAAAAAATTTAAAATGTTTTTTTTCTGGTGTCTTGTTTGGTTGATGTTTTCATCTTGAATTATATATTTAAAAAGTACAGTATCCATATTAACAGAGTTTATCATTATAATTAAGTTTAGTTTATTTCACACAAAATAAATACAAAAATACTTGTGAGAAACTTGTTATGGCTTCTATTAAAACCACACCCAAATATAAGAAAAAATATAAAATACCCACAAACTATATCTTCATTTTATTTTATCCATAAATACCTGCTAAATAATTGTATTTAAGAAAATTCATTCTAAAAGACACAGTATGACCGTCACAAAGAGATAAAGACATGGTCAAAGATGTCATTCAAGTATCTTAGTATCTTTGAGGTCTTAGTATAATAACATTACGTGATGTGGTTAACCAGTCATTTTATGTGATTTATTAAATGGGTCAGTCAGTTCAACAGTAGCCAAAGTGACCTGATTGATTGGAAGTATTTTAACAGTATTTCATCAACAAGATGAGGCAAACATGACCAGTTTCAGTTGTGGTACATGTAAAAGAAGAAAAAAAAAATACTGTCCTTCTGACTAACATTTACTATTGACTACTACTACTGCCAAGATTATAGATTATATCACTGGCTCACTCTACCATCCACTGGTGAACACTGACTTCCAAAACAGACTCAAGCTCTTGCTATGTCTTAAACCATAGATGGAGACAAAAGAGAAAATGGGCAGATCATCACACTTTCCACCAAGTAACCAAAGATTCAACTATACACACTCCTGCAGTTGGCCCAAAGACAGCAGCTCAACCTTCCATCTGCAATGACACATCTGTTACATCCCTCATGACAGACAACTGAACAATTAAAAGAGATACACTGATTAATAAGAAACATTCTAATGCTTATGCCTGTGTGCAGGCAGGAAGGTCCATCAATGGCTTCATCAGTATGAAAGCAATGAAATTCTCTGCTGTTCCCCAGATGGAAAGTTTCAGGGCAGTCGCCACAATCATCTTCAAAACATCACACTCGGAAAATCCTGTGCTCCAGCAGAGTTCCACACACTATGCCAAGCAGCACTGAAACTGTTTTGGAGGCTTGTGGTCACCCAACACCTCACTAAGACACGTGTGTGTTCTACATAATGTGTGCATTGTGCCAAAACCACTGTAGACGAGATTGACTTGAATGCAAGTATTGTACCTCCAATTAAAGAGTAGTTATAATCATCATATGGTTATAATAGTAAAACTACATCATTAATGTTGTGTATTGATGTGGATATTCATTAATCACATGTTCCTTTTGCATATTTTATTTTGGATCATTCTTTATGCAGGAGACTGGCTACAGCAACAAGTGAGGGTTAAACATTTTTATTTTCTAATGTGAAAAGTGTAATTTTACACCAAATAAAAAAGTTGCAGTTGCCCAAAACCTCCCACTGAGGGCCTGTGATTGAAGACCAGTGACCTGACCCCTCAAACCATCACAAACTGAACACACATTGCACTGAATTGTATCCTTTAGTTTAACATTTAATGTGTACTACCACTTGGTGGCCTCAGGGAAAATATGCCTGCTCCACATCTACCTCCTTCTTTTTTTGCGATATTAGAGTTTTGGCGAGTTTAAAAAGATCTTCACTGCTTCTTCTCCAGATTGAGTATAGGGTTTTTTTGCTGCCTTCACCGAACCTCGGAATGTTCCTTGCCATCCTCTGGAACGCTTCTTGAATACAATTTAAAGGCGAGTCAATTGGAATTATTATCTTGTGGATACTAGATTAAAATGAATTCTTATAAGTGAATGGACTTGACTGGTGGAATATTACTGACAGCTAAAAATACATTTGTACACCATTACAAAAATGCAAGACATGCATAGATCTAGATATATTGAAATGAGTTGTGGTGATTGTTTGGAATATGACAAAAATATATCAGGTTGTCTTCTGCTATGGTGAGTTAATGTTTGCAGAGTATTAGGGCCACTTAAAGGGGGGGAGGGGAATATCTGACAGTCGAGAGTAAAATCGTAACATTACAAGAAAAATGGCTGTTTTCGGATATTTTTTCCAAAATTAAGTCGTTTTATTGGATGTAGAAAAGGAAAATTATGAAATTAAAGTCCTTACAGTGGGAGTCAGAATAAAGTAATCTTCAGGAAAAACAGGTCGTAAAGTCATGAGAATCATTTGCATTTAGTAGATGACGTCTCTATCAGTGATTATCTGTGTGATATTAAAAGGAATTTCCCGGTTTTGAAAGTAACAGGGAGGTTGGTCGACTCAATATTTTGGATCCAGAGGAAGTGAAACTCCCCTCACTAATCATTTCATCATTGATATACTTTTTCATTCTCATAAATAAACGACTTTTGTTTTCCTAAATCACGACTTCTTTCGCACTCTCACATAGGTTTCCTCTGTCGCACACATTTTGGAGTCGGTCAGTGGCAATATTCCCGAATTTCCCGACAGCCCGTGAAGGCGGCACCGCCACAGTTCGGAGCAGAGAGCCGCGCTGACCACCCCCCCCCCCCTTCTCCCCCTCCTCCTCCTATGAAAAGTGAGGAGAAAGCTTCGGAGACATGGAGGCTCGGAGCTGGACGTGTTAGCCTCCCTGAGACCTCACCTCTCTTCTCCCTCCACCGCCGGCCCCTCGCAGCGAGGCGCCGCCGCGGGACTTTGTCTACGTGCTTTTGGGAAAACGTCGTAAACGTGCGGAGCTCTAACACACATTCCGCAGACGGCTAGCAGGCTAACTTAGCTCGGCTAGCGGCGGAGGACAAAAACAGGCGAGCGGAGTTTCGTGCCACAAGTGGCGCTGCGGCGTGAAGGGACTCGACATGTCGCCCCCCGGGACTAACTCCACATGCGGATGAGAGAGGAGTCGGCGACCGGGGGAAACCGAGAGCTACTGCGAGCCAGGGGACCACCGCCATGTTGGGCTGGATCCGCGGCTCCGGCAGCCCGTCCGAGCCCCGAGCTTGGCCCCACTCGGTGCCGTGGAGGCTGGGGGGCTTCTTCTTCCTGCTGCTGCTGGAGGGGGCTGGATGCCTCGCCAACCCCAGCAGCACCTCTGGCAACAACAACAACTACCAGCAGCCCAGTGTCAATATATACATGAGTGTGGAGGAGGTGAAGAAGCTTCTGGGTAAGAAGGCCTGTGTTCAATGGCAGCTGTCCTCAAACTTTGTTGTGTGTGTGTGTGTGTGTGTGTGTGTGTGTGTGTGTGTGTGTGTGTGTGTGTGTGTGTGTGTGTGTGTGTGTGTGTGTGTGTGTGTGTGTGTGTGTGTGTGTGTGTGTGTGTGTGTGTGTGTGTGTGTGTGTGTGTGTGTGTGTGTGTGTGTGTGTGTGTGTGTGTGTGTGTGTGTGTGTGTGTGTGTGTGTGTGTGTGTGTGTGTGTGTTGTCATGCAGCGGTGCCAGGTCTCTCCCCCCCCCCTCACATCTGTGTGTGTTCCTATAAAACTCTACTGGACTGTGGTGAAGCATTACAACCTTCTTCCTCTTAATTTTGTCTAGTTTAAAGAGCAGCCATAGTGCCACATCCAGAATGAGAGAGGTTTGTACTTGTCACTTGTATTTAAAAACTCCCTCAGTGGAGTATTCACCCTTGACCCACGAGCATTCACGTCATGGTTATAGTTCATAGTAATACACACATGTGCTACTGACACATCAGATTTATCTTCTGCTGTACTCAGTGTGGTTACTGTGTGGTGAGCTCATGGTGATAAACGATTAGCCTTGGGGATTCAAAGAGGACGAGATAATGTCTTTGTCCAAGCTTCTATAAGACTTCCAGGACACTGATCTGAAGAAGACCTCCTCACTGGTGTAGATTACAGGTTTAGTCTTAGATGTTGTCTCTAAATGTCCCTAACAGGCCTCCGTCTGTGGGTGTATCAGATTAACATTGGTCATGGTGTGTCCCCATGTCATCACAGAACTGATTTTATTGAGCCCTCTTGCAGATGATGGAGAGTCCACATAGATCAAGGTGGATTACTTGAAAAAAACTCAACATATTATGAGTGGATCTTCAATTTAAACCAGTAACACAGTTGTGCATAGCTTTTTGCATTTGGCCCAACAGTTGATCTTATTCAATATTCCCTCAAGCGAATAAGCCAAAAGTTACATCATTGAGAAAACAGGCTTGAAGCAGCTCTATGGTGGTGGTGTGTATTCAACCAGCTCTTATCCATACATAAAAAAAAAACTACAACTATTGACTGGGATATACACAGTTGTGTGTCTGTATCAAGTTAAACGCAGTGATCTGTATTCAGACCTGCAAAATAGACGGAAAATGTGCTGGTCCTAAGTTGATAATTTCAGGTTTACCAAAGATGTGTCGAGGATGCAGTTTGAAACCCATCATTTGCTTTGTGTTGGCCACTGCACGCTGTAATGAAGGGGTAGAAGTGCGAATACGTAATGTCTTTGTGACGGGAGGAAGGCTCGGCTCATCACTGTGCTGCTTTAAATGCATGAATCGTCTTGTCGGTTGTTGTTTTTTGCAAAGATGTCAGCAAAATGTGTCTCTGTTGTCCCTGTGTCCAGGGTCCTAACAGGAAGTTGGCCCACCTCCTCATACTGTATATGCAGAACTATACAGTGGCAGCCATCAGAGAGGCTGGATTGCTTGTGATTATGTTTAGGATCTTTGATGTTTGAACCCAGTCATCAGCATCACATGTATGTAAATCTGTGGCATCTTTCATGTGCTGTGGAATGCCACATACACTGTAAAACTAAGTTACTATTTTGGTCAGTGATTTTTTTCTTTTTGTTGAGAAAAGCATCAAAAGTATTTGCTCATCGGTCTGTTAAAAACATTGAATTCCTCATTTTCTCCTCTCTGTAATCGGACTGGTGTTGGACCGTAGGCGGACTCCTTCCTCCCTGCTTCCCCTTGTTCTCCATCATGCTACAGTTAATCTGCTGTTGCCTGACCAGGGCCTCTCTTGTGGTTTGCCTGAAACCTCATTTGGTCATATGGAGAAATCTCTTACTGTTTGACAACTATGCATGTGGAGCTAAAAGTATGTGTGGACAGAAACCTTCATGATGCAGTTGTAGGGGAATAAAACATTGGTAGGAGATGAAGCTGGTGTCAACATCACAGCGCTGATAGGCTGCTGGGGAGTCATTCTGCAGTTTTATGAAACAACACAAGGTTTACTTGTGTATTTAAACAAGTTGGTACCGAGAAGTTCTTGATATAGCAACTATTATGACTAGACAATGAAGAATTTTGTATACCCACTTAGTGGAAAATGGTTGATTGTTGAATGAATTTGTCAAACCTAAAATTTGATTAATTTGACATACATCAATGCACCACATGTTAAAGCCTTTTGATTTGTTTGTGTTTGTGACCAAACAGGAGATTTTCAAAACCCGACTGTGCACCTGGTCTAAACATATATGCCTACAACTTCCTGTTGACTAAAAAAGGAATGTAATCCTCTGGAAATGTTTTCCAAACCACAAAGAGCTTGTGTCTGTTAACGTTTTCAGGGGAGTTTTGTGGAGGATCTTGTATTTACCATGTAGGAGTATCCAGAGAACCACACATGGCTCCCTTAGAATAATGTCCATGGTAGTAGCCATGTTGTGTTCACCATATTTGGAGTTGCCCAGCTTAGCTGTTTTCAGACATGACCAGTAGGTATAATCTCTAGAATTGGCTAAAGAGTTAAGCCGTAGTTTCCCTTTCACACATGCACAACACAGCGGGAGGTTCTGTGCACAGACGTGTTCACAACAGCATCAAATCCTCTGCATTATTCAGGCGAGAGGCGGAGCAGCAGATAGAGGCAAGAAGTGACGTATTGACTCTAATGACGAGATCAGGTGACCATGTGTACAGCACCCTAGCAGCGTCTTCGGTGGTGTCTTCTACGTGTATAATGCTGCTTCTTCACCGGGAGATATTTGTTTCCTTTTTGTTTTACTTTTGCGTCTGTCGCATTTTAAAAGGTTAATCAACTGGTTAACAGTTAATCCTGCTGTGTTCACACATCAACTTCTCCTGGATTTCTACCGACATTATATTAGAATATCAGATGGAGAAAGTCAGCAGAAACTAGAACATTTGTGTTCAAACATGCACATCCTCCTGGGTAATTATGGAGGAACTGTCCAGAGTTCAGTGCAAAAGATAGCAAATGCAAGAAATGTTAAAGTTAAAAGTTTCAGTGCTTTAAATTCTGATAACATGTTATCTACATATTTTTTTATCAATAGAGAAAATTCGTCTGCCTTCGTGTAGCCTGTCCACACTGATGCAGAGGTTCAGCAAATTGAACTTGTCCCTCAGTGTTTGAGCCTTTTGTCCACACGCAAACAGCGTTTTAAGTCATGAAAAATTTAGATTTTTAGACACGCCATTCAAGACAAGACGTCTGCCTTGCTCAATAATATTTGGACCACAGCGTTCTCACAGTTCTTCACTGGTATTTGATGGATCGTTGATGTAGAATTTATTAATACTGGCCTGGCATGTTAGTTTGATTGCTTGTGGATTTTTTTTGTGTTCTTGTGTTCTCGGAGGTATTTTGTAAAACTGAGGCTGTTTAGTTGAGATTCACTTGAGATGACTATAAATGGGTGTCATGGTGAGCCAGGCCAGTGAGTCAGCGTGCACACTACGTGTCATATTAGAAAAAGCACAGGAGCAAATGATACAATTTCAGATGGCCTGTTTGGGTTTAACTGCTTCAGTTTGAGGGTCCAGGTGTAGAGCCTGTTACAAAGCAGACATGCTCAGTTGTTCTTAGGAAGAGATAGCAAAGGTATAGCTAATAACATTCACAATGGCTGAGTTCCATCAAATGTCCCAGAAAGCTGTGTCACTCAGCAAGCACGCACAACGTTATCAATTACACCTAAACTCCAGACCTGTGCTTTTCCTGGTCTGACACATTAAAGTGGCCACACTGGCTCATTGTCACCCTGTCTTGGCTTTGTGGGAAACTTGAATAGAAGCGAGGCATTATTCGCTTCTATTAGTGAAACATCTACTCCGATGAGTAAAACAAAACATTCTGGCCTTTCTAACAAACAAGTAATCATGATTTTAAACTATGCTAATTGAAGAGATGTTTTTTCACATCTCAATAGCCATGAATTAAATTTGCCATCTGCTACCGTCACAGGAATTGGTTGCAAAGTAAATTCTTCATCGGTGTGATCACCTCAACTCGCAGCTCATTACTGGTTAACCTTGTTTAATAGATTTAAATGACTGGAACCTTCCAGTGAAAGCATGAAGCCATATCAGATCATTGTTTTAAGCTCATCACCTTAAAAGCACCGTGGGATCTGTAAACGTGACATGTTGCCTCTTTGCAGAGCTGTCAGCAGGATTGTCTCATCAGGAACATTTAGGAATCAACAACACTCTGCTCATTATCTATGAACACAAACATACAGGTTTGACCTGTGCATGTCATGATTCTGTTTTTAAAATTATACGGAAACAAATTTACTAGTTATGTTATGTCCATACTGCTATATTATGTGTGTTAAATGTTACTCAGATGAGAAATGCAGTCCTGGAGTATGATAAGAGCAGTATAATAAAGTCACATAATCCCACACATGCAAGTTAGTGGAGCTGAAGCCTGTTTTATGTCAGTTTTGTGAATACCCATGAAATATTCCATGAACATTTTTAACCCTTAAAACCATTTAAAATCCTCTCAAAGCTCAATTCTGACCATTGTGAAGTTTCTTAAACATTCACTGTATCGATATCCTACAATGGACAGGATTTCTGTTGAATCAAATTTTTAACCATACTGTAATAAAATTGTATGAGCCTATAAAGCATCGAGACATTACAGGGATAGGAAAAACAGATCACCAAGTGATGTAGTGGTGCTGTGTGCTCAGTGGCAGATGGACATTCAGGTATCTTCAACATTCCTCGTTTAATAACTTAAACTACCTGACTCTCGAGGGGTTGGTGAGCAACAGGAAAACATTGTGCCTGATGTTAGGCAGAGTTTTACATAAAGACATAGGCAGCAATTCCTATAGCAGGGGTCCAATTGTTGTGGTTTGAACCAAGACCCAAAGAGAAAGACTGGCTGTGATGGGTCAAAAGCTGCCAAAGCCACATTTGATCCTTTTTATGAAGCAAACTCACTGACCCAAAGTCACTTCAGTTATTTATATATTTATATATCTGGAATCAACCTTATTCAGGTTAAAACGAAGAGTTGGTGAATCAGATCTTCAAAGTTAAAAAGTACTATTTCAATGTTTTGCCGAGGGTCTTTTTCAGCAGCAGTGCTGCAGTTTGTGCATCCGTGGGCGTTCAACAACAACCCCTTGTTTATTTCCGTTGGTGAAAGAATAGCTTAAATAGCTTATAACAGATTGTGTTATTCATTTTCATCTTGACATGTGTTAACTTATGGGGAGCTTTTTTACACCCTGGAGGCTCAGTTGGCTGTCATGGGTAAAGTAAGACATTTCAACACAGAAAGTTACTTTGACTCATCTGAACATTCAAGTATAATAAAACTAACTAGAAAAGCTCACAGGAAAAAGTTGCACAGTTGTCTAAGTTTGTACGTTTCGCATCCTTATCAGAATACAAAAGCAGTTGGATTTGTTTATGCACATTTTTGAAGGCAACATTAAAGAAATAAGCTTGCACCATTTTCCATCTTTTGTTTGCAGATATTTTTTGTTCTTGCTGTATAATTTGTTTAAGTTGTAAGCATCACACTTAGGCCTTCATGATTAATCGTATAAAAGTTGTGTTTTATCTTTTTCCTAAGTGACAACGATTCTTCCACATTTCATTAGGGACATTAGCTGCATTAACCAAACACTGGAAAATACATCCAGTACTGGAAAACCAGTCAGAGAGTGAGTGAGAGAGACAGTATGAGGGAGAGGTTGTGTGAGGACTAAATTAATCTAGAAGAAAATCCTGCTGATGGGGGGAAGAACAAAATGTATTAACATTTTGTCAAGAATTGTATTTAATATTTTTAGTTCTAAATAAGTACATTTACCACTCATTTCATCTTAAGCACAGAAAAATATTTTTTCCAAGGTTGTTTATGTACACTGTAAAATAAGTCAGCTATGGTTAAAAAAAAGTATGCAAACTCGTTCCCTAACAATTGAGTGTGCAGTGCTTAAATTAACAAGTGCATCTAACAAACCGTTTAAAGTTTATTTAACTTAATAGCCATGCCTAAAGAGTAAAAAGAGTTTTGGACAAGGGAATAAATGAAATCACATTAACCTTTATCCGTCTCACAATATTAAATGGGTATGCACTTGTTAGCTGTTGCTACCAGACTGTGAACCTATAAAGCCAAGTCAAGATTCTGACTGGCAATTCTATTAAACTCAGCAAATACCTGAAAAGATGGAGAGGGGAAGCAGGACGAAGGAGAGCAGATACATTTAGTAGATTATTATTGTTTTATCAATGAGGCAGAATTGTATTAACATTTTGTGATAATTATTGTTTGCTCAGACACGGCGTCAGTGTTCACTGAACACCAGGGCAGACGTTCATAAGGCTCATGATTTACAGACCTTAATGGTTTTCTGTCTTTCCATTTTTTGATACTCTGACCAATCGTGATCATTTTAAAAGATGAGGGATGAAGCAAAACATATTTTCTGTACATTCAATGCGTCTTTGCTGCCTCCTATTATAATTAACTTTTTAAGCCCAGCTTTCCATGGTAGAGTCACCAGTGGTCTTGATCTCCAACACTTGACTCTAAGGAATTTTTCTTGGTGGAAAGTACGCACAGAGAGAGTCTGTTTTGGGAGACATGTTTTGTGCAGCTGCAGCTGGTGGCGGATTTTGATGAGACAAATTCTGCCTGGGATTACAACTGCGTCACCAGGAAAACTGACATTTTCTGTTTTGTTTTATTGTGGGGAAAATCTAGCAACAAGGGTCCCCCAGTCATCAGAGTATGGCTTAATTCATCGGGAACAAGCTTGCGAAAAAATAACCAGGTCTCATAAAAATGTGAAAATGTGAGCAAGTGTGTTAAAGCATCAGCGTATTGTGAAGAGCCAAGTGCATTTCGGATCGCTAGACTTCCTCCCCTCCTCCAAAGAGCTGAAAGGCGAAGCAGGGGCTTTGAAAAAGAGTGTGCGAACAGTGAGGAGTGATTGGCAGCACTATTCATTTCCTTCATGCCACTCTCCAAGGATCCTGTGTTTGAATAGGGGAGCCCCTGCTTTCACATCTTTTGTCCGAGCTGCTTCACTCAAAGGAGATTCTGTAAAGCAACAGCCCATTTTATAAGTTGTTTCCCTTCTGTTAAACTGGAATCATAAATATACCATCTTGTGTTCATTTGACAGTAAATGCCACAAGGTTTTGAGCTGTTATACTAATTTAATTTTGTTGTTACGTTATGGACATGAAGAAACATTAGAAGCAACAGTGGCTAAAATCCAAAGTTTTCCAAGGCTTCCCCTTTCTGTAGCATTTCTAAGATGGGAGCTATATTATGCTCGTACATACACGTCCTTAAACTAAAAAAATTGATTTGACCACGTGCACACAGCCCAGACTTTCCATCTGCTGCGATACTAACAGAGCTGCCGATGTAAAACAGCATCTCAAAATAGATAAGTAAAGTCGTGTGTGTGTGTCAGACCTCTTACATGACCCTTTGGTCGCCTTGAGATGAAAATCATTCTGCCGCTAACAGCTAATCATTTTTTCACAAAACCATTCGTTGAGTAAATGTCTGAGCAGCAAATAGGCATCAATGAGGTGCCTATAATCAGACGGCCTCGCTCAGATTCCTTTCCCTGCCTTCATCCTCGTCTGCCCTTGAGGCACTCCACAGAATAAAAGAGGGAAGCTGATGTATGGTTTCTTTGAAGCGATTCAAAGGAAACCACAGAGATTGTGTGTGTTTTTGCTCCAGTTGAAGATACTTTTAAATGTGACTATTTTTACATGTCCTGCCACAGAACGATAAAAGCTTAGCTGATGTCTTTGGTCCGTATGTTCGATTGTGATTTTCAGAGAACATCCTCTCTTTGTACTCTACCTCATCATATCGTGCATTACTTCTCAGTTTACACTTTGATCATGTTTTTTTTTATTCCTGGAAGTAATTAAAAAAGCTGTATCACAGCACTAAGGTGTTGCACTTTAGTTACCTGGGTCCTCACCAGACAGGCCTTGCATGAGAATAGCAGTTTAATCCAGCTATGTGCAGCAGGTTGCTGTTGATTTTCAGGAAGATAGAGGGATGATGGACACTTCAAACCAATGATTATACTCAGTTTTTAGACCTGCCATCGCTGAAGTGCCCTCCTTCCCTGCCAGCTAACTGTGAGCTGGGATGGCCTGTCAGGTGATTTCCTGCTGAAAGTGTTTACCCAATGCCTCATGTTAGAGAGGATGTTATTTTAAGGGCGGCTGTGAAAGGGTTCAGAGGCTAAATTAAAAATGATTACTATGTAACACAATGCTTTTCAGTCAAAACTGTACATTTTGAAGACAAGCTGTTGATCTACTATTAGCTGAAATAACAAGGGAAATCACAAGCTCTGAATTAGAGACAGCCTAGATGAACTAGCAAGCACCATGTACATTGTTCCTATTCTGAATTTTGACACCAGTCATTCGTACAACAATTGTCATGTCAACGTTTCATATTTAGTACATAAGTATTCAGTCATATGTTTTGATTTAATCTAATTGCTGATGGAAAAAAATTGTGTGTCTGAGTGTGTGGTAACTGCATTACGAAGTTAATATTTTTTTATTTATGACATTTATTTTTCTTCGGGTGAATTTTATTATCTAAATCCAGTTCATGTGAGCAACATGACCAAGCTGCAAAACAAGTTTGAATGCCTTTGCTCAACTGCTCTGAATCAGTTACAATGTACCATCACACTGAGCTGTGTAAACTGCGTCCATAACAAAGTTTTGGTTTTCAACCCAGTGCAAGCTCTACATGTTCTGGACATGATGCTATGGCTGATAAATATATAGGTTGATCTAAATTTGAGTACCCTTCGTCCGAAAGTTTGCTTCGTTCTAACTGCATCAATTCATATTCAAATGTTATATTACACAAAGATTTCTAAATCTTCCATACCATGAAAGAGCCTGCTCGGTGAAGACTGGAGCAATAGAAATCACGTTAGATTTCCACCGTGGCTTCTTTTTACTGTTCAGCTGACAGACTGAAGTGCTTATCAGTCCACAGACGTTTTGGCATGAAGCTATTTTATGTGAATTATCTTTCAATCACAGACCATAACCGAGTCTCCAGTTTGTTGTTTTTCCATTGTGGCTGACCTTGAGGTCCATCATACATTACCCCCTCTCCTGCCTCATTCACGTCTGTGGAGTTGTGTGGAGTTTCCAGTTGATAGAGTTTCACACAGGCCCTCATTTTCTCCTTCCTTGGTTAATGTGACCAGTATCTTCCCAGTGAGAAGCTGGGGGTGGGGTGTTTATCTCCTGAGCACTCAGGGATGGAGGCTTTGGGAGGTAAAGTGTCGTCTGTGAATACAAGAGGGTCTTTGTTATACCCGTCCTGGACCTTGCCACCTGGCCACTGCCACCTTTTGTTATCCTCTTTCAAAGTCTGCATGGCGATCCACAGCTTGAAAGAGTACTTGACTTAGCATTTTCTAGAGCCAAAAATGTAAAGACAAACTTATTATGTCTGATTTGTTGCTGTAATTATTGCAGTTATTTGTCAGTCTGTCTATCCTTCCCATTCTTGTCAATGTGACATCTCTGGTAGCTGTGAGGGGATCTCGTCATATTTGGCACAAATTAACTGATTGCATGTTTGTTGTCAAGGTCAATGTCACTCTGACTTTAAAAAACATGTTTCTGGCGATAGCTCAAGAATTATTATTCTTATTAAAGAAAATGTTTAAATTGGATATAATTATGAAGTGATGACATTTTACAACCAAAAGGTCAAAGATCATTTCTGGCCATGGTTTGTCACAATATCTGAGCAGCAGTAAGAGGAAACTCTGACTAGATTTCCTGAAACTTGACCTGTTTGCGGTGGCACACAACTGCAAGGCAGTAGTTCTTGTTTGTTGTTGTTTTGAATTCTGTAGATGTAGGAATTAGCCATGACTGACTGAGATTGTGTCCAAAATACCTCACTCATTCACTCCTTCCTACTCGTGTATAAGACTCTACACTGAGTTTCTCTCAGGGTTCTTCCTGCATAGAGAAATTGCTAGTAGGCAGCTGTCTACATAATTTTTTGTGCCGCCCTGCCTCCGAACAAAATTCTAGTATTTATTGTCAGGGAGAATATTATCATAGTAGTATCATTACACGCTTGTCTGGGCTGTCCCTTGTTCTTCTTTCAATCAGCTTGAGCAGAATACATGATATGGCTTTGCGATAAAAACGATAATTATTCTATTAAATATTTATTGAGAAATAACTTTTCCTGGATAGAAATATACGAAACGGTCGATACAACGTCAATAGTACTCATTCCATCCATGTTTTGACAGACAACACGAACAGCCAATGATAATCACAATAGAGCCTCTGCCGAACCAATTATGTGGCTGGAAAACAGTTCCAGCCACAGGTTGACGCACACAGCACAGAGTGTAGAAGAAGCAGCCAGCACATGTGCTAATGTTTGGGCTACAGGAGCCATGCACACCAGTACATCAGGAGTGAGAGCGAGATAAAAGAGAAAATGACGACAGTAAATGTTAACGAAAACCCAGGTGACAGCGTTACAAAAGAAGACACCCCAAGGGACACAGCTCAAGGTTAAAAAATGAGGACATTGTTGAAAACAAGGGTCAGAGGACTTTGGTAGTTGGGAGATATTTTTGCAAATTAAAGTCCGACAAGAAGCAGAGAAGCCTATTCTGTAAATTGTGTCGAAAGTTCCCGTAAAGACCAGTAATACCAGTAATCTATTTCATCCTCTGAAGCAGAAATGATAAATAGTTAAAAAAGTTACAACCATTGTACTACTTGGGGGATACAATGAGCCTGCAACATAAGGTAAACACATTTTGTTGAAACATTCAGACAGAATTTCTAAATAGCTGAATTAATATAGTGGACTAAATAGGGAGTTTTACATTCTGTGTTAGGTAAAAAGGTTAATCCAATAAAAAATCCATTTCACGTTGAGTCTCCTAGAAAAATACTAGGAGGAGAAGTGAGTTTGTAATCCTCCTTCCTCTCCTGCAGTTGAAAGAAGTCGTATTGTGCCCTTGAGCAAGGTACTTCCTGTGGAGTGGGCTGGGCTGGTTTGAGGTGTTCGTACTTTAGAAATGTCAGTCGGTGTTCAGTGGAAAGAGTATGTGATTAGTACAGTGTAAGATCCTGGTCAAACAGATCTGCCGCAAATCTTACAAAATAGTTGAAACAAATCATTTATTGATTTAAGATTTCAAAGGGCTTCATAGATGTATATCACAATTTATTGAACTATTATACACTGCAAAAAAAGGGAAGGGAACACTTAATCATCACAGTAAAACACCAAATCAGTTAAACTTCAGGGATATGGTTTTAAATGGTTTTGTATTTATATAGCGCCTTTCTAGTCTTAATGACCACTAAAAGCTCTTTACAGTTAGGGTTGGGTACCGAGAACCGGTTCCAATATGGAACCGGTTCCAATACAACCGGTACCTACCCGGACCGAAATGCAATGGAGATTTCGGTGCTTCATTTCGGTGCCTGAGCCAATGGAAGACTGAGGTCTCCGCTCCTCCCGCCTCCTCACACTTCCGCTCCTTCCTTCACGGGAAGCGGCGGCTCCCGCCGGCCGCCGGGCCCCCACAGGCGCGGCTGGCGGTGGACAAAATCTTGTCCCTGCGCTGCCCGCGCCCCGTGTGCGTCAGGGCTCCCGTGCAGGTGGTGGTGGGGGGGGGGGGAGGATCTCCTCGGGAGACCTCTCCCCGGCGCCGGCTGGCCCCCGCCGTGCAGTGATACCCTGACTGCCCAGGACAATGCCCGGCCTTATGTGACCAGAGTGTCTAGGCAGTTCCTGGATGATGAAGGTGTTTATGCCATTGGCTGGCCCTCACGTTCCCCTGATCCAATTGGTGGTCTTCGCTCCTCCCGCGTGACGGGAAAGCAACCCTCAGTCTTCATTTGGCTCAGGCACCGAAGTCAGAGTCACGAGTCAGAGTGTGTGTGTTTTGTATTTATTTTTTATTTTATTTAAGTATAGTGTAAACTTTTGTTAACAGTTCGTATGTTATTCATAGTTTTAAGTTAAAAAGGGTTTTGTATTTATTTATATCTATAATCTACTTTAAACAGTTAATATATTTGGCAATAAAAAAGCCTTTCTTAGTCAAGCATCGTTTTGTGCACTTTTTTGAAAAAAGTATCGGTTCAGGCACCGTTTAGGCACCGGTATCGTTTTAAAAGTATCGGTTAGGAACCGGTATCGGATAAAAACCAAACGATACCCATCCCTATTTACAGTGCAGTTTTACATTCACCCATTCACACACACATTCATACAGTGCATCTATAAGCAGCACATTGTTTTTCTATGAGGGGCAATTCAGGGTTCAGCATCTTGCCCAAGGACACTTCAGCATGCAGATGGGGGAAGACTGGGGATTGAACCGCTGACATCAATGTGTTCATCGGAAGCACAAGTTATGTTGAAGCAATGTCACCTGCTTTGGTGCAAATGAAAGTGAATAGGTGCAATGGAGGTGGGAAAGCAAGACAACCCTCCAAAAAGGGAATGTTTTTTTTCATGTGGCAGCCGCAGACAGTTGTTCTCTTTTATCCATCAGGACTGATTGTTCTCTAGTTTTGTGTACTGCTAGTGTCCTTGTCACTACTGGAAGCATGAGTCTGTACCTTCACCCCAATAATTTTGCACTGGTAGTCCAGCTCTTCACAGGATGGCACATCCATACATGTGGTCACAAGAAGGTTGCTGTGTCTCCCAGCATTAATCTGACCCTATCAGAAACTGATTCCATGAGAGTGGCATGTCCTTGGTGGGTCGCACAGACCTCTTTGCAATGGGCAGTGATACCCTGACTGCCCAGGACAATGCCCGGCCTTATGTGACCAGAGTGTCTAGGCAGTTCCTGGATGATGAAGGTGTTTATGCCATTGGCTGGCCCTCACGTTCCCCTGATCCAATTGAGCACCTATGGGACGTTATGTATTGTTGCATCCGACGCCACCAAGTAGCGCCAAAGACTTTCCAGGAGCTCACTGATGCCCTGATCCAGGTCTAGGAGGAGATCCACCAGGACACCATCCGCCAACTCATCAGGAGCATGCCCGGACATTGTCTGGTGTGCATACAGGCACACGAAGGCCATTCACACTACTGAGTCACATTATGAGTTGCCGTAATAAAATTCACACAAGTTGGATTAGTCTGTGATTTTTGTTAATTTGATTTTCCGTTTGGTTTTGAATACAGCCCTCAATAGGTTTTTGATTTTGGTTTCTATTGTCCTTTGTTTGGTCATTTTGTTCTCAAAAATCAGTCAAGATTTTGATTTTGCAAAGCACTTTAATTAATGATTGATTTAATCATCAATAAATCTGCAAATTATTTTCTTGATTACTCTCAATATGAATAAAGAAAAGCAGAATCCTTACAGGTGAGAAACAATTTAAAAGATATTAAAGATAGTTACTCATTTGTCTGTTCTCATTACTACAATGTTACATGAGTAATCTGGTTATTACTACATTATGAGCTCATGGGGGGAATTCAGACCCTATTTGAGAAATCACGTGTATTCCTACTATATTTATGTACAGTAGAAATATCATAGCACATGGAAAAGCCACAGATGTTATTAGTTTGAAGTCCAAGAAAACGCCAACTATGTCCAGAGTAACATAAACTAGGATTGTGACTGTCTCCAGTTTTAGGGCCCTGGCTGTGATTTTGAATTTGCGACAGTGCAGCAGGGTCACATTGCTCGTGTATGATGATGGATTGCACCATATTTTATGGGTTTATATATAAACAGTGTCACATCATGTCACTGCATGATAAACGAACTGTAGCACTGATTTTAACAAATGGTTCTTACCTTCCAATGTTACTGTGGTCCAAACCGTGCACCAGTATGTAACCTACTTTAATCCAAACATAGTTATACATGTCAGTATGTGCTTAAGGGTTGATAATCATTTCTTTATCTGAGGTAGAATACCATATAATATTTGGTTTAATAATCTTTAATAATGTTAAGCAGTAACATAAATATAGATAATGTATAATTATTTAGGTGTGATTTTCCAACAGAATTTGGTGTGATATTTTCTGTATAACAAACATTAACAGTTTGTTTATTTAAGATTTATTTTTAAAGATGGATGACGCAGTACAGTTGTTATTTCCTTGTGCCCAAGTGAGCTCGAGTGTTTCTGGTAATATAGTGTATTCTGACCTGACTATTGTTAATCACTTGACACCAACGGAGAAGGATGGAAATATCCAGCAGGAAATAATCCCTCAAAAACTAAATATGCTGCCAAATAAAATTGGAATTCAGAATGATGTTGTTTTTCCATTTCCATTAAAGAAGTCTGTTTGCATTAGAAACATCTGTAGTAGCAAACAGTGAACATGATGGTGCTGGAGGCTCTTTACACGTTGTGACCACACACCAACTAAACGAGAGTCGTGTTTACAGGAGCGCCTTCTAGTAACACCGTCGCCCCATTCCAGAGAGCAGTGAGTGTGAGTCGGGGATTAAACTGCAGCGAATGGTTGGACTTCCTCGACTTCAGGAACCACTTATTCCCCGTCCTCAGTCTGTGTACACCGACAGACTTCTGTTGCCATTCCTTCACATCCCTGTTTTTAAAGTTGTTGTAGTTTGGGTGGGTGGTTGTGGAGCTGTGGGAGGATCAACTTTAAACTCACCGGTCCTATTTGGGCTGTGTTGAGACAAAGGAGTCATACAGAGTTGAAGATGAGAAAGGTCATTATTACAGGACTACACTGAGATTGTATTCATACCTGTCTAAACATGCCTTTCAGACAATTCACGATTAAAACAAATAAAAGCTCTGTAATTCAGCTCAATATTAAGCATTGCAGCAACAATACAAACAGTGACTTTCCCGTTCCCAAACTGGAAGTGATTCTTTACCCGTCATGGGGCAGTCTGTGTCTATGTCTCTGTCTGATATGGTGAAATAAAATAATCGAAATAAGCTCCGGCGATTTTGACCTCCGGTTTGAGACTGATGCCAACCACTGCCGTAGTTTATCTGAGGGCGTAGAAGAAGACAGTCTACAGACTGTTAGCATGCTGCCCCGCCCACACTGACTGCTACAGAGCGCTGATTGCCAGTTTATTCAATTTTTTATTAATATTGAATGTTCTGCGTCAAATCACACTGAACCCTGCACAGCAAATTTTTGGACCATTTACAACAGACCAGCCAAGTGTGAAGTAGATACGATGAATGTTTTTGAGAGCTGTGCATTTCACATATATGACAGAGTTGTGTGGAATTAGTTAGTCGATTTTGAACCTGAATATCTTTACGGTTTTAATAAAATAAGACATTCAAAATGTCAAACCATTAAAAGCAAATATTTTCTAGGGTTTTCTTTATGTTTCTGGAGGTCTCGTGCTGAAGTGGCCTGGGGGCGTCTTTTTGAGCAAATCTTCTTTGACAGCTGTAATTCAGTTTGACAGATTTTCTACCTGATGACTAATTTCTGCAGTGAAGACTTCAGAGGGTGTCAAAGAGTTATTTTCACTGATCATTTATGTATTTCATCTCTGGTCGCTGAACATGTTGACACCAGTCTTCAGACTCTCCTGTAGGTTAAACTGGGCTAAAAAAAAACACTTTTAGGCTGATTAAGTCTGAAAGACTCAGTTTTGTCTGACATGAAAATACTTTTGATGTAATTAAGGTAATAAGGCTACAAATAACCCACAATGCAATACTTTGTAAAAGACTGTAGTTACACTGTTAACTGCTCCAATCAAAATAATTTCTGGTGTAATGACAAATATATTTGTTTAGTCATGAAGTTAAAGCCCAGTGCAGTATCCATTCCTAGAGCAGTACAGCTTTGTTTTTCTTTATTCAAAAAAATCCAAGATGCAACTAAGTTGTGCAATGATAAGGGGAACCCTGTTTGTGATTGTATGAGCAAACAATAATCAATTAATTGAGAGTGTCCGATTATCAAATAATTGCAGAAAATAATCATTATTTAGTTGCATCTATATTTAATACTTGTGTGAATCTGATTCTTAGTTAATTTCTTTCTAGCTTTTGATGAGATTTTCATACAAACCTCATGTTCTTCAGCAAATTGTCACCTGCTGACATTGGTAAGGCTTTTTCAGACATGAACTCCAGAGAATGTACACACATTTGGTTCTGGACTGTCCTCAGAGGTTAGCTTTCACATATGAACAACGCAGCCGGAGATTCTCCGCTCACAACTATTAAAACAAGGCAAGGAACGTATTAATCTGGCTGCAGAGATCATGTGTTTTCACCAGCGTCAGCCGTTATCACCAAAAGCTCTATCGACTTCTGCGTCTGTCTTATTTTTTGTTTAGTTTTCTGTTTTGCGTCTTGTCGTGTGTAAGAAATGTCATTAAGTCTCACAATGAGTGTTTAACTTCTGATGACAAATAAGCAAACTCCAGGGGGCTGTCAGTTATACTTACATTTTGAAATAATATAAAATATAAAAATTCCAGTGAATTTATCTTGAGATCAGTTTTCTTTGGTCAAACTACTTTATCTAAGGTTCATCAATCCAAATTGAATTTACATAGAGATTTCCAACAGATGTAGTGAAAATTTAAAATAACACTCTCCTAACTAATGTAAATGAAAGCCAGCAATCGGACTCTTTGTACTTGGTTAAATACCAGTTTAAGAAACACCCCTTCTCTGTCTGAACTTCCAAATGGCTGCAAATGTTTTTAATTGAGCCAATGTGAGAAAGGTCTAAGAGCGTGAGCTTTGAGACGGCCCGGGGGCATTGGGGGAGCCTGGGCACATTCTTCCCCTCTCTTTAAACTAGATACTCAGACTGATAGACAGACACCACTTTGCCAGGCAGACACTTTCAAGAACTGATCGCACTGCCCCAGGCCAGATTTGGGGATTTCACCAGAAAAACATTAGACTTCTGTGACTTGTTGATGCAGCAGGAGCCCTGGTGAAAAAAATAATTCAGACTTCTTTTGTTTATGTGATAAAGAAACACACACACTAACGATCTGCCCAGCTTTCTGACGTTCCAGCGCCTCATAGACTGAATGGTTGAGCAGTTTGTGGATGTCACATGTAAGGCCACATTTTTTTATCCAAGGCATTCCTCTCCCTTCCTCTAAAACCTACCCCTGCCCAATTTTGTTTCCTGCACAGAAAATTGCGGCCATTTTTTGGATGTTGTCTCACTTGAACTTTTTGAAGTTTTGCACTTGGGCACTAAGAGTCCTCAAGTACTAACAGATGTGGTTAGTCCATCTCCCTTATTGAGGGGAAACCCGCCATTATCCAAGCTGGCAGCTAAAGTGGATGTTTTACCATTTTTCTCAGACTTTGTCTTTGTGTGCAGGTCTATTTGTTGTAAAGTGAAGTCTTTCATGTCTAGTGACCTTAACACGTTCTCACCAGCTGCCCTTTTATGTCCTCACACAGGTTTAGATGCAGAGCTTTACTATGTGCGAGATGATGTGGTGAATCACTATGCACTCTCCTTCACTCTGCCTGTGCCCAGTGAGACCAACAGCCTTCACTTCACATGGCATTCCAAGGCAAAAGTAAGTATCGGTAGTGTCAGGAATGATCTATTAATCACTTCAGTACATTGACACACATTTAAGACAACTTGTATGTGCTTTAACAACTTTGCCTTGTCATTGTTTCTTCGTAGGTCGACTACCGGCTTGGCTACCTCGTGGAGAACCCTGTTGCCATGAACCAGCCAAGAAGCAACATCTCCATTCAGGGAGAGGTTCCCCACGTTCCCTCTGGTTGGTCACATGCTCTCATGAACTTGTAGTGCTCGATATACTTCTAGTTATTAGACTTTTTTTGACTTTCTCAAATTATGACTGTTGCAATGGAAATGTTTCTCATGTTGGCTATGATCAGATCGTTCAACGTTACATTACATTTACCACAGAGCAGCCATTATTTCCCTCTAACATGCTGCAGTTGTTGGATGAGAGGAGAGTTCAAAGGGGTGAAAATCACAGCCAGTCAGGTCATATATGGGAGGTCCAGCTTGTTGATTCGCAATGGTTTATGGGATGCCTAGTTTCTTCATTCTTGAAATAATTATGCACACAGCCTTGTAACTTTACCTTTTTTTCCCGGTTCACCCATATTTTATTTGCTCCAAATCAAAGTTTATACGGCAACGATTCATCTCATAGCGTCGTCTTAAAACTAATTTTTAGGGATTTTCTGAAAAGTCAATGGAGCTAGTGAGTCCTTCTCTTTGTATGTTGTTTTCTCTCCCCAGTAATTATTCACTGCTGTTGATTTAGTTTCTCCAAATGATGATTGTTGTTTTTGTGCATGTTTTCTTTCCACAGTCTTTAGAGTGGACCTCTTTTGTTCTGGTGAGGTGGATGGAGAGGCTGTTATAACAGTGCAGCTCAATCTGACCATCTATGCCAACAACTACACAGTGCTCAACTTCAAGAGGAGGAAAATGTGCTATAAGAGTAAGTATCCAAACAAATGCAGTTTCGAAGTTTGTATCAATTAAAATGTATTCACCCATAGACTTTACCATGGCAGAAATATGTACATACCACAGCGAAGATGCAGTTAGTGAATGAATAGAAGTAGAACCATTGTTAGTATTTTTTAGTTCCACCTCTGCGTTCCCAGATGCAACAAGTCAAAAGATCTGCTGTTAAAAGGACTTTTAGTTGACCAACGATTAAACTCTTAAGCACACACTTGTATGTTGCTTAGTCAAATATTGTTTTTCATATTATATTCTACATAGGCTGTGGATTGTTTTGAGTTTTCAAGTTTTTATTTTAGCTCTTTCAGCACCTTGTGTTGGAAACTTGCAGTGGGAAATATACCTGTTTTCTGTATTCTGCTCTGTGCTATTTTCAAATTCTCTGAAGATAATAACATGTGGCCATGAGGCTTCTTGCAGTCTGCCCTGAGGGAAATTTTTTATATCCATCTTAATAAAAGCGTCACCAAGCAGGATGGAAGAGACTTTTCCAGTTTCACTGACGCAGTTCGCAAGCAGATCCATTTCCTCTGCAGTAAACTCTTCTCTCTTACCACCTGGCAAATGTGCCATCACAATACCCTCCAATTCCCTCCTAACCTGGATTTTTAATGACAACTGGAGACAGCACTCTGATTGGTTTATTGCATGTTGCACCCAAAACACATTCATGATTAATTCAGAGACTCAAGTAGAACCTGTTTGAACCTTGTGCCTGGTTCAATGATCTGTTTTTCCACCATTAAACTAGCAAATGTGGATTTCAATATGCCCTAAATGCACTTTAGACCATGCGTTCAGATCATTAAAATATAGCCTGTAGTCATTTTCAATGGCTGGAACTTTTCATGGAACCCATAAACCTGTGGGAAACTCAAAAGATTACAAAAAATATTTTGGGTTTTGCCTTTGGGCCTAGAAAAAAGTCTCTGTTGGTGGGATAGTTCTCTGCCGTCAGCAGGAATCATCTTCTACTGGATATTACTGATTAGTTTATGTTGCTTTACAATACTGGGACTAAGGAGTACTAACAGCTTGTTTAATGTTATTGACCAGTGTTGGATTTAATTTGAGAATGTAGGGGTGTAATGAATACCGGTTTTACGATTAACCACGGTAAAATTCCAGACGGTTATCATTAAAACCGGAGATGATTACCACGTTGTAAAGCTCATGGTTAAAAACCGATCAGCATCAACCAAGTAAAGAAAGGTGTCCCTCACTCACGCATGCTGACGCAGTTCACAACACGAGACGTGACACACAGTCAGGCCATCTGGATTCATGATCCGACACCATTGATTAATAACAACATAGATCTGTTTGTGACAGCCACAGAGACGAGCAGACACACACACACAGACAAGCATACACACACACACCTATCTGTAGTCAAGAGCAGTTAATGCCGAATGCACTGTTGTAACTTTATTGTTGCAGAAGAAGCGAAGCCCCGTTTATCCAGGAACATAAAACTCAAATCAACAGGTTTTTATAAAGATTGTAACGGCCCCCCCGCTTCTCCATACAAACTTCTGAGTCTCTTGACTGATGTACACGGCTCTTTATTTGTGTATCTGGCTTGCCGTAGTAGCACCGTAAAACTGTAATGACAGTTGCAAGTTACAAAGATTTTAATCATTAAAACCAAACATGAACGTTAAAATACAATGAACAAACAAATCGCCACGTGAGACACATCTGACTCGTTAGAGTGACAGCGACTCCCTTCCGCACTACCCGCAGCAAAGTGAATGGGACCAGCTTCCTTACCTCGTTCCGCTTGGCGAGGGGTGTTAAGCTATTGGTGTTTGGATGGTTCTTAGGTCCGAGAAGTTCCACGAAGCTGGCGTCCGGTTTGGTTTCCGCTCCTATCTGTTCCGGGCTCACGGCAGGTATTTTATTGCACTGGGGCGGAAACGAGGGATCAGGTGTGTCGAATAAAACCGTCCGCTCCTTTGCTGCAGGTAATTATGCGAGGGGAGTCGCTACGTGTAAAAGACGACAAAATAAAACTGAAAATAACCCAAACCGTAGTTGAACATAAGAACAATATATAGCCCAAACCTAAAATAAAAGAATAAAACAGTCTGCATAAACTGGCCGGTTTTGCTGACAGTTACACTCCCACCAAATCCTGATATAAACATTTCACCCGACTGTGCTATACAGGATTTCTAAAGATATCTAATGGCCCTTTCAATTACTCCTCATGCAGGCAAGTGGGATGCCTACGACCACAGGTATTACATGCATGTCGCCCTCTACAGTCTTTGGCAATATGTCCCTTCCTCAGGCAACCAAAACAGAGGCGGTTTTCTTGGATGAATGCCTTTTTGTCTTCCATAGATTTCGCAGAGAAAGAAGGGCACCTGACGATGCCATGCGTTTCATCTTTGCAGACCACACAAGGGGGTCTTTCCCTATAATTGGCCGTTTCAGGTGCATCTCGGGTGGCGTACTTTAATTGGGCAGTTTTATTGAGGGATCTGGCTTCCTTCTCGACTGTAAAGTTCATCCAATGTGGGGAGGTGATAGGGTTGCAAGATATCCGGGCCTCTTTGTTCAGGAACGCTGTGAAACTTTTGAAATCGGGGTAATCCCCCGATTTATACAGGTTATCGTCGACGATTCGGCCCCACTTTCGTACAATCCAGTCAGGTAGTTTTTGATGTAGCTTGTGGTTTTCTTCGCAATCATTCAAGATGGTCAAACCTTTAACGTGTGGGATTGCCTCTGCGCAGCCTTGGAGAAAGTCTGTAAAATCTCTCAGTGCTAAAGGATCAGTCGCACTGATTTTGGGCCATCTGGCGAGCTTGTCTCTGAAGGCCTTTTGCACAAGGAATGGGTTTCCGTATCTCTCATGTAGGACTTTCCAGGCGCCTGTATATGCGTCCTCCGAATTCCTATAGAAGAACCCTTCCACTGCTCTGCGGGCTTCTCCGACGAGGTAGATCTTTAGATAATACATCTTCTCGCTTGGTGAGAGAGGTTTCTGATCGATAAGGGTTGTAAAAGACATCTTCCAATCAGTGAACTTCAAAGGATCGCCATTAAATGTTTCTGGCTCAGGTACAGGCAAGCGATTTATGCTTAGTGCGCTTGCTATTGCTTGGGCCAGAGAGACGGTATCTTCAGATGTTGTTGCTCGCAAAGGTGCTAGTCGAGGTTGAGATGGTGACCCATTTGAATTTAGCCGAGCTTCATATCTGGTCTCCTGGTGAGCAGCGTCCGATTCATGGTTCATCCCATCTTGGCGGACATCTTCAAAACTGTTATATGCTCTTACTCTAGCAGCTGCTACCTGGACTTCCTTCTCTGCCTTAAGCTGCTGCAGGTTCCTTCTTTCCTCTTCTAGCTTTGATTGTCTCTCTGTCCTTTTCCGCTCCAATTCAGTCAACATGGCCGCCTCTTCAAGTTTCCATTCATCTTCCAGTATTCTGAGCTTGGATTGCTGAGCTAGAATGTCTTTAGTTGCCTTTACCTCCGCTTGCTTGGCTGCCAGCTCTGCTTCTGCGTCTTGTCGTTTACTAGAGCTTGTGGAAATTGCAATTGATTGGTCTGAGTTCTGTGATGTTTCTGAAAATGCGGTTTCAGTATTGGTAAGTCCAAAGATGGAGCCATGCTCTTCCTTACTCAGCACTATTCTCACTCTCTCCTTCTCAATTCGTTCGTTATAGTTGCTATCGATGATGTCTCTGCGATTACTCACAAGAGCAAGGATTTCTTCGGTCAGAGCAGAGCAGTGGTCCATTTTACCAACGATATCTGAAGTGGAGGTTTGGTTGCGTACGAGTGGCTCATAGTGATGATGCACCGCGTCACGTTTTGTGGTAATGTTGTGTTGGATTTTGTCGAGGTCATCTGGAGAGCAGTAGTTTTTCAATTCAGTCCGAACTTCTCTTGCTGACAATTTCCAGGACTCATAGGCCTTATAAAAAGTATTTTCATGCGGCTCTCGGATGTTCTCAGGAATTATTTTTTGCCGTGAGCCTGGTCTGTCTTGATGCATGGGAACTGATTTACTTGTTGCTGCTGCTTTAAGTGACATTTTATTTTACTTGCGTTGTTAATTTGACTTTCGGACCTTAATCTTTAGGTGTGATGTGCAGTGTGCCTGAATCGAACCTCTGCCAGTAGTCGCTTTAATTTAGTAACTGCTATTTCTTTGACCAGACATTTACAAACAGTTGAATACTCAAGAGTTTCAGTACAAACGGATGCAACATAAATATTATAAGCAAAGGAAAAAAGGCTTGACAGGCACAAACAAAAGAGGATGCGTTATAAATATGCTGAGCAAGCTATCCTAGGCAATTTAAAACAGTGATTACGCTCCTCAAACAAACAATAAATAATGTTGCAACATGACACATATTTACCATTGGTTGTTATAATCATCATCATTATTATTTCGTGATCAGTTTTGACACAGCAGGAAAGTCCACAACATTTTTGTATTTACATGTGAAAAGCTTCATTCAACTTCCATACACATGTCTCTCAGAGCATCTATAGTGCGTGCGCTTTGATGCGCTATCCGGTCTTGTCTGACGGTCGATGTGTAAGTTTTGTGTCTTCGGGTGACGACACGGGTCAGGAAGACAGTGTAGCCTCGAGTTTTACTGTAACGGCCCCCCCGCTTCTCCATACAAACTTCTGAGTCTCTTGACTGATGTACACGGCTCTTTATTTGTGTATCTGGCTTGCCGTAGTAGCACCGTAAAACTGTAATGACAGTTGCAAGTTACAAAGATTTTAATCATTAAAACCAAACATGAACGTTAAAATACAATGAACAAACAAACCGCCACGTGAGACACATCTGACTCGTTAGAGTGACAGCGACTCCCTTCCGCACTACCCGCAGCAAAGTGAATGGGACCAGCTTCCTTACCTCGTTCCGCTTGGCGAGGGGTGTTAAGCTATTGGTGTTTGGATGGTTCTTAGGTCCGAGAAGTTCCACGAAGCTGGCGTCCGGTTTGGTTTCCGCTCCTATCTGTTCCGGGCTCACGGCAGGTATTTTATTGCACTGGGGCGGAAACAAGGGATCAGGTGTGTCGAATAAAACCGTCCGCTCCTTTGCTGCAGGTAATTATGCGAGGGGAGTCGCTACGTGTAAAAGACGACGAAATAAAACTGAAAATAACCCAAACCGTAGTTGAACATAAGAACAATATATAGCCCAAACCTAAAATAAAAGAATAAAACAGTCTGCATAAACTGGCCGGTTTTGCTGACAGTTACAAAGATCATTTCTATTTGTGAATGATTCGGGGGAAAAAATTCAATATGAACGACAATGAGATCTTTTTTATTATCTTCTAATGAGAAGGAGAGATACGGAACTTATTGTATTGCTTTGACTTCCTCAAATAGTCCGTACTACTTTGGTGACATTTTGCCCTTCTGGTATTTTAAATTTCCCTTCTGTACTTATTCTGTATTCTTTTCTTTTTTTTGTCACACGCATCTTTAAACGTGAATGTCCCTCAGTAGAGCACATACCTCAACCAAGGCCCACCAGTCTCCTTCAATTCAATCAGGCCTCACAAAATTGCACACAATTAATAATTTCTTGAGAAATTCTTAAAAATTTGAACAAACTCCATATGTCACAAAGTTTCATTAAAATAATTTTATTTTATTTCTTAATTTAACATACTTTTCACAGCATTACACTGCACTAAATCTCATAACTATGTTAGTAAATTCAGACATTCGGTCTATGTTTGGATTCTGTCTGTGTGCCTCTCGTTCTGACTTCATCACTTCTTTCTTTCCTTTACAGGAATTGATTCTGACCCAAAGATTCCCCATCCCTTTCCCATCCACAACACCACTGTTGAGCGGCCTGACTGTAAGTATGACTGTAATGTTACTTTCACATCTTGCTCTGCTTCTCTCTCTCCACCAGCTCCATCTCTTGTCCACCCTGGTGTCATCAGCCTTATAAGGCAGAGGCTGAATTAGTTTTAAGAAGTCTCTCTGTACAGCAATGATCGTTAGTCAGACTTTCCATAACCCAGGCATATGATTTCAGAGCCCAGAGACAAGGATGCATTCTGCTGTTGAAATGTGCTCCGTCAGCCCCCACCCGTTGGAGTGGGTGTCCTCTTCCAGTGGGATTTATTCTCTTTGAGCCCAGTGCCCCAGTAACAAAGCACCATTAGTGGCTTGTCTCCCTTCTGCTTCGGTAAGCCCAAGGAACCTGGGGCCCTCCGAGGCTTTTAGAGAGGTGATGAGAAAAGCTCTCAGACACTGGATCCTGGGCACAGCCTCCACTATTCCAGGCCTCCATTAACCCTAAGTGGAGCCCTCAGTGCACTTATCATGTCTTTCCCCCTCTCTTTCACTCACTCATGTCTTTATCCCATTGCCTTGCCTCCATTTTGATTCTCTGCTTTTTTCGTAACACAGTTGATGCTTTCGTAATGACAATGTTATTTTGTGTACTGCGATGTTATAGGCACCAAATTTTTCACTGAGATTAACCTGTGGCTTGTTTTCATCAGTAGATGGTGTGGTCCCCCCCACCAGCTCCACGCAGGTGTTCTATATAAGCGTAAGCGTCTGCTGCATCGTCATCTTCCTTGTGGCCATCATCCTGGCCATCCTGCACCTGCACAGCATGAAGAGAGTAGAGATGGAGGACAGGTTTGTTTCTTTAGTTCGTCCTGGTTCCAGAGAAATCACAGCCATTGTTATGGAAAGCACGCTCATTATAGTGAAGCTGAAGAAAACCAGCATTCAGCTGAGTGGATTTACAGCCGCCTATGTGTCACCTGTGACAGTTATTTTAGTACTTTGTACAGAATCCCTCTATTCAAAGACCAACAAAAATAGGCCAGGTGGCTGCAGGCAGCTCTGCAGATATCGCTTTGAAATGAGATCAGCACTTTGGAGAGGTTAGGCCTCGAGACACTGGTGAATTTAAATAGCATAAAGATAGTTTTTTAATTTGTCATGGATATCTGTCTAATGTGACATTTACACTGAACTTTCCGTACTTTAGATGAAGTGGCTTTATATGATCACATTGCATGGTGGGATCTTTAAAGTATTCAGTCTGTCCATTTTACATCTTTAGGGTTAAAAAGCTCTCAGGTTTTTCGTTAGCATGAGGTCAAGATATTTTAGAGCTGATTACCTGACTGGCAGAAAATGTATTGGCAACTATTTCAACGATGGTTGAAGTATGTTTTTTTTTTCAAGCAAAAATGCTCCAAACTGACTGATTTCAGGTTCTCCGGTATAAATATTGAAGGTTTTCTCAATCTTTCATGATAGTCACCTGTATATCATTGGGTTCTGTGCTCTTGGTCAGACAAACAAAGGCATCTTAAGACATTACCATGGCAGAAACTGTGCTACACTGTACGGAGAAGTCTTCCTCTTATTTCACCGACTAATGCAGTGCTCACTCTAAACCTCCATGTTTGGAATGGGCTGTTTGCTTGGCCTGTGGTATGCTGGTTGGAGCTTTCTTTGTGAAACTGTAAAAGGGCCTGCAGTAATTGAGCCGCGGCAAGAAAAGACCGGCTGCTGGACTCAGTACCACCACAGAACATGGAGCTGTTCCTTCTGTCTATTTAAAGTTCTGTGAAGTTTGACTCAGTATGCAGAAACCCAAACTTTAGAATCAGTTGTTGTGAACAAACTGTTGTTGTGATCCACAACGTAACTTACGTTGATGTGTCACAACCGCTGCTGCTTTCAGAGTGTTAGTCACCTGTTAATTTAAAGTTTATTAATATTGAACATGGTAGTTTAATTAAACCGAAATTATCACAATCAACACGTATCTAAAAAATGTTTAGATTGCATTCGTTTTAAATATGTGTTCCTAAAAAACTGAGAACTGAGTGCATATTCCACTTTGTGTATTTTTTTAATTTAAATTAATGCCAACATTTTTCTCTAGTTCTGTATATTCTGATTAATTTAAATCAGGTTTTACAATCAAGTTGTACCATTGAAACAATATAAGAGTTTGAAGTTACTGCTCGATCCAGGAGCCTTCAGTTAAGAACTTGTTTTTCTCTCTCTGTGTATTTCAGCGTAAGTGACAGTGGGAGCTCGCAGGGTCTGTCTCAGCCATCCACCCAGACCACACAGTACCTGAGGGCAGACACTCCAAACAACGCAGCCCCTGTCACAAGTAAGACATCTTATCTTACTCTGTCTGACCACTGAAAGAACAACCAGTTCAATCAATGATTCAATGCATCAGTTTATGTATATATATTATATATATATATTTGTTTTTTTTTTCTTTCTTTTGTGGAGGTACTCACACAAAACTGAATCTAGACATCTTAAAATATGTCTATTATGTCTGATTCAGTCTTCCACAGTTTTTTCCTCTTCTCACACTGGCATCTCAAAATGTGCATGCTGCTCCAAATGCAATAATCGACTGTGAATGACCTTATTAGCTTAACTGCTGTCATAAGATCGTAATGAAGAGCATAGTCCCTCTTTATTTTTGGGTGCTGTTAACCCTTGTAAGTGTCAGAGCAGTGTGTAAATGTTCTCACTGTGTGCGCTGCGACAACTTGAAACAACAACAGTTAGAGACGCACAAGCAGTTTTTTTATTTTGGAAGTGGCAGATACTGATCTACACTAATGGCGTAAAGTAAAAATATAGAACAAGATGGTGAATATTACTTTGAAGGTCTTCTGCACAATTTAAGTTACCAAATACAATGTAAACAGAGCAGGGTGGGAAACCGACATACAGGAACGACATTACAGTGAGTGTAAGTCTAAACATGATCTCACACCTGTATTAGAATCTACTCACTATTACCATTTCATCTCTCAGTTAATCTCAGTCTGAGCACGTGGCCTCCAATGAGGGTCTTTGTTCATAGATGTTGTTGCAGTGTGATCATGTTCTCTTGGCTGACGCTCAATGTAATTATGGGGTAAGTATTATTCTGTTGCTGTTTATCATGCGGAGTTGGACTTTTCATTACAGTGTAAGTACAGCAATAGGGCTATGAAATGAGTTTCAATTTTCTCATGTTAAAAGTACTTGTACTAAGTATAGGGGGTAAAAACAACAACTTTCCATTTAACAGGGAGCTATTTGCAAGACTAACTTTTAAGATCAGAAACTTCAGTCTTCAGTGGTTGTTGGACAACTACTACTGTACTGAAATATTCTTGTATCTCAACACCATCAAAATTAATTTAGGAACAGAAACAACAGTTACTGCTATGGTAAATAATTACATTATTATAATAATAATAATAACATAAGGAACATTCCTCTTAGTGAAATGCACATTTAATCTTCAAAAAAAGGAAATACTAGCTGCTCTCAGACATGCACTGACTTTGTCTGGAGTTTTTCCTCCCAGCCCCCTTGGATTCACTATGAGTGAGTGGGCGAGTTGATGAAGAGAACAAATATCTCATGATGTAAAAGAGGTACCATTCCCGTAGAAGACGCAGACGAAGATGTCAATTTAGAAAGACAGAGATTGAAGAGCTTTCAGTGATCAGGGCTGACACCAGTGTCGATATGCTGTAAATATATATGTGCAGCAGAACTGATGTAAATGTGATGAGGTGTTAATATCCTGCCTCCTAGGCACCACCTCTCACCTGAACACTTTGGAGATTGTCCTGTTGTTGTGAATGCGTCTGACTCTGAGAATCTTCTGCTGTGTTTTTCATATTTAAAAGGAAAGGTCCAGATCCAATGGGCTTCTTATAACATAATACTATGAGCAGTTTCCATAGAATAGCATCCCCTTCAAAATAATTCACAGACCTTAGGCAGTAATTTGTCAATGAGATTTAGGGGTTAGTTTCTTCCCCGTGCAGTTTGGTCTCAGTGCAGTTGTTAACACTACATACATGTATTTTGTGATATATCTGTAGAGTGAGACAAACCTTTTTAAATTGAATGATCCAATGAAATAAACTGAATAAATCTCAGTAGAGCACATACCTCCGCCAAGACCCAAATGTCCCCATAAAGTCATAGTTCACCCAAAAATGAATATTAACTTGTCTACTCATCATTTTGCCGATGGAGGGGTGGGTGAAGTGTTTGAGCCCTCAAAACACTTTTGGAGTTTCAGGGGTAAATGTTAAAGAAAACCATTCCTGAATCCGCCCCATTGACGGATCCGTGCCAAGATCAAATCTCTTATCTTGTCTTTTTGTGTCCCATCCTTCCAACAAGTTTTGGGGAAATATGTTCTGTATTTTTTGTTTAATCCTGAGCAGACCAAACAAGTAAATAAGGGATGAAAAAATAACCTTCATGGTGAAAGTAATATTGACTCTTTCTCAGCTTTCTCTACTTCATTTTGGGAACCAGTGGACAGGCACTCCAGGTTTTCATTGTCCATGTATGATCCATCACTGCCCTCTTGTGGTTACAACTCGCATCTCACCTCCTGTGCATTTTGTTTGACCCGCTTGCCTTCTCTTTTTGTCTTTTGTCATTTTCACCACCATCCACCCAACTCTTGATGGGCAAGTTTACCCATATTGCATGCATGCCTGGTTTGAAGGATGTTTCACGTACGAGCTGGACATTTGCAGCTACCGTTCACATCCATTCATTCCCTCAGGTCATGTTGTAATTTGAGTGAGCTCTCCATTAAAACACCTCTCACTCTCTCCCACCCTGTGCCCCCTTCCCTCTTGTCATCAGACAATCACCCTGGTTCTGCACCCATACTTCAGCTTGCAGCCTCCTCCTTCCAAAACCCTGGTGCTCCCCCTCATGAAACCAAAAGTAAGTTCCACTGAAGCTCTGAGAGTCAACTCAACACTCCAAACCAGTTGATACTATTATGTTGTCATGTGCAGCGTAGTAATATTAACACCTGAACCATGTTATTCAATCGTTTTCTGAGCGTTACATTTATTGGATACATACTGGATGTGGTTTTGTTTACATATCCTCATGTCTTGCCTTCAGTTTAGTAACAGGGTAAAAGCTCATACTTTCAGAAATAACTGGAAGGTACACTTCCTGAACTGATCCTCAGAATCATGACCCATGCAACTCACCTGCTTCATACTAACCTGCTTCATTACTGTGTCAACTTGTTATGTTTTGTGTTTTTAGATAGAGATCTACTCTATTTATCATTAGGTATTTATTTTCAAACTCATAGAAGGGACTCTTGAACCAATTTTGAAACAAAAGCTGAATAATCAAATTTATTGATGTGAAGTGCTGAACATTCTCTGGTTCAAGCTTCTGAAATGTGAGGATTTGATGCTTGTGTTTTGTCAATACAAATTTTTGTTTCATAATGGATGGTTAAGATACTCAGTAATTGAAGCACTCCCATTAGCATTCACAATGTGTGTTTCAATATGGGTAATTTCACATGTGAATACATTTTATTGTTAAAGGGGCTATATGCAAGCATTTGACGTAAAACATTAAAAGTTTAAATTGAGTTATCAAGAAGGTAACATTTAGTCAAAGAAGTCTATTTTTTTGCTGTTGCAGAGATATCTAGCAAGGTTAGCATGCTAACCAGCTAACCCTGGCCTATTCTGTCTTGTAGTATCACTGTAACTCAAAAGGTGATAGTGAGTCCCTGTTGTGTGTAAATATGTCCAACATGAGATGATGAAATATCAGTAGCAGTAACTATGTAGCCACCCTCTATTAATGCTGCTGCTCTCCTTCACAATCCTCAACCACTCATGATGCATCCTCTACTCGCCTAAGCATTCCATTTTTCCTCTCTCTCTTACTGGGCGGACAGAGATTTTACAGAAAAAAGCTACATATTCCCCAGTCCACGCAGGTGATTGGCTCGCTAGCCCAATCCCTGAATACACATGCAGCACATTTTCATGGACAGCTGGGTCAAGTGTACATTAGTGAGGAATGAATCACCAGGTCACTGACATGACATCAATTTGCCTGTCGTATACATGTAAACAGCCCTGACTTGTGTCCCAAACACTTATCAATTACATTCAATAAACTCAATCTATGAAGGTTTTGGATATGTAGTGTTCACACTGGAAAAGGGAGAAGCTTAATTATAAATGGATATTAAATATACTTCATTCAGCATAAATAGAGCACAACCTGTCAAAATGGCTGCTGTGAAAAGATGAATTGTTACTTCCTATTCATATAAAATAATGTAAGAATATACAAAATAATATACAAATCTTTTGGATTTGTTGTGAACCTTTTGCAAAGCGTGTGTTTGTGTGATGCATATGTTTCTTGTTAACTTTTGTGAACATTTGTTTTCATTCCTTCGAAAATAAATGGTGTTCTCAATTTTACCTGCAGAGGGCAGCATTGATCTGTTCTATGTAACTCCTTATTTTACACTTCATGTGCAGCAGAGATTTAAACTTCAAATATGTTTAAATTTGCAAAATAGCCAATGCAAAGTGTGAATCTTTGGACCCACAACATAGAAAAATGTAAAACACTTTTATTATGTTTTGAGGTTCATTTTGATATCAAAGACTTATTTTAATCTCAAATAATCTCATACAATTTAAATGTTCTCTACAAAGTATCATATGTAGTTTATAAAAACACAAAGGGACTTAATGTTACCTTCAATTGTGTCTGAAGGTTGTTTGCTGGGAAGTTTTCCATTATTTCTGTCTCATCTGTGGTTTACAAACCTTTCGTCCAAACTGCTGTTCCCAGCCTGTCAGATTGGTTTTACACACACCTGAGGTCTGGTTATAACTCACATATGAAGTGTGTTGATAGAAAGGGCTTGTGTATAAACAGTTTGTACATTTATGTGTAGATACTTAGATACGGTAAGGAACGGCCCCTGTGTGTGTGTGTGTGTTTCATATGAAAACTTACCGACCTGACTCAACCAGCAGAGTACATGGGGAGGCCTTGTAACGGTCCTGCTCTAATACAGGACTTTGCGTGTTGTTACTTTGATGAAACATGTTTACGGTACTGTACATCTCATGCTGACCACGTTTCTTTTAATATCTGGAATTCTTTGAATGCGTGTGAGGGATTTGTGTGTTTTACAGTAAATCTGTGTGTCAGTCATAAAGGGATCTCTTTCAAAAGTGATGCAAAGCAGATGTCCCCCCGCTTTTTTATCTCGTGGTAATCTGAGTTAAAAGACCTGTGACTCAGTAAGAAAGTGTTTTGGATTATGTGTATCTTTAATGAGACTCTTTGTTTTTTCATCCTCTCAGGCTACCCATCTCTCCGCATAGAGAAGAATGACCTGAGGAGCGTTTCGCTATTGGAGGCTAAATCTAAAGTGAAAGACATCGCCATCTCAAGGGAGAGGGTCACACTACAAGATGTCTTGCATGAAGGTATTTGTCTCTCGTGCTCCCTCTTTCCTCATCCCTCTTTTCTCTTTGTGAACCCCCAATGACTTCCGAGTTCTTCCCAAGAGTGTGAACATTATCTAGACACTAGGGCTGCAACTCACGACTATTCTGATAGTCGATTAGTCACCGATTATTGAAACGATTAATCGACTAATCGGATTATGAATGACACAAATTCTCAATTGCTCTTATTTAGCAAACAGCTTTGAAATTTTGCTTGAGGTTGTTCGAGGCATGTGATGACTGAAAAAACAGGCAATAAAGATTGTTACTTCATTAAAAAAAATGTCTTTTAATAAACTTTGCTGCATATAAGGGTACTGTGACACAAAAGCAAAGACAAATCAAGTTTTTGACCATTTAAAACCAAGGACAGGCAAAGTTCTAATAAAAAAGATAAATTAAAAATCATGTATCCATTTTTCCTGTTAACAAAAATAACAGGGAAAGTAACAGCAATAAAAACATCAACAAACGAAACTACAGTCTTCTTCTGACCAAATAATTGTGATTAAAAAAAGACGTTTGTCAGGCAATAGGATAACTTTTCGCTTTTAAACTCGTTAATAAAAAGTTTAAACCATATTTTTGTAATGGATGCTAGAATCCTGCGCGCAGGTATATACGTTTATATATAACATCTTACAGAGGCGAGTCCGCATCGTCTCCGTTACGACGTCACACGTGCCTCCTCCTAACATGCGCGTGACCTGCTTCCATGGAGAACAGGTCCGCTGTGCAGATACTGCAGGTAGTTTTTTTCGGGCTGTTACGGGTGAAGTTCTCCCGAACTTTTTACTTTCTGGTGCGCGATGCTGCTCCAGCGGAAGCCGGCAATGCTCCGTGTTTTGACGCTATTGCACATGCGCGACTTTCAGAGATAGGAAGGAAGCGAGATGGCTCACTCCTCAGCTGCTGTCATCAGCACCTCCGGTAAAACGCCGTTTAGTTCCGCTGCGCGGCACGAAAAACACGTGCTGTGACGTAACCAACGAATCATCGACGAGTAAATTCGTCAGCGACTATTCTTGTCATCGATTTTTGTCGACGACGTCGACTAATCGTTGCACCCCTACTAGACACACAGTGGTATTCAAATTGTGTCATAAGCACCTCTTTGAAAAGCCAAGAGCACAGATTGTGCCATGTGATGTGGTTACAAATGTTTCCCCTTGCTTTGTTCATGAATGCTGCTGTGGATGTGAGTTTTGAGTGGCAGGTTGGTGCAGATGTTTTGATGGTGTGGCTTTAATTAGCATTTAATTTCATTAAATATACACGTGCATGTGCACGAAAGTTGCTTTCGCACGTATTGGAGAGAGAGAACTGCAGTGCTACTTACGGGTACGTGCTAAACTGCAGCTGAGACTGTGGTCCGATTGTCTGCGTGGCTGTGTACGTTGCAGCAACAATGCAGCAACCGAGGAAAACAACAAGTTAGAGATCTTACTTTATTATGAGAAGTGTTCAAAATTGTTTTGCTTTATTATGAAACTGTGGCAGGACAAATTAGAATATGGAAGGCCGCCCCAGTCGAGATAATTAATGAGAAACATTTGTATACCTCCATTAAGTTCTGAGAGTCACCCTAACTACCTTCTGACCATTTTTTATAAAAGAAACTTGTATCAACAAACCAGTTCATTGTGGTAATGTTTTGATTTATTTGCACTTAAAAACCAACAAACAATTTACAACAAATCAAGGAAAGACACAAACAAATTATTAAGAAAAAACATCTCTCAAACATCTGGCCAAAGGACTACAGTTATATATTAGCCAGATGGCTATCACTGACACATTTACAAAAATGTTGATTATTGTGTGTTAATTTATAAACATAAATAAATGAAAATAAAATGAAACTACAAACAAAAAGAGCTGCACACTATTGGAACAGAGTAATGAAATACTGACAGTGTTCAAATTATACTGAGCTTTTGAAATATGGTTTAATGAGGTGACTAAAAATGACTGTAAAGAAAGCAGCAGTTGTAGTTTCCCACACATACACATACACACCTGAGGATTATAAATGCCTTATTCTCAGAGAATGACTTATTTTCCGAACAAAGGTACAAAGGCTTCCTGACCGTCTGAGAAAATCTTTATATTCTTACAACATTTAAGCGGTGCTGTCAAGGCACCAGAAAGAATGACTTCACGTCATGTCAGTGCTTAGTCGGCTATAAAGATTAAACCTCCGCCTGCGCAACTGATGACTTCATTTTGTCGTGAATGGTCTCGGGGATGATATTCAGCAGGAGCCTATATGACTTCAATGTCATAAAGTTAATTTAATTTGTCCCCCAACCGTATAAGAAGCCATGAAATAGAAGGAAGTGCAGTGAAAAGCCTGCAGCTGATAGCGGAGGTGTGACAGAATGAGGCATAAATTATAGATCATTGTAACCCTTTGTTGACAAGAACAGACATAAAAGTTGTAGAATGTCAGCTTTAACGCTAGTCGTTAGAATTTTTTTAAATGGAGCTTTTAAAAGTGGGAAAGTTCTGTTGAATGCACGTGTGAAAATCTAAAGTTATAAAAAAGCAGCTGCTGCAAAATGTACGCTACCCAACACAATTCGGATTTATGAATGTTTATTTAGTTAGAAGTGCAGAATTACATTTTCAGGAGTGTTGTAAATATGAGCCTCAGT
Organism: Limanda limanda; assembly: GCF_963576545.1. Taxonomy (NCBI): domain Eukaryota; kingdom Metazoa; phylum Chordata; class Actinopteri; order Pleuronectiformes; family Pleuronectidae; genus Limanda; species Limanda limanda. Next base: position 24,584,054 of record NC_083644.1, on the reverse strand, counting down.
TTTTACTGCATGGGGCTACAGCATACAGGGATGTATATACATTCAAAGCTCTGGTCCAAACCACCTCCCCTGATGAAACATTTGGCCGCATTAACAACTAGAATGGCCCTCAGAGAGCAAATACCTCCACCAAGGTCTAACAGTCCCCTTTTGAAACCATATTAAATTCACTAGAACCAGACTTTTATCTGGATCTGCACCAAATTTTACACACATACATAAATTTATATCCCATATATCAACAATATTAAAAACACTGTATCGCAGAATGTTTTCACAAGTGAAAAAAGATTCCTGGGTCTGGGATCTGGACACTCACCAACATTATGTCTTTTTTCTTCATAATCCCGCAAACTAAATAGCAAACAAATGCAGATAAAGACATAACCTCTTGGTGGAGGTAACAAGGCTGTTAATGCTGTGTATTTATATCAAGTGTTTGTATCATGTTTTTTTTCGTACGTTGTAGAGTGTCAAGCCCGTAGCCATCAGATTACGAATCCGAACACGGGTGCAGGGAAAAGTCGAATAACGTAATTTTTCTTCATTCTGAAAAATCATACAATCCACATATGAAGGTAATGTTTATTTATTAAATTAATTCATTTTCAAATGCGCTTTTAAATGTGCTTTGGGAAATTAGATGTAATTATTTAGAATTCCCCTCGGTAATGTAACATACATGTTGAATAAAAAATTCAACTCAATTTGAAGCCAAGAGCATCTTGTTTAAGAAAATGCTTAAATTGGGTATAAAAGCATACAGTCACATGGGAAGTCAGAAATTCTTAAATCTGCCAGAAAAACCCAACAGCAAACAAACACACCAACACACACTTTATCTTCATATCCAGTTGGATGTCAAATGAGGTTATTGGGATTTACTGTAATTCTGGGACTTCATATACTTTTGTTGGCCAGCGTGGATGTGAAATAAGCCTTAAATTGAATTTATAATGTTCTTGAAAAGTCTTAAATGTGTCTTGTTGGGACGTTCAGAAACCCCGAAAGCTGAGATACAGTAGTGTGAGAGTATAAATTTTACTTTACTACATCTGTTTTTTAGTTTAATGTTTTTCATCTGCACAACACTGACATGTGTTCCTTTTAATTTTTTCCCTTTTTATTTTCTTTTCATGCTCTGAGGATATTATGCAGAGACAGGTCACTGTACTGCACTTCTCTCGACGGTCATATAAGAGTCAGAGCTTAACTCCAAACAATTATAAACTTTCCATAAACTTTAAATCGTTCCTCCTGAGGTATATAACATATTGACCGAAAGTCTAAGGCCCTGAAGATAAACATTCAGCTTCAGTTTGGCTCGATCAGTCTTCGTCTCTGGAGACTCTGGATGCTCTTGGATGGGATTCAGCCTTGTCATGGAGTGATGGTACTGAACAAGACCGTACTTCACTTTCTGGAGATTTGCCCACGCTGGGGTTTATTGTGGCTGTTGGAGTGATGTAAGAGTTACCCAAGGATGAATACAACACAACAGTGTGGGTGTTCTGTTTTGAAATGCCACCTAAACGCCTTTAGGGGCTTACTGTCATTGTTTGTGAACATAGGTAGTATTCTCTTGCCAAATTATTTTCTTTATTCTTCTGTGTTTTATGACTTAAATCTAGACACTGTAATTGAAAGAAACATAAAAATTGCTGTTCTTAACTCTGGTTGCACTGTGGCTGACAAGCTGTAAATTGAGAAATATCTCAACAACTCATAAATGCTTTTTTGTGCAGACATTCATGGTTTATCAAGGATGAATTTACATATTCAGAATCAGCATATCACTGTGAGCAATTATCAACTTTATATTTTATTTCAGGGTCAAGCATAACCTCTGCAATTCCTCTGTGTTGTGTTGTAACTTCAATTAAAAATTAATGACTAGTTGGTTGACTATCTACTGCACAATTTCTTACAATATCTGCTTTCAGACATGCACTGAACTCTGGATAATCTCCAGAAGGGCTGTATGTGTGCATGCAAAATTCCTCTGGACTTTCTCTGGAGTTTTTCCTGCCGGCCCTCCAGTAGGAGAACATCTGAATAAGCCAATGTTCAAAAACACCAAAAGATCTTCCACAGCATTCAGTGTCCTCAGTCAGCCCTGAGGTTTTTTAATTAAAACTGCCTGAAAACTTTTACTCTCACGCTTTACAAGGGTCATTGTTGGACAGTCTTGAGGTAAAATAAAAGTCAAATGAATTACAAAATGTCAGCAAATTCAAAATAAACCTTGAAAACACACAAGAGATAACACCTGAGGTACAAAGAAATCAGAGAAATGCAGGCCACGTCTCGGAGGTGGTTGAACTCTGAGTGTTCTGTTCTTGGGAGCCGGCAGGTCCAGACAGGCTCAACAGAAGGCAGGAGCTGGAGGAAGACAGTCAAACACTCACCCTGTTGTTATGTTTGTCTGTGCTTGAAACACAAGGCGTAGTTAGCCTAAGGGTTCAGATGGGGTTTTTTAAGTTTACGTTACTGGTTTACGTTGTGAAATGGTATTTTACCTCAGCAAAGTCCTCGGAGCAAAGCGGTGACAGTTTAGACAACGGAGATGATGAACGTGCTCACTTAGCCGTCTTACATTGTACAAAGTTGTGAATCATTGGACCCAATGAAAGACCCTCTGCGCTCCACTGACTTGCTCTTGTTTTGGCTTCTGTCAGCGACACAGGAGCCAAACCTGCCTAATCCCATTAAGAGACAAAGTGTTTTAAGCAGAAGCCTGTCCACCTCTGTCCACAGACCAGCCAGGCATGACGGCCAGCGACAGCGATGGCATTTCGATCCTTGAATGTGATGCCTCTGGCTTTGTTTCTCCTGCCCTTTTCCCCAGAGAAAAACCTGTGGTTTGTGTTTGACAGGCACGTTTGGCCGCATCTTCCACGGCGTGCTGCTGGACGAGAAGGACCCAAGTAAGGAGAAGCAGGTCTTTGTGAAGACAGTGAAAGGTATGCGTTCCGTGCTGGCTATGAAAACGCTCAGTTGACTGCACAGTTGTCAAAGAAATGAAAATATTGTCAAGTGGAGTGTTGTAAGTTTTCCCATCTCTATTAATGTTCAACATGCTGTGGGTTTTCTAAGAAGTGAGGTTTGGCAAAATAAACACTGTCAAGCTCAGTAAGCATCAATAGACTGAAACATGATTATAATGCCAAAGGCGTGAGAGGAATGACCAAGGTCAGTGGACTGAAACATAATATATCAAACATTTCAGTTGACACCGTGTGGTTTTTAATTTGATTTCAATGATTTGATTTTTTTAGGTCTGTTTTTGTGCTTCCAAGCCAGTAACAGTTGTGGTCGAGAAGTGCTGTTTTAGGGTTGTCCGTCCGTCTCATTCTTATTAGAGTGATACTGCAGGAACAAATGTGTCAAATGTAAAAGTCACTGTGACGTCCCAACAGACATAATACACCTAACATATTTTGTTCAAAGTCCTGAAAAAAGTCTTCAGTGCATGTTCTGGGGTGTCTGTATAGAATTCTGCCCATCCCATTCTCTCAACAACACCTGAAGGGGATTTCTTCACATCTGGCACAAACATCCACTTGGGCTCCAGGATGAATTGATTAGAGTTTAGTGGTCATAGATCACTTACTTCATAAACTGGTTTTTCGGTCATAACTAAAAAATAGATTTAGTACCTTTTATTCAATTTAAGCCTGGATGGACATGAATGTGAAGTCGACAGGTTGGAGGAGGTGATTATTCTAGTGTGTTTTGTTGTGTGAACCCTGGTGTTGAGCGCTTTAGGCTGTTAACCAAACATGGCCTGTAAAAATAAGTGCTTCTCTAATGACTTCAGCAGATGTCCATACATTGTTTCAGTCCAGTACACTGATCTGACCGTAGATTAATTGCAAGTCTTACTCGCGCTGCAGCTTTTGCACATTAGCGAAAGGCCTCCTCTATATGGGAGTGTCGGGTTGTTTGTTAGCGGCATGTGTCGGCTCTCTCTGCCAGTTGCCTTCTGACCTCTCCTTTCTCATGTTTACTCAGGGAGGGGTGGATACCTCCAGCGAACAATATCCTCGTGCCAGTCTTGGCTTTGTTAAACTCTTTACTTCCTTCTCATGCTCCTTTTGGGAGTACCACACGATGGCAAAGGGGCATTCACAGATTTAAAAACTGGCAAACCCAGTTTCCCACTAAAAATAACTATGAGAACAGGGATCTGTGCTGGGAAACAAGTAAAAAGCTAACACTTCATCGAGTCACAGAGTAATGTAACCTTACCTTTTCATCTGCTACTGCAAACCCGCAGCTATAAGGGACTCATATCCGATTGTGTCTCTGAAATAATTCATAGATAATGCGTCTGAGGTGCAGGTGACCATGATATTGACGGAAAGTTGCAAACTTCGTGGACTCCATCACAGGTAAGTGGAAGCACTCACAGAACACAGGAGGTTATTTGTGGTTTTGGGGCAGTTTATGATAAAAAAAATGTATATATATATATATCAAAAGAAATATAATAAGCTAACAAGTTCATTTGGCCATTATAGCTCCCAAATAGCAGTATTAACCATTACCATGGTTATACTGTCGTCCACTTTTGGAACAGTGTGAATGTTGAAGTAGCCTTAAAGCTCTGGTTTAGTCCAAAGCCAACACTGCACCGTCAGAGCATTTCCTGTGGTCCTCTTCTAAATTACTCGTTCTGAATGTTGATGAAAGACGACTACATTTTAGATATGGAGCAGATACTGTAACTGAAACTGTTTATTTCTCAAAAAGATGCTATATTTTGATAGGGGGCTCATGCCTTAACTGCTCTGCCTTCATGTGAAAAAGACTGTCCTGCTCCTTCCTCTTTTCCTCTTTTTTGTCAGTAATTTGTCAGTAAGATAAACTGACTTCCTCCTCAACAGTTTGGCAGTGGTTTGGATTAGCCCATTAACATGAACTTTTGAATTCCATGAACCTGTTTGACATGCATCAAACTTCTACACATGTACAAAAACACTATATTTTCCATCTGTCACACACAGTGCTCCTGTTCCTTAATTGCTCTCACTCTCTGCCCTCAGAAATCTGTTACCCATAAGTCACGTGTGTACGGAGGATGGAGAGAAGCCAATGGTGCTGTTGCCTTTCATGGCCTGGGGGAACCTCAAGCTGTTCCTGCGGCAGTGCAAGCTAGCAGAGGCTAACAACCCACAGGTGAGGCTTTTAAATCGGAGTACATTTTCTGGAGCTTTAAGGCACTTATTAAGCCATTAAGATAAATACCTCGATGCGAGCCATGTATGGCACAGACATTTATTGAGCTATTAAAATAAATCCCCCCCAAATTGGAAGAAAAGTCAGATTAAATCCCGTGTCAAGCCTGAAAGAATGTTTTGTGTGTTTGCGGCAATCCACAGCAAATACCATCTACAAGTTTACACTGTTATTAGAAGGACTGTTGAGATAATCATGAAGCTGGTGCTCAGGGCAGAGATTTTTATTTGCTATGTAAAGACAATCAGTCTTTTGTACAGGTTCACCCCAGGGAGTCTTTGATGTGCTTGGCAAAGACACAGTGCGAATCCGACCAAATCCAAAATACAGATGCAGCAAACATTTTTGCAATCACAAGACGAAGCTTGCCATCCATTTGCATTAATCAAAACATCTTTTATGAAGTTTCAGTTAACACATCAGCACCTTTACTCTATGCAATCTCACTTTCTGGCACTTGTCAGGGAGAAAGACATAGTCATTAAGTTTCTGCGGGTGCAAGAAACGTGGACCTATAAATCAGTGTTTCAGTATAGAGGAGATAAAACTGAGGAAAGTACAACACCACAGTGTGGCATTTGTTCTGAAAGTGAACATCTGGTTTGGAAGGTAGAACTGTGGTGCTGAGGGGGGAGAACACGTGGTGAGTGTTGACCTTTTCCACAGTTGTCAAGTTTTCACAAACCAGTTACATCGTGCTCGACAGTCGAGCGCCAGCTACACGTGTCTCACTTTGGTCCAAGTTGTTGACTTTAAATGTTCTTATCTGTGTTCAATGGTTGCCAAGACTTTTTGTGTTGTGGGGATTAATTAATTTAGGCTGTATCACAGCGGCGTCCACTCTCAGATAAGATTAAACAACCAAAACATTCCCACTTTGGGTACTTTAGCCAGGGTTCATGCAGCGGACTCCCTGTAGTAGATCAGATGTGTAGAAAACTCTCTTTGGCCACACCAATGTTTACATGGCCTTGAGCAGCTACAAGCATTAAAAGCAAGTTTCTCTAATGACTGACACTCAAACCTCGACAGAGGAACCACGTCAGTCAGATCAATCTCCCTCAAAGTTGCTCAGAACTATTAATGCTATGGTTTAACATTTCACCGCTGATGTCATCTGTTGCTCTTTGCACTAGACCAAACAAAACAAGCCGACAGCCATGCTAGCAGCTCTGGGAGGCCGAGCTTTGGCAAAGAGGGGGTTCAGGCTAAATCAGGGGTGGGGAACTTTTTTTTTTGTCAAGGACCATTTTAAATTTTATAACGTATTTTGTGGGCTCCACTAAATTATTGAACACGTATATCACACCAACCTCTCTGATGCAATGGCTGGAACTGCTTCTTCTTGGCTCGGTGTCTGATGTGCTGGGTATGGGGGTCGGGGAAGGTATGATGATGCTACTCACAGCCGGGTTAAGCCAAAACAACTTTTTCAAGCAAATCCTCACCTTTGGTAGAGCAATTCCTCCCTCGTGTCTAACCCAGCAGTGATCCCACAAATACCAAGTAGGTCAGTTCTTATCATATTCATTTGCAGACCAGGGAGAAGAAAATCAATCGTGATGATTGTCCGAGATGATACAGAACACATTCTGTTGTGTATCGTTCCCCCTGACTGTGACCTTACAGACAGACAGACAGAAGGGACCGCAATGAAGTCTGTCTTTTTTTTGTGGATATTTGTCCAATAACTGTTTAATTGTTTCACTTAAAAACTCAAATGTTAATCTCTTGGGGGCACTAGAGTCATAGGATCATCCACGTCAGTAGGATCCATGGTCACATGCTCACATCCATGGTTACAATGAATATTTGTTACAAATTGTATGGCAATCCATTAAACGGTTGTCGTGATTGCTTAATGTTACTCTAAGAACCAAACTTTCAACCTCCTGTTGGCTCTGACCGATATCCCCCCTTGCTACAGCCTCCTACTTGAGACTAACATGGCTAAAAATAAAAGTGTGTTGTGGTTGTGTTTACTAAGTAGATGACCTTTTTCTTTTATAATACATTTTTTGTTGTGGACCAAAATTCCTCTAAAATGTTATTTTCCAGGGCACAAGATTGTTCTGCTACTTCAATTGATTAACTTTTCACTTGTATGGGAACATTTAAATTGTTCTCGTGTCTGTAACTCCCAGTTTTGACACAAATTAGGCTGACGACTATTTACAGATATTAGAACAATTTAACACAGAAGACCCATTTTACTACAGTTAAGTCACGTCAGCTGCGGTTTCCTGTCCCCCCCCCCCCCCTTTTTTTGATTTTCCTGCCTCTGTTTCTCAACCGTACATCGTCTCTCCCTCCCTCGTTTCCTTTCAGGCAATCTCTCAACAAGACCTAGTGTACATGGCGATCCAGATTGCCTGTGGAATGAGCTACCTGGCTCGTAGGGAGGTCATCCACAAAGACCTCGCCGCCAGGAACTGCGTGTAAGTGTCCCTGACCCAACTCAACACTGTCGTCATTTGTCCTTACTTCTTCCTGTAGCATTAAGTAGATTTTCTTTGGAATTTAATCTAAAAAAAAATAATACTTGTCTCTCCCGCTCCCCCCACTCCCCCCGGCAGCATTGATGACAACATGCAGGTGAAGATTACAGACAATGCTCTTGCTCGGGACCTATTTCCCATGGATTACCACTGTCTCGGAGATAATGAGAACCGGCCCGTTCGCTGGATGGCCCTGGAAAGCTTGCTCAACAATGACTTCTCTAGTGCGAGTGACGTGGTAAGAAATAATGTACCAGATGCACAATGTACTTCTTGCAGCTAAAGGCCCACGATATACTTGCTGTGTACTACGCATATTCAAGATGGCTGCCTCGTGGATCCTGCATGCGTTCGATGTGTAGGTTGGGCATGACCAACAGAAGTGGCAGTGAAATGGCAGACAAGAAAAGTAATCTAGCCGTTTTCATAGCATGTCTGATTAAGGGGTCTGACGAACCACCTACTGTTGCACGATCGCCCCCTTTTCTGACTCGATCTTTACATTAGTGAAATGTTGATCTCTGTGCGTGTCGCCATCTTTGTTAATGTTTACCACATGCAGTTATGGAAGTGGCAGAAACATCTGTCCGAGTCAAAGATTATAGAGCGGAGCAAACTACAATGTAGTCTGAGTTGTGTGGTGGGCCCTCAGCTAGAATCCTCCAGTAACACGCACAGCACATAAGCATTTATGTGAGGAAATAGATGTTTACAATGCAGCCGTTTGCCTACACATACAGGAGGTCAAACAGGAAGTATATTGCACAGCTAAGGATGCAGCTCTCTAATCTGTGGAAAGTGTATTCACCAACAAAAAAGTAACATTTCCTGTCTCTCAGGGTTTTTAATAGATAAAATATTTCCAGGGGCCATAAAATAAAGAAGGTGATACAGGAAATGGCACCAATTGTGTTGAAGCCGTTCTCAGACGGTTAGTCAAGGTATCAGAGGGAAGGGAGTAGCAGTGTTAAGCTCCTCGAGTCTCCGTCTCTTCCCTCTTTCCTGTCTCAGGATAGCAGAGCACCGGAGAAACTCCCTGCCCTTCCTCCAAATGTTTCGTGTCACTCCATTAAAGGTCATGACACACTGACACAGCAGCAAGTAGCTCTTCTCAGGGATCCTTTGCTGTGGCCTGTTCATAAGTCACTGTCAGCACTGATCGAGACATAAACAGATTGATTTTACATAATTATGACCCCTCACAACAAGTGTAAGGTCGACACCTTCTCAAAGCCCAAGTGACCTAAGATAAATGTTCATGATGATGAAAGTAACACTTGTTCAGAAGAATGAGGAAGTCCTATTTTCTTTGTCCCCTTATGGGAGGTCAGCGTGAGGGTCAGTACAGAGCGTGCCCTCGCTGACACGGGAGTTTGGACCAAGAGTTGCCTGACACATAACTGCCACCCGACTGTTTACTTCCATCCTCTCTACTAAGACTTGCACTGATTATTTATTTTGCACATAAACTTTTCAACATAATTTCCTTGCATTGTTCCTGTGGAACATGTTGTATTTGAACGTAAACGGGCACCGGGCTCTGGATAGAAATGGTGATTATGTTTATCCTGTTGGAAAATAACACATGAGAAACAACTGCTTCTGTAGATTATGTTTAGGAAATGCTGTAAATGAAAGTAAACGCTGGTATCAGTGCTAATCACTTGTGTTTTCACAGTGGGCCTTCGGAGTGACCCTGTGGGAACTGATGACTCTGGGCCAGACCCCCTACGTCGACATTGACCCTTTTGAGATGTCGGCCTATCTGAAGGATGGGTACAGAATAGCACAACCAATCAACTGTCCAGATGAACTGTACGTTGATCACACATTCTCACATTTATTTCCTGATTCATTGATTTCTGAGAAAACACAGATTTAAAATTGTGACCATTAACTTGTGTAAGTTACTCTATTGGTTCAATCCCAAATATTGTTCAACACTTTTCCAAAAGCTGTTTAATATTATTATATATTTTTTTTAATGTTGACTTTGAGGCCAGTGTACCTTCACACTGGAAATTATCATTACAGATTAACATAGACATTCCAAATTCCCCAAAGTGTCTAAGTTTTCAGTTAGGAATGCCTTCCTAAAACTAATGCAGTCTGATACAGCAGTCCTGTAATAAATCATTCCTCTAATGTCAATGTTCAGGCTTTGACGAAACAGTTTTAAAGAGGTGCAGGTTGAACATCACATTTAGCTGACGCTTTTAACCAAAGCGACTTACAATAAGTGCATTCAACCATGAGGGTACAAACCCAGAACAACAAGAATCAAGAAACTACTATTTCTTCAAGAAAACCAAATTACAAAGTGCTATCAGTAAGTGCAGTTTAAGTGCTACTAAATTGTTAGTTTAAACATTTATTCAAGGTGTAGTCAGAAGAGGTGTGTTTATAGATTGCGGCGGAAGATGTGTCGACTTTCTGAACAGTACGGTCGTCTTGGAGGATGTATTTCGTGGTACTGCTGAACTGTGGTTCCTATTATGAGGTTAGCTACATATTCAAACTCTGGATCTGAGACATATTTTCATTAAGAACTAAACCTGCAACAATTTGCAGATTAATATATTAATAGGTGGACGGAACATAAAGACATGTTATTTTTCAATCAAACAAACCTCTTCAAATTGTAAAGAATTAGCTGCCTTTCTTCATCTTACATTATTTTACATTAAATATAATCTAATACTACTCTATATAAAACTATTATATTTAAATGTACTACAGCTTTTGAACTACTGATCAGATAAAATAGTTAGATTAGATTGAAGGGTGAAAGGTGGGTGTGTTTGTATAGAACATTTCAAGGCAATTCAAAGTGCTTTATATATAAGAAGCTACATGTTTCTTTGTCCTCTGATTCAACGTGGAATACAAACTGATCATTGGTTGCAGTTGTAATCAACAAGTGTCTTACTGAGATCACTGGAGAGACACAGGCAAGTCAGTCAATGAAGCATTATGAAGAACATGAACACTAATACACAATAAATCTGTTCAAATTAATACATTTGTTAAAGTCTTGAGAAATAGAAGCATACAATCGATCTTTCAAAATTTTAACTGACTAAATCGTTAATATATGCTGATAGGTAGTTTTTCCATTATCGTTACTATCTTACCACATGTGCTTCTACGTGACAGTTAAAATAAATGACAAGTCTGTGGTTATTTACAAGTCACTGCCCACAGACATATTTTATTTCTGCAGTGACTGCAACGTGTGTTTGTTTTGCTGCAGTCAGCCTTGTTATTGCAGACTTTGACCCAATAGGGTTTCAGTGACACCTTGTTATATAATACCAGCTTAATCAAACTGAAATAATATGGAGCTTATCAACATCCTGCAACTGTGGAGAAGGAGTGAGCGGTGTCCACACACACACGCACGCTTTTCCTCTACGACATTTTTATTTACAGAGACCTTCCGTGATATCGGGTTTACAGTGATGCTGTCGCTGGCTCACTGCTGCAGAGTCACTGGGGTTTTCCAGGCTCCGAGCTCGGCTGCACTGGGTTAACGTTAACATGTTGTGCATGGCTGACTGAAGTCACTGCGAGATCAGTGACATAATTCATAAAGATGTTTTCTATAACACTGACATTCATAGACTTAGTTTTATAAGGAAATGATAAATGTTGGTCATAAATATTTTTATCAGTATTTATTTGTAGAAGTAGACTGAACTCTGAGGCACATGGTTGATAACGGTTTTATTGGATTTATGATAATTTCATTTTCTGTATATGCTCCTGTTTGTTCACATCAGTCTCTTCCTGCATTACGTTGTGGATACACTGCTGAACCCAGTGGAAAACCCTTTAGCTTGAACCCCTGCTGGACCTCTGCTGTCTTCAATTATGTTTTGATAAAACAGTATTTTTTTTTTGTCTTCATACCCAACGATCTGAATACACAGCAACAGTCCTCGCTTCCTTTTTACAACCACGCAAAACTTTCTGTAACAACCCCCTGTGTTGTTTAACTTTGAATTGCATGTTAGCGAGGTCATCCAATATAGTTTTTTTTTTTTTTTTTTGGAAGATTGCTAAAATCTGTTTGTTTATGAGTTACAGATACGCCAAATCTGTGATTCATGCTTTTATTTCCTCATGTTTAGATGACATTAACGGCCTCCTAACAAGGAGAATTCAGAAAATGATTCACGTTCTCCTCCAGATTGTAATGAACGCTGACAAAAACAGAGAGAAGAGACCGGGTTTCTCCCCTTTGAATGTTTTTATGTTGGCTGGCAGCTTAGTTCACTGCTGCTATAACAATACACTCGTGAAAAATGTTTACTGCGCACCTTTTGGATTTGACTTGTCCTGGAAAACGCTTCAATGGTTTAAAATCTATTCAAAGAACAAAGGGATTAATCGCCTGAATTCTGTGAAATAGCTGAAGTTGGTTTCCTACTAAAACAAAATTTTTTCTCCAAAATATCCGAGGCTGTGAAATTCTTCATTTAAAGTCATGATTGATTACATCTCACTCATTTTTATCAGTGCTGCACAGGCGGCTGGAGAATACAACACCAACTGTGGGTGTAAATGTCACTCACTTAAATCGTCTATCCTCCGAGTTAGAGGCCAGTGTCACTCCCCCCACCCTCATCCTTAAGTTGCTCATGGACAGACGTCTAACCCGACCCTTCTCCTTGTGTTGCAGGTTTGCAGTGATGGCGTGTTGCTGGGCCCTGGACCCAGAGGAGAGGCCCAAGTTTCAGCAGCTGGTTCAGTGTCTCACAGAGTTCCATGCAGCATTGGGGGCTTACGTCTGAAAGCGAGGCGTTTTTTTTCTTCCTCTTCTTCAAAACAACGAGCAACATTTAAGGCTGGAGGACACTGTTCATGAGGAACACGCGGAGGAAATTGTGCCTTATCGGACGAACGAGCAGGCGTTCATCTTGTACAGTCATGGAGTTTTTATATAGTTGAATTACCTTTTTACAGCATAGCAAAGTAAAAGGATTCTTTGTCGAATATTGTTTTATATGCTTTGAAAGCGTCTAGGAACGGCAGTTACAGGGCCCCGCCCTCGCCAAGAGAAACGATGGAAAGATGTCGTCGTCTATACCGAACATCAACACTTACGGACATTTTTGTGCCAATGGAACAATTTTTAAAAAAATATGCCAATCTTGACGATCATGGTTTTAAAGACAGTATTTTCTACAGTTTTGTTACTAGTGTAAATTGCAGATGTGGTTTGAATGAGAGTGACTCTACTAAAGAACAATTTTAGGTACCAAAGTAGAGTTTAAGGGCTTCATTTGTGTATGTAACCGTGTTGTCGAGCGTGCAAGCTTGGTACGAGACGCCCCCTCGATGGTACACTGTTTTCTGAGCACTGTGCCACAGATGAGTTGTTCTGTCTCCTGATGGACGAGCCGACACTAAGCAGAGATGACCCTGTTTTTTACAGATATGGACGCCACAGCTTCTACAATATCAGTGCCACAAAGCTACGTACACATATTTTTGTAGAACAACATCCTGAGTGAACTTTGGACGTTATTATTATTTGAATGCCACCATATTCCTACTCTTTTGTACATTTTTATTTCCACTATGACATCATCCGAACAAAATTATCCTGTCCTCTTTGTTTTATAAGCTTGATTGTTCTGCGTCAGAACACAGCCCTTCACAGGACTCTTCAAATTATTTTTGTGAGTAACTAGAAAACTAATAATCACTGTGAACACACACAAAACTGCCTACCAGCTTGGTCTAATCTTATTCTACCACCTTTAACATCTTTGTGATGTGTCTTTATGGTCACTGCATGTTGAATTAAGGTTGTAAAATGCTTCCCGAGTTCTTATCCAAAAATTAAATGGGATCTTTTAAATATAATAAGCCTACTTCATTTTTTCCCTTATCAAAAGCATACAGTGCATCAGTATCGTGCTCTTGCTGTGTAGTAAAAAGTTCCTCTCCTGGCTTTGATTAAACCCATAAAAAACCCACCCCATCCATCCATTATCTATAGCGCTTATTATCTGAGGGTCATGGGGGAGCTGGAGCCGATCCCTGCTGACATTGGGGGAGAGGCAGGGTACATTCTGGACATGTTGTCTAGCGTTTCACACAAAATCCCATCTCTCATTCTGCAAAATTGTACATAGAAATCAGTCAAATGGCCCAAATATAACGAACATCACTAACAACACACTGCTCCCCTGTAGATTTTAATCATTAAACACGCAAACCTCTGCTGGTTTTCCGTTTTGAAAGCTACTCAATGCTACACTATGCTACGTGTTGATATGGCAGTAATTAACAAGTCAATGTTTCTGAAGGGGAATGTATTTATCTGTCGCTCTCGACAACAAACGAATCAGCAATAGTTGCCACAAGGCTACAGGTTGATTACGTCATCAAACGGCTAATAATGTGCTGCTAGATCAACTTTGGTCCTAATCACCAGCGCGAACCGAGCTAGCTTAGCTTGCAGAATACTGATAACTAGCACATATTGCTACTGCAGAACATGGTACGCTACTGCACAACAATATTGAAAGCCCCACCCAGGAAGTGGACAGGATTGGTTCATTGGGCTTGTGATTAGGGACGGGAATCGGCAGGGACCTCCCGATACGATACTATCACGATACTTAGGTGGCGATACGATTTGTATTGCGATTCTGTGGGTATTGCGATTCTGTAAGTATTGCGATTCGATATTACGATTTCCTGGGATTTCTTTTGGTTATTTTTTTTTTTTTAAGTACTGGACCATGGAAAAATGTTGAATCATACCTTCAAATACAACACAGTCAAATTCACTTAGAGCTTTACAAGTTTTATTTCAAATATTAACATTAACTTAATGACTGCTGGGCAGCCAATAGAGAAAATAAATAAAAATGTTCCCTATTATTGTATAGCCCCTGTAAACTGCACACAAACTGACAGATTAAGAAATGTAAGCCACCTAGGCTACTTTTAAACAATAAATAAAAGGTAAATTAAATAGAATGAATAAAAGTTTACTTAAAATATAAACTTTGAAATAAACAAAAAGTAGGCTATTGTTCTTTGCATGTAGGCGATGCAAAGCTAGTGCTTGGGTATGTTTAGATTCTTGTGCAAAAACAAGAGCTGGTCAACATGCTCTGGGGTGATGTTGCTCCCCCCATATATTCCCCCCGTATAAACCAATAAATATGTTTAAAAAATAATAATTTAAAATCGATTTGGGAGGCAGAATGGCGATTTAAAATCGTCATTCACAAGAATCGCGATTTGTAACTGAATCGATTTTTCCCCCCATCCCTACTTGTGATGCATTAAAACCTGGCTTGTCTCGATCATATACTGTAAATAAAGAAAGACGACATCTTGATCTCCCCCTGGTGGCTGACTGCAATATCAGTAAGTAAATCAAGCCTCCTCCATGTTATGAGATGGGAGATGGGCCAAACAAACAAAAATCTGTTCAATTATTTCTGCTCAAATATTGTTTCTCAGGTGCTTCTAATCTCATTGTAGGTTGAAGAGCTCATTTTCCCATTTACTTTGTTTTCAATTTGTTATTTGACTACAGCTGCAGATGAAACGTCATCATTTGCTACTGACTCCCGATTGGTTGAGCATGCGTATGTGCCTGACTTTGGTACTGCAGCAGGAGGAAGAGAAGACGCATCGTCCATCTTTATTTAGGGTCTATGTCAGACATGGGCAAAGTACAGCCCGCCGAACTTGTCCAAATAATAAAAAAAAAAAAAAAAACTTTTAAACTAACAATTTAGTAACACTTAAATGGTACGTACTTATAGCACTTTGTAGTTTTGCTTTATTTTTTAAGAAATTGTACTTTTTGATTCTTGTTGTCCTGGGTTTGTCCTGGGTCAGCTAAATGAAATTTGCCCGGGAGTGTGGTGTATAGGGCTCGAAAGGGCACATGATCTTCCTTCACTTTTTCCCTTTGCCCTGTGAGCCCTTCTGTAAAATGAGAGGATCAAGGAAACGAAAAGTGGACAATGAGTGCCGAGTGTTTAACACGGAGTCGACAACAAAATACTTTTTCACTGAAGTCCAATCGAAGGCTGTATGCCTGATATGCCGAGAAACTGTCGCAGTTTTCATGGAGTACAACACCAGCCGTCACTTTGCTACAAAGCATGCTAACTACGCTAGCAAGCAGTCAACGCAAGAACGGGTGGCTTCAGCTCAGAGGTTGGCGACTAATTTACAGACTCAGCAACATTTTTTCTCACAGACAAACTGCAATTAAAGAGTCACTTACCAAGGCATATTTTTTGAGTTGCATTCGAAATAGCCAAGGCTAGCAAGCCTTTCTCTGAAGGCGAGTTTTTGTTAAATGGCCTTGCAGATAAGTGCTTTGCTACTTGGTAAAGGCCAAATCCTTTCATGTAATGATTTTTCAATGTCATTTATATTAGTTCACAAAAACACTCCATCCATCTGTTCCTGGCCCGGCCCCTCTGTCAAATTTTAGAACCCATTGTGGCCCGCGAGTCAAAATGTTTGCCCACCCCTGGTCTATGTTCTCAATGTGTTTGTTTGAAACTGCCATTGGTTCATTGCCATTCCAAGGTGCAAACACTCAAAAGTGGTATGTGTTAGTCTGCATTTATGTATTTGTTTGTTAGTTAGCAGGATTATGCAAAAACTACTTAACAGATTTCACAAAACTTAGTGGAGGGATCTGGAAAAAGGAATTTTGGTGAAATAGCCGTTATTCGACATTTTAACCAGATTTCCAGGGAATAATTTATGTATCTTAATGAAATAAATGACACATGTTAAGTTTGTGCAATTTAATGCAGCTTTTTTGAATTCAAGGGGTCTGTTGGGCTTGGAGGTGAAATGTGCTGAGTGCCATTCTAGTTTGAGACCGCCATTCCAAGGTGGAACCACTCAGCCATGGTGTGGTGCACTGTTTATTTCACTCATGATATGATAAAACCACCATATGGACATGTTCAGAAGTTTCTTGAATTCCATTGGAGGGGTCTTTTAAACAAACGCACGTGCTTGTTTTAGCCAGAATACTCGATAACACTTTGTTTACATAGCGCCACAAAAGCCACAGTGAAAGAAGGTGTTGTGGCACAAAAATATGTTTTTTCTATTTAGCCTGCGAAGCTTAAAACCACCATGATGCCTTCACTGTTCAGTGATGCCAACTGTTCACTTACTGGTAAAAAAAAAAGTCAATTGAGTAAAGGAGCTGAGCTACAGCTCTGCTCACAGATCGTGTCGCCATGTGTATGTAATACAAGAACACTGGATATGGACTCTTCCTTTTTTTACTTTCGTGTTTTACTTAAGTTGCTTTCATTTTGGCTGTTTAGCTTTAGGCTGGGTTGACTGTCACATGGATACTGCACTTCTTCACAATGTCGTAATGGAAAGTTGTGTAAAATCGAATTTGGGCCGAGTCCTTCCAGCGAAGTCTGATGCAGAACGTTTAAGGGAAATTTCACCTTGGGGAGAAAAAAAAATCAGATTTTTGTTTTTTTCTGTTTTTTGTTTCCCTTGGTACAGTGTTGTAATTGTTTTGTTTGGGTAACCCTTGAATTTTCAGTGTCGAGAGGTCACGTCAAGATATTTCCACACAGGTACGGCAGCAGCTGAAGATGACATCCTTTCAAAACATCCGTCATCAGCAAGTTTCCACTCAGCACGGCGGAAGAGAGGACGTCAGTTCTGCAAAGCTCTACCATTTCCTCACCAGCAGCAGTCACAATAGACCATAATGCAATGCAACCACAAGATGTGTTGAGTGGATCCTCATACCAGACGGCCTGGCCTCGTAGTACAATATCCTCTGTTGTTTCAATTACATTGTTTTCTTTTCTAATGAATAGTAGTGATTCCACTTTGGAACGGACACCTTCCGTGCTCGGATTTGATGCTGAATCATAATGCCATGGTACTACAGCTGAACACACCCACTAGGGAATGTAAACATTACGCTGCCAAAGATCAATTCCAATAGCTGTGTTGCTTAGGAACCCGTTTATTTGACCAAAGAGCAGCTCAGGAATTATATTGAAGGATTACTTATTCAGAGGCAAAGAAACAACATCATAAAATGAGATAATGTCATCGTCGCAGAGGCTAAATTAGACATTAAGAGCAATCCTTCAAAATGCATTATGGGTCTAATGAGAGTAGTAACAAGGCAGTGTAAGCTATTTCGATAACTAAATCCATTTTGCACAGTGTTCCTACGTCAAGCTCTCTTCTGTGACTGCAGTGAAAAGTGTGGTTATGACTTGAGTTTGTCCTGATATTGTTCAGATATACTGAAGGCCTTTGTCCAAACCTTTCCAGCCCGTGTCAGGGACTCGGAGTGGAAACAGAAGCAGGGCCTTGAGTGATCTGAGCGGGAATGCTGGCCCGACCAGACCGGCCAACACGATCTCTGATCATCCTATACATGACATCAGAGGAATAACGAGAAGCATGAGACCTCTGTGAATCGCGTTAACTGCTTCCTGTCTGCCTCTGGGCTCAACATACACACGTCTCCAGCTCCACAGAGTTTGTTTTATACATTTGATGCCACAAGTGTTTGGTTTTTAAACTCAATTGAGAAAAAAACCCTGAGCCACGGAAAGTCAGCACAGCCCCACTTTATTTGAGGCAGACACTAGGCTGTCATGTAAACCACAACACTTCATACATTATGGGTGACATGTTTTAATTTCCATCCATCTGTCCATTATCTACACTGCGTATCTGTTTTAAGGATGGCGGCCGGGCTGGAGCCAATCCCAGCTGACATTGGGCGAGAGGAGCGGTGAAACCTGGACAACACCATGTTTTTCTTCCAACAATGACGTGTTTTCATCTGTGTTTGTTTGTGAGTCCGCAGGAGAACACACAAACTGCTCCACGGATTTTCATTCGATATTTGTGAATTGGTCAAGGATGACCCAGGGAAGAACCCATTCAATTTTGGTTCAGGTGCGGATCAGGGGGCTAATACAGGAAGTCTTTTACACTTTCTTTCACATTGTGAGTTGGGGTGTTTTTCAACATTTTCATTGATTTCTCAGAGAATAATGAATGGTTCTTGAAACAAAAAGCTGATGGGTTTAGGGGACTGATGTTTATGAGTGTGCACAAATTGGGAGTGTAAGTCTAAATGAGAAATGTTGATAAATATTCTATATATTTATATCTATTGTTTTATGAACTATACACTACTTTGTTGTTGATTTTGTTTAACACCCCAACAAAAATGAACTAGAATGGCAGAAGGGCCCAACAATCCCCACATGAAACCACAATTCAGTAGATCTGGGATTTTGTTTGGAGCCTAACTTCAAACACGTATCAGCCCCCTCATGCCTTAATTTCCTCAACAAGATTAATTTATTTTTCTATGACAAATAAAGGAAAATGTTCAACAAGAGTGGGGAAATAAATATACACTTTTGGCCAGTCTGCTGTTACATTAAAATGTTTAAAATAAAGTGCCTCTGTGTGTGTTGACATGTAGATGAGATGAGCAGCAGTGTAAAGGACACATTCATCAGAGGGACCTCTTCTCATTAGCTGGAGGCGGAAACAGCTCAAAATGCCACATTCCACGATTAATGAGGCGTTCAGTGTGTGTGAGGAGCAGGAGAACAGAGCTGCTGGAGGCTGACAGCTCCGAAAACCTGACAACACACCATGCTGTTTATGTGTTGACGTAAACCTGAGCGTAAACCTGAGAGTAAACATGGGAGTAAACCTGAAAGTAAACTTGAGAGTAAACCTGACAATAAACCTGTGAGTAAATCTGAGATACAAACATGACAGTAAACCTGAATTAAAAGCCTGTGAGTAAACCTGAGACTAAACCTCAGATATAAACCTGTGAATTAACCTTAGAGTAAACCTCAGCGTAAACATGGGAGTAAACTTGAGAGTAAATCTGAGATAAGAACCTGTGAGTAAACCGGACATATAAACCTGACAGTAAACCTCTTAATAAACCTTGATAAACCTGAGAATAAACATGGGAATAAACCTGAAAGTAAACCTGAGGGTTAATCTGAGATAAGAACCTGTGAATAAACCTGAGAATAAACCTGTAAATAAACCTGAGACTAAACCTGAGAATAAACCTGTAAATAAACCTGAGAATAAACATGGGAGTTAAACTGAAAGTAAACTTGAGAATAAATCTGAGATAAGAACCTGTGATTAAACCGGAAATATAAACCTGTGAGTAAACCGGACATATAAACCTGAGAGATAAACCTGAAAATAAACTAGAGAATAAACTTGAGATATAAACCTGAGAATAAACCTGAAAGTAAACTAGAGAGTAAATCTGAGATAAAAACCTGTGAGTAAACCTGAGAATAAACCTGTAAATAAACCTGAGAATAAACCTGAGAATAAACCTGAGAATAAACCTGTAAATAAACCTGAGAATAAACATGGGAGTTAAACTGAAAGTAAACTTGAGAATAAATCTGAGATAAGAACCTGTGATTAAACCGGAAATATAAACCTGAGAGATAAACCGTGAATAAACCTGAAAGTACACTAGAGAATAAACCTGAGATATAAACCGGAGAATAAACCTGAAAGTAAACTAGAGAGTAAATCTGAGATAAAAACCTGTGAGTAAACCTGAGAATAAACCTGTAAATAAACCTGAGAATAAACCTGTAAATAAACCTGTAAATAAACCTGAAAGTAAACTAGAGAGTAAATCTGAGATAAAAACCTGTGAGTCAACCTGAGAATAAATCTGAGAGATAAACCTGAAAATAAACTAGAGAATAAACTTGAGATATAAACCTGAGAATAAACCTGAAAGTAAACTAGAGAGTAAATCTGAGATAAAAACTTGTGAGTAAACCTGAGAATAAATCTGTAAATAAACCTGAGAATAAACCTGTAAATAAACCTGAGAATACACATGGGAGTTAAACTGAAAGTAAACTTGAGAATAAATCTGAGATAAGAACCTGTGATTAAACCGGAAATATAAACCTGAGAGATATACCGTGAATAAACCTGAAAGTAAACTAGAGAATAAACCTGTAAATAAACCTGAGAATAAACCTGAAAGTAAACTAGAGAGTAAATCTGAGATAAAAACCTGTGAGTAAACCTGAGAATAAATCTGTAAATAAACCTGAGAATAAACCTGTAAATAAACCTGAGAATACACATGGGAGTTAAACTGAAAGTAAACTTGAGAATAAATCTGAGATAAGAACCTGTGATAAAAACCGGAAATATAAACCTGTGAGTAAACCGGACATATAAACCTGAGATATAAACCTGAGAATAAACCTGAAAGTAAACTAGAGAATAAACCTGAGATATAAACCTGAGAATAAACCTGAAAGTAAACTACAGAGTAAATCTGAGATAAAAACCTGAGAGTAAACCGGACATATAAACTTGTGAGTCAACCTGAGAGTTAACCTGATATGTAAACCTGAGTTATAAACCTGACGGTAAACCCGTGAGTCACTTCCGACGTCACAACAAACACGTCCCGTCTCGCTCGCGCAGGTTATCTCTCTACAGCACCGGTCCGCGCGCGCGGCCGCCTCAGCCAATCAGCGCGCGGGCTGCGTGATCCCAATTCAACTAAACATGGGGGCGCGTGCGGGACAGAGTGGGCTGAGTCCAGTGCAGAGTCAGGAGCGAGCGTCATTAAGAGCCGTGCACATCAGCAGGGGACACACACACACACACACTCACACACACCTCCACACTCTGCTCGGCACTGGAAACGAGTGGACACCAGTGGACTCCAGCGGACACCAGTGGACCCCAGTGGACACCAGCCGACCTCATGGACCTACTCTCCCCGAAGATCCTGCAGCAGCCGCGGACCCGGCGCGGCAGCATTAAGGTAGCGCCGGTGCAGCAGGAGACTCACTCCACTCTTCACTTCTTCTGACCTGCTCCTCTTTCAGCTGGGTTTGTTCCATAACAAGACAGACAAGTGTTTTCCCTGTTGTCTCCTGTGTAATGTTGTCCAGATCTTCCCTAACCCACAACACTTTCCTACCTTTGGTCACGAAACCCTGGTTTATTCCTAAATGATTTGTAACTTTTCACTGATGATAACAGTGGAGTAAGAAACAGACAAGTGTTTTTAGTCCTTTTTTTTCCCTCCTGAGACAAATGTTGTCCAGAGCGTTGATGTCTTTTCTCCTCACTCCCGGGACATGTCTTTTTTGAACCCAACACACTTTTTCTTCCATTGATCATGCAACTGGTTTATTTTTAGATTGTTGAGATACTAATGGCTTAACTTTCCACTGATGAGAACAGCAGAGTGAGATAAAGACAAGTGTTTTCACCGTTGTCTCCTGTGTAATGTTGTCCAGAGCTTCCCTAACTTCCCTTTTCTCTCCTGGGACATGACTGCTTTTAACCCACAACACTTTTTCTTCCATCGATCAAGACACAAGATAACATTTTAGAGATGTTCTCGTAACTTTTCACTGATGATGACAGTGGAGTAACAAAAACATTGTTTTCAGTTATTTTTTCATCTTGAGACGAAACCTGAAACTATTGTATTTGTAGTTGTATTGCTGTTCATGTTGTCCAGAGCTTCACTAACTTTACTCTTTACTCCTGGGACATGTCTTCTTTTACCTGCAACACTTTTTCTACCATTGTTAATGCGACTAGATTTAATTTTAGAAAGTTGTAACTATGGTTTATTCTAAAATGATTAGTTGCATAACTTCTCACTGAGGATAACAGCAGCGTGAGACAAAGACAAGTGTTTTTACTATTGTCTCCTGTGTGATGTTGTCCAGAGCTTCACTCTTCACTCCCGTGACATGTCTTATTTTAACCTGCTCCACCTTTTAAATATTGTTTATGCAAGTCGATTTAATTTTAGATTTTTGTTGCACAGCTTTTCACTAATGATACCTGTGGAGTGACACAAAGACAAGTGATTACAGTCTGTGTTTTTCTTTACCCGCTCAGAGAACCTGAGGGTATTTCCTGCTGTGTAATGTTGTCCAGAGCTACACCTTCAACAAACAGTCAGGCAAGAAGTTGAGGCTGCAAGAGTTAAAGAAGCCCACTCATAACTCATCTAAATCAAATTTAAAAGTAGTTTTAATTCACTTTAATTTTCATAAAGTTTCCATGAATTGTGGGTCACCCGTAGTGACTGTAAAACAAAGTTTTATCTTTGCCTTCAGAATGAAGGAATGTTGCTTTTACCTCAAACCGCTCACGGCAGTTTAGTTATTTTACTACTCTAAGGTTTGAAGGTGCTTAACTCATTAAACTAAACTTTCAAATGTACATTTATGTTTAAATATCACCGTCGCATTTACAGGCCTGTGATTATAATTTTCACAATAAAAAATCTGATTATTTATTATTATGATTAAAAAACAGGGAGAAGAAAAATAAAACCATCAGCACTGTTGAAGCCAGGGGACATTATCAATTTTTTTTTTTTAACAAAATTTTTTTTTTTTTAAATTGTTGCTTTTTTGATTAAAAAATAATAATATTTTTCATTAGAGTAGTTCATAAATGTCCTACTGATCGCCTTATCGTTGCTGATATAATTTTCTGCAGAATAATGGAAAACGAAGACAGTTTGGTTCTTCTATGATTAAATACTTAATTCAATTTAGCTCAACTTCCTGCTCTTCCCGTTCTAAAATGAGACGTCTCGCTGAGCAGAGGGAAAAGAGAAATGCAGCCGCGCTCTGTGCCAAGAGGAGCAGTTGTACCTCAGTGGCAATAATGGGAGAGAAACAGTTTGTTCCAGACGTGTGAGTAATAATGAGAAAAAACTCCCCGACGCACGCAAGTTGGTTGCTTTCAAAACTCTGTGAGAAATGACTTGTCTTCTTCTTTGTGTGAATGAAGTGTGACTAATACACCTACGCTCTGCCAGTCCGGGGGAGGCCGTGAATGAAATAACATCTTAAGCAACTTCTACGTTTCTAGAGGGTCGAGGTTTATTTGAAAAATATTTAGCGTGTTTACCTTCTGCGTTCCACGACTGTGGTGGGTCCGGCTACTGCAAATCTCCTTGTGTTTATCATTTCGAGTTTAACCACCCCCCCCTCTTTGCTGAAACCAAGATGTACAAATAAAGCTGAGGGCGGAGGACAGTGATACACTATGGTTCATCCCATAGGCATCATCACATCATTCACTTAGAGAACTCTGTGAACTTTAGCCCTTCTCAGTTATGGTAAAGGGAGTAGTTCAGAATAAGCAGAGCGAGCAGCAGGTAATGTGTCACTGAGGTATTTCTGCAAGTGTTCCCTGCTGCAGCGCCGAGTCAAGCTAATGCCGGAGCTCCTGCCCTCGTGTCTCGCAGTTGCAACAAGAGGTACAAAATTGGCAGAGTTCCACTTCACACAAAACCAAATCACTTTGCACTCATCAGAGCCAGCTCCTCAACAATGGTTTCACGGGGAGAAATCCTATCCCTCCATCTTTTCCTGACACCAGTACATGTTGTACAGCGCTTACCGCTATTTGCTCAGGTTCACCAGGACATTGGGTTTGTTTATTTCACAACTTTGAACTTATCTACTGTGGACTACACCTAGTCTGGCCTGCACCCGCTGTACCCCATCAAATTCTCTTTAAGGATATCTGTCAAAGTCCGAGCCAAGTTTCTGCTCAGGGGCACATACTATCCACATCCTGGACACTTCCCTCCACACCTCAGTGCCACTGGACATGTGTCTCAGGACCGTGGGTGTCTCATAGAGTTAAGGGAGACATGTTATACTCTGGCTCATAAATTTATTTGGGTCATTACTTGAAAAGGTTCACGTACTCTAATATTGAGATAATATTTCACTGTTCTCATACCGTCCATTGCTGCAGCTGTTCTTTTCAGCCCCTGTCCGAAACACGTGGCATTAGCGCATGTCTCTTTAAGGCCCCCCCACCGATATATCCCAGTCTGCTCTGTTGTGATTGGTCAACCTCTTCCGGGGCTAATTCACCTAGCCTCACCTTGGGCCTAGCCAAAACAACAATCACGAGATATATGCAGTTGGAAGACGATGAACAGTGAACAATGTACAGTTTGCCCTAATGTACAGTAGAATGTATAATTATTAAACTAGTTGTGTTGTAGTGCTAATTATGTAATAAACAATGATTTTGATTCACCTGCAGCGGTAAAAGAGTGGTGGAGTTTCACAATTCTCTAATCCTGTATCACAATATGAGATTATGGAACATGTTTGTGTCGCAATTGCCATCATGGCTTCAGAAACGGGACATCCTAAATCGCTGCATGAAAGTGAATATGAACTTACTATTGCTGAACATCGACAGAAGCCCTCCTTTGTTCATGAGGCTATTGTGCAGCAAAACTGTTTAATGTCTGTTTCACAATGAAGGGAGGCGCTTCTGCGGCTTTCGTCTCTCTCAACTATCCTACCAGACTTCATTCAAGTAGCTTTTCCTTTTATTTCACTTCTTTAACCGAAAGGGTCAGACATTTTTAACAAAACAATAAAAGAAAAAAGAAAAACGTCCTCACTGAAATCCGTGGATATGTAGCGCCAAAGCCACAACACGTGCCCCTGAAATAAAAGCATTTGAGAATCAAGTGTGAACTTCCCTCAATTCTTCCTCTCTCAGCAGGGTCGAGGGCTTGGACAATAACCGCCAGACAGACGGAGAGAACAGTGTTCAGAAAGGATAAATATGTACATAAACCAGGAAGAATCCAACAAGCACGTTTCCTGCTTTCGAACATCAAATAGACATAAATCACGTGTATGAGCGCTGTGGATAAATCCTGTTTTTTCAGTGTGACACGGTGATGACACATCGCAGCATTCAGCACCATGTTTATCTCGGTCTCTTTTCTTACAGCTTGTAATAGTCTATAAATAATGATGGGCTGCAAGAAAAGTTTTTTTTATCTTTTCATAGGCTTAGAGGTGAATGTTTAATGTGTGACGGATGATGTGTTGACTTTACAGAGTTGAAGGCAAATTGTCTGAAAGCCAAAGTTGTGTCTTAACCAAGGCCTTGTCAGCAATATAACTATCAATCCAACTTTGTTGAAGCCTAACCTGGATTTTAACTTGACCCGAGGTTAATTCCTTATAAAGTAACAGTCAAGGCTGGTATCATTTAGTTTTAATCTATATAAATTACAAACAAAATAAGACTTTTGCTTGGCCAAGCAAAGAGCTCCTGACAAATCTTTCACATAATTTAAGACTATTTGATAAAAAATGAGGATGAAAGCATAAAAGCGTCTTTTGTGTTTGCTAACAAACCGTAAAGCCAAGCTTTAATAGGAGTATTAACTGTTCTGAGTTGAACTCATAGTTTATTCCCCCTCAGCGAACCTGTCAGGCAGTAAACAAACTGAAAGCTTGAATTTATCACTGTTTTCATAACAAATTCACTCCTAATCTTAACGCGTATCTTTAGCGTCACTTGCCATTCATGCCCCCCCAAGCGAATAGAGCCATGTACAGAGGAGTCATATGAGTGTCTGTGAAAGCCTCCTGACACAAAGACAGGCGAGTGGCTCTGTCGGATGACTGGGAGTTCATCCAGCGGGTGACTCCGATCTTTCCACATCTCCGTGTGTGAAGAGACGAGACCATGAGACCACATCGCACAGCCAGTTGGAGACACGTTACACTATCAGTTCAAACAGTAATTGGTTGTGATCGGTTCCAAAAATAATCACTGAATTGTTTGTTTCATTACTGTTTTGGAGAAATCGCTCCTGGGACCATTCCATTTACTCAAGTATTCAACGTAAATACAACAACAACATCTGTTGCTCTTTAATAATGAAGAAATGGTTTCCTTCTGAGAGTTAGAGGAGAAGATTGATACTACTCACCCAAACATGAAGCCTTTACTCAAAGATGACAAAATCTGCAAACCAGCACATGTAAAACTTTATATTTTATTTGTAATTTTCATTACAAATTAAGGAAGTATTCAAATCCTCTACTTATGTAGAAGTACCAAGCTGTAAAAGTTTTTAAATAAAGTATAAACATTAAATATTTTCATGAATGTAAACCCAAGATTTTTCTGTTGTTGGTTGACGTGAACCTCTTCTGATAATTTTCATGATTGATAAATCTGCTTATTATTTTCTCGATTAAATGATTTTATTCTTTCTAAAAGTTCTGAAAACGGTGATAATGCTGTCACACAGAGCTCTCAACCATTATCAAACTTAGTCGCAATAAGATGTTGACGGCAGTTCACTTATTGGCCAGTGTGGTTAATAACAAATTTTAAATTTCAAAGTGTAAATTTAGAATGATAATGTGCGTGATGACTGTGAACTAAAGGTTGTCCGCTGCGTTTCTGTCAAGGGAAGATGTCTTCAATGTCTTGAACATTTATGTACAACATTATCTTCATTATTCACGTCCTTGCCTGTTTGTTAGAGCTGTTTGTTTTCTCCACTTTACAGATCTCCTCACTGCCATTTACAGTGCAGACAATGTTGCTTCTCTAATGTTAAGGTAGCCGCTGGATTGGGTGAATTAAATGTCATCTGGATGTTTGCCAGGGTTTGTAAAGCACCGGCCACATGTGGGATGCTGGTGCGGTTTCTCTGAATTGATCGATGTGTCTTAAAACCATTTAAACCTCTTAGGAGGAATATGCTTTAGGTTATGTTTTAGTTTAGGTTTTATGTTTGAGTCGGTTGGGTTTCCAAGTGAGTCCAGCCAGATGTCTCCTGCAGCTGAAAAACAAAACATACACTTGACATTTATGACCATAACCTATTTTAGCTCTTATTCCATCACTATTAGAGGGTTTAGTCAGAGCATGCAGGAACATCTTTGCGGCCCCTAGTATCTTTCATAGGGTCGTCTGTTATTAGACTTATTGACTGTATGCTCGACTACAAGAAGCCACTATCAGATTTCTGTTCTGTGTCTTTCCCAGCTGTTTGTCCTGTGCCACGGCCTCCTGCAATTCTCTCAGCTGCTGTACAGCTCGTACTTCAAGAGCACCATCACCACTATCGAGAGACGCTATGGCCTCAGCAGCTACTCCTCTGGAACCATTTCCTCTCTTCACGAGGTAGGAGCCAACAAAAACATACCCTCACACAGTTTGAGATCACGATAGCTTTATTTCAAGGATACGGATGACAAAGGAGGAATTGCAGAATAAGCGACATGTCAAAATTATACTTCCCACAATTCAAGCAGGACACACCGAAGGAAGTATTTTGGAACATTTTTATTGCAGATACTGGGGTCAGGAGTAATGAAAGAATGTTCTGTACGTGCTTGTCGTAAAGCATACGGAATTTTTGGTGCTCAAGTGGGATTTTAATGTTTTCCAGTTTTTTTTAGGTTTCAAGTATCCATAGCCACAGGTCGCTAGTCACTACCTAAATCACTATGTTTACAGTTAGCCATTCATAGGTCCTTTGCAGCTCAGAACCTGCCAGGATTTGGCTGCACTCAGACTTTCTGGGTCATTCATCAAATTTGAATGACTGATTGTATGATAATGTATCAAAACTCAGACCAAACAAGGACTGTTTATTTCTGTTTTTACTCATACAATTAATATTTACATATTGAAAAAATATAAAACCAATATTTTACTAATAGTGACAAACCTGTCTGAATTCCTTGTAGCAATATATAGCTTATTAGCATCTAATATTTAGGTTTTATTGCTCACAACTAAGCTTTTTTTATTCACTCTTGTGACTCATCTCATGAGCATGGTTTCCAACCATAGCAGGCATCTGTTTTTGTTTCACAGGTTTCAGCAAGTGTGCTGGACCAACACTAAGACGCAAACAGAGAAAGTTATCGAAGTGTTACCTGCCTGATTAATTTCATAAAATAAGTACAGCTGATTGTCCTCAGTGTAACAATGGAAATATATGTGGTGCTTTTCTGATAATATTACCCAAAGGACGAAGTGATAGAAGATACATTATTTGTCCTAGTACAGAACCTTATGGAACTCCATGACTAACTTTTGTGAGCATGGAACAGTCAACATTATCAGATTGCAATCTATCTGATAAGTACGACTTAAACCAGCCTAATATTATTTCAGGGCTAATATTTGCCATATGCAATTATATCTAAATTAAATCTACTTATGCTCACAGGACGATATGGTAGTTATTTGCTTTTACAAATCAGTATGATAGAGTGCTGTTACCAGGTTAGATTCTCATTTGCACCTCTTTGGCCCTGAGAGGTTCGTCAGATCGAAAAATCCTTTTGTGTTCAATGAGTTGTTGACTGGTCAGGCGGCACGCTTCCTGTTATCCTTTCAGTTCCAGCTCAGTTCCTACCGCAAAAAATAGCTTTTCCTTTTGCTCTCCCCTGAGTCCAGATTAAGGGTAAGACTTCCATTCAGTTTGATCTTCAGCTACAGCTCAAAAGCAGGATCAGTCAAGTCATATTTTACAAGAAACTCATCTCCATCTGCTCTGCTAACTACTTGCCAGCCAATGCTGCGTGTACTTGGCAAGCTGGACGGAGATCAGTGCAGGCTGTGTTTTTATGATGATAATAGACATTTGATTGGTGAGAAGTCTCCTTTTTATGGATGATTGTTCCTTCAGGTTCGAGCTCAGTCAAAACTGGCCTCAATCTGAACCACAACTTTTTTTCTTCAAGAAAAGCCAGGCGAAGCTGTCTTAAATCCCTTTAAGCAACAATGGTCTTTCAGCACATCATCATTTACCACACATTAACGGCACATTGCGGTGCACCATGCACTCACTTCATCAGCTTAAGACGAAAATTGAACAATGGAATGTTTTGATAAAAAAAGGAAATGGTAAAACTCAGAGGGAATAATACAGTTTGTTTTCTTCATGAGAATACATGTATTGAGTGGCTAGTATGGACTGAGGGGAACAGCCACTGCACTAGGTTTGGATTACTGTGCAACTGGTCCTTTCCATATTTGGTGTGAAAGTTTATTCAAAGTGTGAATTTAGAATCATCGATCCTGTTTGAAACCTGTGTCTGTCTCTTAGATCAGCAACAGTGTGCTGATCGTGTTCGTGAGCTACTTCGGAAATCGGGTTCACCGTCCTCGTGTCATTGGAGTGGGAGGATTACTGATGGCCGTCAGTGCCATGATCCTGACCTTACCTCACTTCGTGTCCCAGCCCTACGAATATGACTCCGTTTTAAACAGTAAGACACAGCCCCCATGCAAACCCACAGTGCTTCTCTGTTTCCTCTGGCACTGCTATGACAGCTAATGTGACTCAGTCCAGACTCATAAATGTACAAATATGTCAGGGCAATTTATGAGACTTTACTTAAGGGTTTGTCTAGAACGCTACAGCACTTCTCAGGAAAGTAGTCAGCAGGGGTCGGAAAAGTTTCTGGCGTTTGGCCCGCTGGTGTATTTAAAAATCATGCTGCTGGTCTGCAGCTGAACTTCAGCATAAATCTCAAGGAAATTCATAATCTCTATGCACCCGCTGCAAACTAAAGAGATTAGAATTACCCCCGCATTTTCATTTGTAATAACAATCTCCCTCTTCCTTTATTCATTTTGCCCCCAGTACTTTGGCATCGCAGAATGTTTTACTGAGGAGTCAGAGAAGCTTCAGGAAATTAAAATAGCTGGACATCTGCATCTACTGTGTCACTAACTATCTCTGTATTTTGTTTCCCCCCTGTCCCTGTGTGACCACCTGCCGGGATCCAGATCGCCACGACATTTGCAACCTGCAGCAGAATTCGAGCGCCACAGATACTTGCGGCCGTGACGAGACCCAGCGTCTGACCGACACCAACAACCTGTGGCTGCTCATGGCCACTGCTCAGCTGCTATTTGGTGTTGGCTCGGTGCCCATCCAGCCCTTTGGGATTTCTTACATCGATGATTTTGCAGGGCCTGGCAACTCCCCTCTTTACATAGGTGAATGGCCTGTAGTTGTTTTATATGATAACGACACAATCTGACAGCTGTTGTACTGGGGAATTCTGCAGGTTTATAAGCTCTGTAATCTGAAGTGTAAATGTTTTTTAGTTTAGACTATTCGAATTTTAAAGTTTTATTTGAAATCCAAGCGGTATAAATATAAATATAGCAAAACTGATAGATACTTAAGTCTTTTGTTTTGAAGTAGATGAAATTAAAATGCAAATAGACTTTTGAATTGGGGTATTTTTTGTTCTATTTTCTATGCAAAAGTAAAACAATTGGTTTTTTGAAAAAATGCTGAGACACTGAGTGCTGTGCGCTCAGTGGTCTGCCAGTAGAAATTGTAAAATCAAGTTTAAGAGAGAGAGACAAAATAATTAAATTCAGTTCAATTTTTTTTTATTCTATATTCGATAACATAAAAGCCTTAATAAACCAATATTTGGTCATAAAATTCCTTGGCAGTATTAAAGAAACTCACAGTCCTTCCTATCATTCACAGCCATCCTGTTTTCTGTATCTGTGTTCGGGCCTGCCCTTGGCTACCTGCTGGGCTCCGTCATCCTGCGGATCTATGTGGATGTGGACAGACTGGGTTTCGGTAATGATGCTGTCTTTAAAGGCCTCATGTTATTTTACAGACAGGTTAAAGCAGCATAGATGCTTCACTTTTGTGTCTGGTGTGTCCTGCAGGGGCCGAACACGAGCTGACACACGGTGACCCTCGCTGGGTCGGGGCCTGGTGGATTGGCCTGCTCATCACCGCCGGCTGCCTTGTTCTCACATCCATCCCCTACTTCTTCTTCCCTCGTAGAATGCCTACAGAGGATAATGTAAGTCATACATAGGTCTTGAGTTCAATTCATGTTTTATGAAGAAAATATTAAAAGGATTTATCTTTGGTTTAAATAAAGGTATTAGCCTCTCCTGCCGCTATTCAATGTAAAATTGTAAGATTCGGTGTGATAATACTCCATATCTAAGACCCTCATGTTTTACTGACACCTACTGGCTGAGCATCAGTATTGCAAGTTGACTTTACCTCTATCTTTCTGGACCATCTTGAAGATACAACATGTAACTCAGTATTGTACTAGTAGTAATATCATGAAACAATTTAACTCTCAGAATTTATTTTTGTATTTATTTATTTATGACTAGTGAATTATTTCTGTGTGTATCAGGCCTTTCTAAAAATAGCATTAAGATAAGATACGTCTGTTGCTCTACAGGGATTTTATCTTCCTCATGTTTGAAACCACATTCCAGCCCTGTCCAGGACTTGACCTGTTAAAAATGTTTAAAAGATAAGAGTCTAATTTCCCCCGTTTAAGAAATCTCATTATCAGCATGTGAACATTATGACTTCATAAGCAAGAACATGCACCACACTTTCCATAGAACCTACAATGTAAGTGATGGTGGGTTTGGAATATACATAAAACAGGTTGTTGACTATAATACCTGTAGAATAATCCACCACACTAACATGTGTACATCACCCTGAATAAACATGTGTTTATTCAGGGTGATGTACACATGTTAGTCCATTGTGTACATCACAAATAGTTTACTAAAAACGAACAGATTAAATAATTAACTAGCTAAAATGAATGGATTAAAGGTAAAATGGTTAAATGCAACAGTTAAATATAAGGTGCAAATAGTTGGCTAAAAGTAATGAATAAACACTTGATAATTTCAGCAAAACCTAAATAATTGGTACAGATAGTTAGTTAAACAAACTTTAAATTGGTTTAAATGCATTTAAATTGATTTAACAACCTTAAATTAGATTAAGTGTAAAAAGCTTTGATAGCTGTAACAAACTAATAGATATAAAATAATTAATTTTATGTTTTGGCCAAACAGCTAAAAGTAAAAATGTTCAGTTGCTGTCACTCTACCAGAAGTAGTATGGATGTGAACAAATTACATTTTTAAAAGTAAAGTATTACGATACAGTCTTATAACATTCACCCTAATTCTACTGAAGCTGTTTGGTGGCGCCGATCAAAGGCTACTTGAGGTCCCGTGCATCTGATAAAAAGTTTTTTTGTAAAATCTAAATGTTTACCTTCCTTTCAAGCTTACATTGAAAGCCATTTAATAAAGGAGCATGACTATTCGGTAGGATGAGCCACGAAAGAAATCTCCAGGGAGAGGAAATCTCTGCAGAAATCTTTCATTATGTTTTGGATGATTTTGAAAGCCGTGACACCGTGGGGCCTTTACTCAGAACTGTCAGTTCAGTCTATCAGTTCCATATTACATTAAAGCAGCAAAAAAGAGACAGAGGCCTATATTGTATGAGAATATGGCATGAAGGGAAAAAAGGTAGGGGAAAGTAACAAGGTCTGAAATGATTTGGTAATGTATAATACTCCATGTTCATTAAATTCCAACTAAATGAAGAACAATAAACACTTAATGTTGTAATTATGCACACACACATGCTTCATGTAACAAATCCTTAATATCATTTTCCAGGTGATTGGAAATGAAAATGACATAAATGGTGACTTCAAGAAGCCAGATGTCTCTTTATTTGATTTCCTGAAAAGTAAGTTTATTATTATATTTGCAGAGGAAAAAGTTTCAAATTAGATTCATATGATAACTTAACATCATTTTCTTTTGTCAACGTGTTCTGTAATAAATACACAGGCATAGACGTTTTGCTGATCAGTGTGTCTGTGTGTGATTATGTCTCATCAGTGTTTCCCAGAATGTTCATCCACCTCCTGTTGAGTCCCCTCTTCCTGATGCTGGTCCTGGCCCAGTGCTGCTTCTCCTCAGTGATTGCGGGTCTCTCTACGTTCCTCAACAAATTTCTGGAGCGGCAGTACAGCACGTCGGCCTCCTACGGCAGCTTGCTCGTAGGTAGGTACTGTACCGGTGGGGCTCCAGGAGCAGAGCGCACAATAGATCACAATCGTCAGCTGGCTGCTAAATAATTCAAGTCATAATGTACGTCAGTGTACATATTAAACCTTTCTTATGAACTGTCTGGAGGAGAAATGAAACAGTCGGTTAAAATAATTTAATGGGGGCTCTGGAGTGTATCAGCCCACTTGCTCTATGGCTTCTTTCTAAAGAGTATATTAGGCTGTCATCTTCTCTAACATTACATTTTTATTTGAGTTTGTGTGTTGCAGCCATTCATTTATTTCCAGGCTACTATTGTGTCATGTTTCAGCTTACAAATGAAGTGAAATATCACATGATGGTTGCAAATCTCCTCTGGAACTCTTTAGCAGACAATAAATTCTTGTTCTTTCCTTGGAGATACTGTAACTCGGCTGTTCATGGTTCCCAGGTGCTGTGAATCTGCCAGCAGTAGCAGTGGGAATGCTGATTGGCGGACTCATCATGAAGAAGGCGGGTCTTTCTCTGAAGACGATCCCACGCTTCTCTGTGGTCATGCTGACCACGTCCACCCTCATCTGTATCCCGCTGTTCTTCATGGGCTGTCCCACCCAGAACGTCTACGAGATCAATCCCCCTCAGAACGAACAGTCCGGGTGGGTGTGAACATTGTTTCTCCAAGGTTTGGTTAATCTGTTTTGGTTAGATTTTCGATTGTTTTTACCCCAGAAGAGCTCAAGTTCTATAATTAAATCCCTGCTTGCTTGCGATGCTAGAAAAGTCAATACAATTATCCGATGAGAGGATGTTTTTATTTTGTATTATATTTTCACTGGTGGGACAGAAACAGGGAGTGTAATGTTCAGAACACAAATCCTAATCTAAATAATCAGACAATTCTTACATTGAACATTAATACATTTTATTGCCAAAATGCAACTTGTGTCCTTGATGCCGAACAAACCTATTGAATCCTAGAAAGTGAAAGTAGGTCACCAACATCCTCTACTAGAAAACGCATAAAAAAGTTGTTTTTCCTCCGTAAGCAAACTGCCTGAACTCAGTTTAATGTGTGTGTGTGTAAATTCAAATTGATTAAAAATCAAAGCATTTAATCCTCTGAGATGTTGATGTCAGCATGTTATGGTGATATGTCTTTTATTAACATGACATGTCTTTTTTGGCTCTACTCGACTAGCAAACAAAAAAAATGGGGATGTGAAATACGTGGATAGATGGGGAATGTGCAGCACAATCAATATTCAGATTCAAACCTCAAAACTTAATAGTCTATTTGAACCGGGGCTGACATTTATATTGGCTGCAACAGATGATCTTCATTGTTTATTTGACAACTTGCCTGCCAGAGGACATTAAAGTTTCTAAGTACTCGGTCGTTAGCTCTTAACGTCAGTCCCAAGTACCTGATTTATTTTGACAGTCTCTCTCTGCCCTCCTCAGGACACTCTCCACGTGTTACTCCAACTGCTCCTGTCCTGACAACGCATTCAACCCTGTGTGTGGGTCTGATGGTATCGAGTACCGCTCTCCTTGTCACGCAGGCTGCACCAACTTCACAAAAGAGCCCGGCAACAGCCTCAGGGTTCAGGTCAGTGCCTCCTTTGAACACCTGCTCATGGTTTTCTCCCTCAGTAAATACCTGCAGGTTAGGCTCTGGTACATTGATATATGGAACATCAGCGCACGATGATCAGATGTTTGTGCTGTAAAATAAAATTACGGCTTTAGTTTAAACTTGGGAAAATGTGTATAGCCCTTAAATGAGATCATACAACAGGCCAAATCGTCTGTTAAATCATGTGACGCACAGAGTAATCATGTTAGATTGGAATGTTAGATAAAGTATGTATATTCCCAGGAAAAAACTGAAGGTCCAAGAGGAGAGAATTTGTTTTTACAGCAGGGTGCACAAAACTCGTATAATTGACTTCTATAAACGTCCATAATTTTCTCAGTGTGTGATGAAGGCACAAGCATTTGGTTCCTGTCCCAGCACAGGATCTGTGAATTAGCCTGTAAGGTTGTAATTAACCTTTAACTGTGTGCTGGTGCAGGGAGAGAACACAGAAAATGCCATTAAGACAGACAGACTCTTTGTTGGGATTAGACTTTTCTGTTAAATCACTATTTTTCTATTTTCAAGTTGATAGTCGGAACAGGCCTTAGATAATCGATCACAGCAGCAGTGATATGAAGTGTGAGACCGTCATTGTTTGTCTCTTCAGCCAGTCCTGATGCTAACAGGACGCCAGTGGCTTACGATCTATGTTTCATAAATGCTTCTAAGTCCCAGAGCGTATAGGATGTGTTTTAAGAAGGATACTATGTCAGTATTTAAACATCACAGCTTGTGAGTAGTCTTCCTGTGGGTGGATTTCTGTGACTGCTAATAGAGTATTAGTCAGTTTGACTGAGAATGTAAACCTCCATGTAACACAGATAGTGATGAACACTGCTAGTGGACTCATCCACAGAAATCACAGGATAATTATGTTCCCTTCCCTGTGGACGCAGATGTCCACACGTGGGCAGATGCACCAGTCATAAGGACTGAGGACATTTTCAATAGTGATTTCTGTTAAATATATGAAATGGCATAAAAGTAAATGGTAATGTATGAATGTTCGGGTTAGGTTTGAATGAAGGGAAAAAATGTAGTTTACACTAAAAGTGTCAGAGTTCATTTATTACAATTTAACATGGAAAACAGGAAAAAAACGTTTTAGCCGTAAATCAAAAATTGTGTCAAAACTAGTAGGTCATGATATAATATAATAATGAAATAGCAGAGCTCCTCATAATAAACAAAGAAAAAACATTTTATTATATTTAATAAATAATAAATACATAAAATACAAAATTGAGAAGCCCAAATTTGTGCAGCTTCCCTTAAAAGCGCCAGCACGTCTTTTTTAAAGTACTTAATTTTGTATGGTTATAAACTTTGGACAGTCACCTTTTGTGGGGGAATATATATTTGTATATAAAGTTTTAAAGGTTATATAATTAGCATTCATTCATATTGTGGAGTAGCTGTTTTAAGTAATCTGCACATTAACACAGAGAGCCCATTTATTTAACAGTTTCAAATCAAGCAGATACACTTTATTCATTCGTAATGGGAGGGAAGAGTTTTACAGTATATGTAATGGTTTCCTTTGTACAGATACGAAGATGAATGTTGTCTTTG
Source organism: Limanda limanda (assembly GCF_963576545.1). NCBI lineage: Eukaryota > Metazoa > Chordata > Actinopteri > Pleuronectiformes > Pleuronectidae > Limanda > Limanda limanda. The sequence goes on along the minus strand of NC_083644.1, from coordinate 24,547,334 downwards.
CTTTCCTTTGTGATGCAGCTGTACACCGACTGCAGGTGTGTATCTGGGAGCGAGGGTCAGGCCCGTCCGGCTGCCTGCTCGAACAGCTGCCCTCATTTACTTCTACCCGTCATCCTCGTCATCTCTCTGGCATCACTCGTCGCCTGCTTCACTCATAACCCCATGTACATGATGCTGCTTAGGTAAGAAACATTTATAACACTTTACTGTACACACATGAACATCTGGTAAATATACGATATGTTCAAAAATAAGTTGAAAGTTCCTAGTATTGATTTAACAGATGTCAAAATACAATCTGCTTCCTTCCTGTTCAGACTTTTACGAGTAATTTTATGGACTTCCTATTTCAATCTAGTTGCCTACAAATACAGTATGTGACAACAAAGATGTATTATCTTCTTTTGCTTTTAATCGTCTTTCTGTTAAATTTATCCAAATCTGACGTCCCATCTTTCTCCCCGGCCTTCGGACATGTTTTATATTCAGATTCTTAAAAAGATTCGGGGAAACCATGAGCTTCTCTTTTCCGTCAGGCAACCCTAAAAAGTCAACAGCCAAAGTTAAATAGAACGACGCTCCTCCAAGGCCTTGCCGTTTTGGCATAAACAAACCATCCAATAAACAAATGTAATGGTTCAAGTAAATCAACATATTATAGGCCCTCAATGTAGGAGAATTAAGAATGAATAGAAAACAAACAGACTGTCACACAAGCTTGGAAGATTAATTCCAGAAAAGTTTAGAAAGTTGCTCCGACAGATTCTTTCTGTGATTTTAAACAAATTATGTGCAACAGTGGGTTTTTAATTCAAGACTGACAGAAGTGCCCACACATCACTGGCATATATGTCCAGTGAGTAGAAAATAGTAGAAGATGCTGGTATTGACTTTTTCATTTATTTTCATGTTCATTTCAGATCTGTTCCCTCTGAAGAGAAGTCATTTGCTATAGGAATCCAGTTTTTACTCATGAGGGTATTAGGTAAGTCAGGATGCCAGTATTCTATTTGTTGAAATTATCAAATCAATATCTTAAAATTGTATTAAGGATATAAAGTATCCAATATAAAATATTATTTTTTTAAAACTATGAATAAATTGTATGAAATGTATAAATCACTACATTTTGCAATAATTTGCAAAATCTTTTAAAACTGAACTCACTGTCATGTTATTTAATTATTGTTGTTTTTTATTTTATTTACTTATATAATTAAATATTACATTATCAAAATTATCATAAAATAAGAAAAATTACATGTTTCAAAAATATATTTTAATTAAATATAAATAAACTCTAAAAAAAACTAGGTTTTTATTCAGATGACAGTTCATAATAAACATTGAGTTTTGCTGATTTTCTAAATCATGTAACAAATTATTAGATAATTTTTGGTAAACTTCTTTGGTCACTGGGATGTGTGGCTGATGTTATGAAAGCTCTGACTTTGAATTGCATTATTCATCAATACTATTACATCCTAATTGTATAATAATGCATTTTAACAAAGATTCTTTAGATTGCCCTCTTGTAGGAGAATGAATATGTTTGCACTCTCTTCCCTTCTCCCTCAGCCTGGCTGCCTGCCCCCGCTCTCTTCGGGATGGCCATTGATTCGTCCTGTATCTGGTGGAAGCATGTGTGCGGAAAGAGGTTTAGCTGTGGTTACTATGACAACAACATCTTGAGGAATCGGTATGAAAGCTTATCACTTATCGTACAATCACACAGATACATATGCAGTAGAGGTGCATCACTGCTGACACTCACTCCCCTTTGTCGGACTCCTGCAGATACCTGGGCCTGCAGGTGGGTTATAAGGTGATGGGCATCGTGCTTCTGATGATGCTGGGCTGGAAGGTGCATCGGACCCAGGAGTACAGTCTGGAGAAGAGGCCCGAAGGACTCCTGTGACGCCGCTGAGCCTGCGTGTTGACGGAAGCCTCCCTGTTTCTTAAAGCTTGGCTGTGGTGTTGAACGTGTTGGAGAACAGGGAGAAGTGCTGAGAAAAGCTGTGTCAGCGGGAGAAAGCCACAAGCCAAGAGAGGCCTACACTTATCTCGATATCTGTAGGCCCCTACGTGGTGCGTCACTGTTTGAAGAAAATGTAAATTTTTTAAAAACAGGATCATTTTAATGGATGCTTTAAAGCGTCTGATAGGAATTGCTTTGTCAATATGACCCACTCATTACACGAGAACACAGAGGAACTCAATCCCCTCTCTTGTATGGTACCTCACAACATTTGACAAGGATTTGGGACATGTAACAGTCTGACCAATGATAAAACAGCAGATAATCTTTGTATATTACTTGTTCCTATGAGGTCGGACTCTATGCAGGTTCCTCTTTGCGATGGGAACATACTCTGTAACTAATTACCTGTAAAGCTTAATATTTAAGTTTATTTTTTAAGATGTTTGTCTCAAACTTAGAGACATCTGTGATAACTTCAATAGTCATTTCATGTAACCTCATATATAACGCTCAATTTTAATCCAATACTAATGACATGATATTAATTAAATATGCTGTTACTCATAAAATTGAATTAACCATGCACATTATCTACTGGTGTAGTCATATGGATGTTATTACAGTGGAGTGCATAGACGTGTAAGAATTGCTGGCTAATAAAAACAATATACACTATAATTAATCAGGTATGTGTGATTATTTATTTTTTTCATCTTTCAGGCTGGAGAATGGACCCAGCTAAGTGAGCAACCCCAATTCACTCAGGCTAACTGCTTTTCAGTTAGATTTTATGTTTTTATCCATTTCAAATGAGTTCAGGAATTTGTTCCACTAATTACTGATATCAGTTAAAATGAGACCTGTTTTTTTATATTATCTTGTGACTCTGGCTTGAAAAGTAAACCAGTGTCAAAGTCCTATTTTAACATTTTTGTTCTCACTCTAATTCAAAAACTTTAACAGTATTTCATCAAATGATCGTGGATGCATTTAATGCAGACTTGGAGCAGACAGGGCCTCACAACTTGACATTTTGTAGAAATTTAAATTAAATATCACTCTGTGCATCTGTACGGGAAGTGCAACTCTGCCCATGGATGTCTTCTTTGGCTTTAGAGGAGCTGCCTGAAGTCTAAGATAAGAGCCCTGCCAGGTGATCTGAGCTTGGGCTGTGATGCAAACTGGCACGGAGAAGGTCAAACGAGTTGCCATTCAGAATATGTCAGCCTCCTCTGCATCTTCTCTGCTGCAGCAATCAAGTAAAATGTCTCCCATAACAAACCACGAACTTGGAACGGAAATTACTTGGCGATGAGGCCAAGAATTATATTGAGATTAAAATGTTCATATCGATCGATAATGATAATCATCACAATATATGATTATATTATTATAATGCTTATTTTAGGTTAAAAGATCGATTTTTGACCCCCACTGAAGGTTGTGGTTTTAAACTCTTCTTCCCAACACTTGATAAACAGATCAGATTACTAATCTGAGGTGGATCAATGATGTGTTATACCTCACTGTGCTCACAGAATGCATCAGAAGTATAACCTCCGCCAAGGTAATACCTTGTTTGATTCTGAAGTTGTTTGTTTTTTATGCAAAAAAAAACAAACAACGACATTATGCAAAATCCAGTTTCCACAAAGTTTTGTGGAGGGGTGGGACGTCAACCAAGGAAGTACCCTTTACATTTTGGTGTGGGTCCATGATATATTTTTTTCACTTTTATAACATTGTTAGATAGATGTTCAGAGAAGAATTCATGGATGTTGTGTCCACTCTGAGTGTCATTATAGTATCTAGTTTCCTAGTTTCATTTGTTATATTGCTGCCATTTTCTATCCCCCTGATATGCTACCTATAGGTTTTTACCACACACCTGTATGTGTGACTTTTATCTTTATAATTATTGTCGAACCCCCTGTCAGCTCCAACACATATGACGTAATTTTATATCACGACTGGCAGGTCAGTGGAGAACAAGGAGAGGCCGCGCATGCGCACAAGCCCTCGGGTAAAAAAAAAACCAGAAACACCCGGAGCGTCACGGTCCTGAGGAGAAGAAGAGAGCTACAGAGAGAGAGGAAAAGAGAGAACTAGAAAGAGAGAGAGAGCGAGAGAGATAGAGAGATAGGAAGTAAGAGAGAGGAAGCATAGAGGAAGAGAGAGAGAGAGAGAGAGAGCGAGAGAGATAGAGAGATAGGAAGTGAGAGAGAGAGGAAGCATAGAGGAAGTGAGAGAGAGAGAGAGAGAGAGAGAGAGAGAGAGAGAGAGAGAGAGAGAGAGAGAGAGAGACAGAGAGACAGAGGGAGGGAGTGAAAGTGAAGCAGCATCACCGCCTTTTTTCCATCCAGCATCTTCACCCGCCGGCAGCCAAGTCGAGTGGGAGCTCAGTAACAACTCGTCCTCCCTGCGTCTAGAGTTCCCCTCCTCTTCCTCCACCTACCTCCTCTTCCTCCTCTTCCTCCTCCTCGCAATGTCCGTGTCCAGTGACTTCGGGAACCCGTTGAGAAAATTCAAGCTGGTCTTCCTGGGGGAGCAGAGCGGTGAGTGAGAGAAGACATGTTTGTTCCTCCTGGAGGAGAAGTTCTGGCGAGTCAAGTTGAACCCGCTGCACCTGCTGCTGCTCAGTCAGCAACTCCCACAACATGGAGTTAGCTTTAGCTGCTGCTACTGTCGGGGCTGCGCTGCTTCTCCCAGCTTTAAAGTGAAGAAGAGAGCTGCTTCATCTCTGTTAGTGAGAGTGAGGAGGAAGAGGAGGAGGAGGAAGACGAGGGTGGGGGGGTCCTTTAATCAAATTACCAGCGTAATGCTTCACACAATAGATTGGAGTGTGTGACATGAAACCTCCTTAAGTGCATCATTAATATAACAGAGGCTTTAATAATGATGCTAATTATAACCTTGGAAAGCGTGTAATTAGGCTTTTATTTTGAAACGCCCTCTTATAATCGTTTATCAGCTGTAAACGAGCAGTGCTGTGTAAATGCAACTGAATGTGCAGCCTGATGCTGGGGATGACACAACTTGGTAAATATTCCTGTGTGTGTGTGTGATGGGACACACCCAAGTTGTCAGTGGCGATGAGATAAGTTGTTTGGCTGCGGTATTGTTCCAGTCAGTGTGCCCGCTGAGGAGAGGAGCTTTCAAAAAGGAGATCTCCTCTTTGTCTTGCCCTTCTCTTCTAGACGTAGCTGAGCTCGATTTAGGATCAAGGTTAGGTTTTTTTAGTTCAAACATGTAAAACAAAAATAAAAAATCTATATAAGCAAATAAGAAAAAGTGGACTCTAACAGCAAATGTTCAAAATAAGCAAATCTTGTCCCAAAAAAGGAGTTAATTCAATAGTCATTCCCCCTTTTTTCATATTTCATCAAAAATATTCTGGGAAATGCTGCAATATTCCAGCTTTCATCATAAACAGCAACATTAAGAGCAGATTAAAAAAAGCAAACAAGCATTCACGCATCCTATCCCCTGTCCTACTGTGCAATAACGTCAATATGAGATTCAGATTAGTGGATGGAGATGTTTCTGTCTCCCTTCACTTATCTTTGTCTAAAATGAGGAGATTCTTAATATTGAATTAAGATCTAGCAGAAAACTTGATTGGGGTTCACATGACACACAATATCAGACATTTGTCTCAGTGATCAAGTCCAAAGAAGAGTCTAATGATCACTGCAGAACTGGTATGGATCATTTATCTTGTGCTCCTTATTCCTCCAAAGGAGGGTTTAAGAGAAAGAGATCAGAATTGAAAATGAAAATGAAAGTCAAAGAAAAAACAATTGTGCACAACATGTTCCTCTGGATAGGATGACTAACTTTGTTATTTTACATACATGAATTACTGTTTTTGTATGAAATGTCAACGTGAGAATCAGACATTACTGCCTCATTTCATGGAATATGAATTATCTGTTATTGTAATCTCCATCCCCAGCATCCCTCACCCAAACCCTCAGACAGTCTAAAGCTGCTCCTTCTCTGATGTTTTCAATGGCAACAAAATTGTCTTCCACAAGATCGGACTAAGCTGAACTGAGACCTGACGTGAATCTTTAGGTTGATGTTGTCTTTGTCAGGGCAGCTCTGTGCTAATTCACAGGTCTTGAGCAGCGAAATGAACCACATTAGTCATGGTTCAGTCTTTCCCTGGGTCCCATTGATCATCCACTATAGTGGGGTCATGCATTACATGGTTTATTGTTCAGTTTACCACGGTGTGGCATACTCAATTATCTAAATAATAGTACAAAAAAATGCACTCTTAGCTGTACAACCAAGCATTTGCTGAAGGTCTCGCAACCAACTAAGATTCGGTTTACAATTACATACAACTGAGAAAAGCTGAGTTTTAGCACATTTACATGAAGAATGACTAAGTTAGCAATTATTATTTTTGTTTGTATATAAAAACAAACCTCAGGTCACTGTTGTTAGGTTTTACTCAGACAATGTCATGATAGGAAGTGGCCAGTAACAATCCAAAGGAGATTTGGCTGCACAAACATAATATCATACAGTGTATTCACCAGAGCACCAAGCATTATTATAGTCCAACTGTGGAGATAAAGACACATCATTTCCTATTCAGTGAAAGATAAAGCATTCAAAATAAGTTATAGGTTTTAGAATTAAACAGCAAGAATGCAATCTGAGGCAGACAAGAGTACACTTATTTTGTTGTTGCTCTGTGTGTGTGTATGTGTGTGTGTTAGTGTAAACTTAATTTCAGTCATTGCTCATCTATATTGTCTTTTAGATACAGAGTCAGTATCTGATCTGCAGAGGCAGAGACTGCAGGTGTTGACATACAGTAGGATGTGGATGTACGTAGAGTGACACAGGCTTTTGGAAACAGACAAAGCTCTGTGAGACTGTTTAACTCCGAGCTGCTTCCGTCTCTTTTGCTCCTCTCGGTGAAAGTCTTTTGTGTTCAGCTTGTTTTTCTCTGTAATGTGTAATACAGGCAATGTGGTGCAGTCCTAAATATGTTAAAGTGTCAGAAATGTTTGTGTGTGAGATGTGAGCATAAACTGGCTGTTACGGACTGAACAGCTCAATTATTGATAAAGAATTATTAATCACTTCTCATGTGGCACATGTCCTTTTGTCTTTGTTAGACCTAGAACTCATCGTGATCAACATCTGGTCTTAAATGATTCCTTTGTGAGGTGTGTTACTTCCCTGACAAATACAGATAGGAGGGCATCTATCAGTGTGTATATTTATATCTGTCCTAATGTTGGAATAAGACACAATCCGCTAAAATCGATTCCTCCCCCTGAAAGGCAGAATTTGCATTTCCTGTAATTACAGTATTTCTCACCACAGTATGTTAATTGTAGTCACTGCTGTAACATTTTAGCAGCAAGATAAACCTTTGGCCCGATAAAATCCTGGAGGTTCGTAGAGTTTAAAAAGCAAGATGCTGTTGTTGACCTCATTCTGTAGTGTCTTTTATCAACTAGTCTGGGCTGCTGAACGCTCAATGTCTCCGGAGATTCCACAGGTCTGTAGTGAGGGTCCCAGTCAGGGAGGAGTGGAGTCTGTTATCAGTGTGAGTGGACTTTATTTGTCAACTCACTGCTCAGCCAGACCCCGTGTTTGATTGGCCATCTCCGGTGGAGCTGCTTCTCTCTGACTTGTCTGTCTATAATTGCAGATGGAGCGCAGGCCGGTGTGAAGAGTCATCCTTTACAGAGGCTGCAGTGAAAAAAGGCCACTTCTCCTTTCTGGGTTGATGGTGCCTGTGTACAGTGAAGGCCCATAATTGTAGGAATAGTGTCTGAAACAATGTGCTATAAAAGGAAAGATGGCATGATGTTCTGTTTTTCACAAAAGAACCGGCTAACGTCAGAGAGGTGGGGGCTCCAGATTAAGTGGGTGGAAGCAGGCAGAATGTTAAATGAGCTGTCAGGAAGTCTCTCCTCCTTCATACTTCTCCTGGTGTTTTCCACACCGCCGGTTCAAAAGAGGCTGACTAAAGATTTCCTTGACAAAGCTGAAGGCTGTAAGCAGACCACTCAGTTGTTTCAAAGCCTGTGTGCCCACTGTCCTGGTGAAGCAAGCATTTTGTATGCAATGTTCTGCATTTATTTGGTCATAGTGATTTTTGCCATAGGCAAGTTTTCAAAGGAGCAATACTGCATGGTACTTTTGTTAAAGCCAATTGTTTGGAGGTAATCCCCTTTGTATGCTTCATTTCACAGTTGACAAACAGATGGGAATACGTTTGGTAGATGCATCTGCATGGCTGCCATGAGATTGTTGCTCGCTAGATCAAAATGCCATCTTCCATCTCTGGCTGCAGATTGTAAAACAAAAATACTGCTGAGTCACTGGACCAGTGTGCTTGAAAGTAGGGTTCAGTTGCTTGCCTAATGCAGCAATCACCATGTTTCCAGGAAACAGATTTCTCAGTAATTGAGACCTGAAACCACAGATGCAGATATAGATATTTTCACAGACATGCAATAACAACATGCATAGAAATATGTGCAATGATAAGTGAAGGATAAGTGCAAGCATTTAAAATTAGTAGCCTCTCAACTCCCTCTGGAATTATAACAAAAGTAAACACTACGGCGGACTATATGTGTTTTTAATCCATTTTTGCTTTGTGTAAGTTGTTGGAGAAGTAATCTTATAAGGATATCTCACATTTCAGTTCATTAATATGGAAGGTCTATGGCTCATTATAGGAAAGAACCTGTCAAGTTTGATTTTTAAACTTCTGGGACTGGATGCATATAGATAATGTATGTGGAGCCTGTATGTGCACTTACCTCGCCACGGAAGCTGAGACAAACATTCAGTGATGGGAATATCTTGTGAATCTATCTGTGTGAAACAAGAGGAGGTTGGAGAGGAAATGTGTTGAGAACACGGCTGTGCTTTTCATGTGGATTTGTGTGCTGTGATGGCTTTGTCTCAAATGCTGCCTGCTACTTATATAATTCTAGCATAAGTATTGAAATAATAATCTATATTTAAATATACTGAATATATATTTCAAAATATAAAATATTATTGGAAAACACCTCACTCAGTGTGTAATAATCAGAGTTCACCTTCCATAAATGTTCCTGCCAAAGCTAAACACCTATGCAATAGATGTCCATAAAATGTATACTTACAGATCTTAGTGTAAAAAGTTGAACTTCAAGCAGTAGTTTACTTTAAATATGTAGGATACAGTATTTTATACAATACTACTCTATGAATGTAGACCAGGGGTGTCCAAACTACGGCCCGCGGGCCAACTGCGGCCCGCCATCCATTTTTAATTGGCCCGCATTAAACGCCCGGTGCATGCTTCTGCGTTTTCAGAGACATGCAAAAAGGGGCACGCAAGAGCCCCTTGCGTGCTCCTTCTTTCGTGCCTGGGGCGTTCACCAATTTTTGTAACTATACGTCAAAGCTACGCAAGCCTCACGCAGCCCGCAAGGCTGTGATTGGTCCGCTAACTACATCCTTTCCAGAGTCATATTTCCGGTTTCATGCCCCATAATACCGGCAGAAACCAAGGAAGATTTAGAAGAACAGATATGGACCTAATAGAAGAGCACTTGGCAGAAGAGATCTGAAAGTTTGTCCACTTGTATAACCCGTCACTGACTAAATACAAGGACACGCAGATGACCTGCAATTCCTGGAAGGAGATTACATGTCATTTTTTATCTCGGCTGACGTCGATTTGCAGGTCGACGAGTGTACGAAGCTGTGTAGAAAGATCAGGGACAAATTTGTCCTGAAAAAAGTAAAAAAACAGCCGACAAAGAAGGTGTCTCTAAGGTTTTCTTCGACAAAAAACGTTACTCCACCTAGTGGTCTGGCGGTGAATTGCTTTGCTGACTTGCTAGCTGTCCCTCAGAAAGCTGCCACGCCCCCCCGCCCTGAGCGACGCGACTGTCAACAGTCCACTCCAGGGCAGGGGGTCGGGCGGCGTGAGTGGCCCAGTCCTTCGTATTTTTTTCTGTATGTGGCCCTCGGGACAAAAAGTTTGGACACCCCTGATGTAGACAATGTCCCCAGATATTAACTAGTTTCTATCATCTTTTTCTTTTATGGACATTTTGGGGGACATTTATTAGAGCCCAACTGATTTATCATTCGGCTAATATGAGCCTTTTGCAACTGTATCAGTGTCGGCATTTATGTGACGATATGAGCCAATATAGAAACTTTTATTTTACATTATAAACAATGCAACAAGATTGTAAAGTATTTATGTTTAAATATTCATCTTATATATATTTAGTTGCATTTTAGTTTTTTATCGTAAGGGTTTGATAATGACATCTTTATTTATTTTCTCTCTATATATTTATATTGATCAATCTATCAATATCATACATTTTTGACTCCCTTATATTGACATCAGCCCCCAAAAATCCATATGTGTCAAGCTATAAATTGTATGCCTTTATAGTCTTTCTTGTGCAAGAGCATGACGTGCTCTGCAGAGAGCCCAGGTGTGTGAAGGGTGGAGGAGGTGAGTCCAGTTGACTGAGCTCTGCAGGTTGTAGCTGATCAAACGGCTGACAACTCATCTGTTGCTCTTTGAAACAGTCATTCAATTAAAGGATATTAGTCTTGAATCTTAACCACACCTTCAAAAGATCTTCTCTCTTGAAGGATCTGACAACAGAGACTGGATGCTCAAGGGTAGCACAGTCTACAAGCTGTGGACTTGACAGAATCCCGATGTTGCAGCAGGAAGATTGAAGTCTGTGGGAGTCCAGGCTACATTCCTGAGCGGCATCTCTGTTTGCTGCGACATTTGTTAATCTGGCTGTGTCTAAAGATAACTGATCATCACTTTCATTTCACATCTCATTGCATCTTCCCAGCATGTTCTTCGTCTGTGATGGATGGCGGGAAACAAGTCCCTGACAGCTTTGATCTGCTATTGATTGGCTCAGCTGCCTATTAGCGGGGGTAATTGATCAAAAGGCATCAATCCCAGTGACGTGTAGTCCCTCTGTTCATTTATTTAGGGCAGGAACAAATGTCCTAAAGCATGTGTGTACTTTTCACTTTTTCCATCTTTAAACAAAGATCCTCCTTACCTGTTTTTCTACTTCCAACTCAACATTCTAAGACAACAATACGGGCATTTTGATATTAATGACTATGGCTTTATTGTTTTTAAACAAACTCACATTTTCTGACTTGCTGCAGGAGCTGGTCTGCAGCAAGGGTTTAACAAACAAATAACAACTATATGCAGCTGAGTGGGTGTGTTCCCAAAGGCCCACGGGAAAGCACAGCCTCACTTCAAACTTTGCTCATAATAAAGTAGGATTTCAAATGTATCTGCTGGCAATGAAGTGATGTAGGGAAACTGTCTGATTCAGTTCCGCTCTCCTATGTGCCAGTGAAAAGAGTTTGGAAGCAATATCCTATGACACAGATTTACAAAGAGCAGGAATAAAAATAGCGAGGGTTGGTGTCGCTTTTATTACAAATGTGAAGTCTTACCTTGTTATTCTAAAGAACAACTTTAATAAGGATCCAGGAACTTTTAAGTGCCACATCATTCAGCTGGAGAGACTGTGCACACTACTCTCTCTAAATTGTATGTCTTAGAAATAGATTGTGCTCTCGTTTAATGTGAGAATCTTTCGAAGCAGAAAGAGAGTGAGAGAGACCAAGAATTCCATTTAAACATAATCCCAGTTTCTCAACCAGAACAGGTCTGTGAATAAGACTCCCACTGTGGAGGAAGGCTGTCATTTACCCAGCATGGGATGTGACACTCCACTGAGTTCAGCAGGTCTCCATCGGTGTTTACCCTTTCACCAGCTCCCCAGATGAGCCCTCATCACCGGGATGCCTCAATGCACCCTGTGACAGCCTTCACCTAACCTGCCTTGAAATGATTGTCTTTGTAATGATTGTCTGTCTTAAAAAAAAAAAATTAGTTAAAGGTTCAGTGTGTAGATTTAGGTTAAAGGGCTCTATTGGCAGGAATTTAATATTAAATATCCTTTGTGATGTTTTCACTAGTGTGTGATCAAACTATATTATACAAAATTTAGTTTTCTTTATCCTTGAATGGGCCCTTTATATTTACATCGGGATTATCTATATACATCTATTTACAGTAGCCCAGACTGAACAAACTAAACACCTTTTGAGTTCTTATGACAACTAAAGGCTGCCACAGGTTTGGAAAAGGAGGGTGAGGTGAAGGGTATTCAGCTGCAACATGCAACTTCACCATTAGATGTCATTAAATTCTACACACTGAACCTTTAAAGTTAGGGTTGGTAATCCTGGAAAAGCTAGCTAGAGCTGGCTACACTTTGAAAATATGCAGCACTTTGAAAATATGCAGCAGATACATCCCAATCCCTCCCATAGGCTGTCTCGTTGAAGTCATGCGCCCGGAAACTCATGAAAGTGCACTGCCGGACATGCAGGAAGCAGATTTGTCTGTGACTCGCTTGCTAACTTCTGACTATCGTCTTTGTTTGAGCACCATCTGGCTCTCTGGCTTGTGAAAACTCTGGTCATGTGCAGGGAAAAAACTGGCAGGTTGCATGCAGGCAGGCAGGTTGGTTAGTGACAGACAGGTATGCCAGAAAATCACAATAGTTCTTATTGGAGTCCTGGCTACAGACACTAGCTATTTGTATTTTTATTATTTTTTCCCAGACAACTTTATTTATTGACGCACATGCACAAAGGTCACTCTCATTTTATACAGATTCCAAGTGTCAGGTACACAGTAGGGCTGTAATGATTCATGAACCAAAAACGCTTCAGAGCTGTGCAGGGACCTGGAACCGGAGCACGCCCTGCCGGCTTCAGTGCTGTGCGGGCGGGCAGGAACAGGAGCGGGCCCCGACTGGGCCAGGAGACACTCCTGCAGCGTCGCTCGCCTCTCTGCCTGCCTCTTGAGAGCCTCTAGCTGCTGTATGCCCTTTGCTGCCTGCTCCCGGTACATCTGCCATTACTCATCTGCCATTCCAACCAGCACCATCTCAGCCTGCAGGTCAGCGTCTCTGGCTGTGTTGAGCCCCCCGTTGACCGCCACTTTGGCAATTGTCGATGGCCCGGGGTCTTCCAACAGCAGCCAGAGAACCCCTCTCTCTTCATCATCTTTATTTCTTTAACACAGGCGCAGCATGCATCTAAATAACTAAACTTAAGGTGTCCAGCAGTTTCTGATGGCTTCTTGGCAGCTCATCTTTCTTCCCAGTCTCTGTCTCTCTGCCATGTGTGTCTCTCCTTTTGTGGCATCTCCCCTGCTGTCTTTCAAACTTGAGGAGTAATCAGCCACCAGCCATCACCTTCACTGATTACTCCCCTGGTACAGGTGGATGTTCTCTCTGAACCACCTCCAAAGTATCCAATCACACTCCAATCCAATCACAACCCCAAGACCACAACCCGCGTTATCTGAACCAACACAAAAGTGACTAGTATCTTCAGAACATTGAGAGTGTGGGTCGGCGTGTAACGTTTGTTTTACCTTTAACAAAGTGCGTTGTAGAGTCTGCGTGTTGTCGCCACTTGGGAGCAGACGCCTCGTCCCTACAGTCCTAGTCAGGAGGAAATCATCTGGTGGATTGTTTATTCCCCTGTGGAGTTTCCCTGGAGCTGCCATACGGCGTATGCCAGACTGACTGACTCACTTGACCATCAATGGTACCGTGAGCGCCCTGAACATATTGTATATACGAACGCTGTTGTTATTGAAGTGACACAGATGTCTCTCTTTCTGTTTACTTTCCTGAGTTGCTGGTTTATAAAGATCTGCAGTAAAACCCGGAACAGCTTATTTTCGTTGCATCTGTTTTTCGTTGTTTGAACTGGAAAGAGCTGAACTGTGGACTATGTATATGGATTGAACTCTAGCCGTTGAGACTGTGGGAGACACGCACATATCATGGCTGTCATTACAGCAATAGTGCAAAGACTAAAGAGTGAAAGATAACGTCTCGCTTGAGAAAAAGAACTGCATTGCATGCCACAACTGCAGCCATGAGGTCTAACTGTCTGCATGGATGGTAAACATCTTATGGACCATTCCAGCAAGCGCTAGCGTAACAGTGCGAGTGAGCATGCAGCAAATAGCTCCCCACACTCCAAGTCAGAGATCACATATGGTATTATAGGAAAAAACTTTGGGTTCATTATGACATAACTGACAGGACAAATTAGAATATGGCAGGCTATCACAGTCTTTGTAAATAATGTTCTCTGATCTAAACTCTGCTGACTATCAGGACATGAACAGGATTTCAACAGTGTTTCAGAAAAAAACTACCAGCCCTACAGGTAATGTTTTTAATCATTATGCTGTTCCAACCAATAGACGTGGCTGTGTAAATACAGTATAATGTAGTATTTAGATGCCAGTGTAAGAACCATGCAGATGGTTGTGCAGGGTGTGCAAGCATTCTATGTTAAACTCAAGTTTAACAGCCGTAAGAAGATTCTGTGCGGCCACAGCAATGTAAAACAACTCTAATGCTTCAAACGCTTCTACTCCCAATGTCAACATATTCAGGGACAGCGATATAAAAATGAAAACCTTTTTTTGACAGATGCAAAATATTTCTTTCTCCAGGCCTTTTTTGACACTCATCCTGTCAGCATCCATTGATGGACAGGGAAGCATCTCCAGGCCTTGGTTTTAGTCCTTTTATTCATTTTCTACTTCTCTGGAATCCAGATAACTCTTTAGAAGCTGATAAGTACTTTGTCCCACACATTGCGGAGGCTATGGGAGAGTTTAGCCTTGGAGCCAAAGCAAGCCTTGATCCGAAACACAATGGTAACAATGCTTGTTTTGTTCCTGCTGCAGAACAAAGATCTAAAGGTAAACAAGCAAGGATTTCATAATGTGACAACAGCCCTGAGTCAGCATTTCTTTCCTGTTCAATCCAAATGCTCAAAACTATATTTTATTTACACAACTGGTTCTGATACCAATGAACACATTTGTTGTAGTTTATCTTCAAAACTAGATTAGGACAAACTACATTCTTAAAGTCCCTATCTTTCAGCATTTTGTGTATTTTTCAACAAGTCATAATTAAAAACACTGGTCTGTTGTTGAGTGAGTCAAGCAGATTAAGGTCTGTATTATTGGGTGGATCCATTTGTCACCATGGAGCACAAACTGTCTCATGATTTTGGTCTGCGGCCCCTTCAATATGATAAAGTTGTTTTTTTCTTACTCATAATAATTATTTCTACCCATATGGTGCGTTTGAGCAACAGCAGATGCCAAGTCGCTCTGACCCACTGATTTCCCAGTGCACTTGAGAGAATCATATTTATTGGGTCTGGCTGTTTGCCAGGGTCAAAAGAATGAGCTTGGAGTGTCCAGCATGCGGCCCATGTTGCTGCAGTTTTTTTCTGCCCCAGTTTAAAAACATGGCCTAATGCAACTTAGCTTAGTCAGTGGGTCTGTGACCAAGTACATTTACTCCTATGATGCATATGTATATTTTATATGGCAATTTCAGATTCATCTGGGTGGAAAGTGTGTCATACAAACATCATTAAAAGCAGACGTACACAGGATTCCTACAAGAGGATCAAACGGCTTACTGTGCCACACACTGACTCATTATAACCATTTACTGGCACTGCCAGCACTGCTTTTAAACAAAGAAATTATTCCAGAGATAAATTGATTAGACGGTTCAGAGTGTTGTGGAAATTTGTCATGTATGTTTGAGAGTTGCTTGTTCCCTGAATAATCCAAAAAGACTAGTGATGAATCATCTCTAATTTAATTCAAGCAGCGTGCAGAGATGGACTCAGATCTCCAGAACGTCTGCTTTAGGATAAATGGAAAACATAAGTAAGTTTAGGTTCAGCCGAACACTCTTCAGCTGTCATATGTTAACCCCTCACTGCCTGTGTGCCTGCATGTGTGACCACAGATATCGCCCAATGAATATCCCCCCATTCTTTATAGCCGTTATCAGACATGAACTCAGGAAAACTCGTGACAATGAGGTCAAGACTTTCTCTGGACTTTGCCTTTAACACATGAAGAATACAGCAAGATAAGCGTTATTGTAATATGTTGTCCCATCCAATGTTAAATCTTGTCGCTTCTTCTGCAACAATGAAGTTAAAACACTGTGTTGCGACATAATCAGGGGAAGAACTTCTCTCCTCTCTTCAGGAGTGTGGGTCGGCTCGTCTATGTCGCTCTTCGCACAAACTGACGATCGCATTTATTTAGTTTTTAACCAATGATGTTGGATCAAGAATCTGGATCGTTCCGGTCACTTTAACCAAGATGTCCTGTCTGTCCGTGTCACATCATGTCTCGAGTTGTGTAGAGCAGGTGAACTGTGTGCGCGCAAAATGTTGGACTTTACTTCATTTTTGATCAGTGTTGGTGTTAATTGTAAATGTTTTAAGTGAGCACAGGTCAGTGGGGGGGAGAGGAGGGGGAACATGTGGCAAGGTAATACAGCACAGTACAAGGATACTGAACTTGTAATGTGTTTCTGCCCTGATCATGAAGCAGCAGGTCAGGTCCACCTCTGCAAATTGAACGAAGCAGTCAGCAAAACCCGATAGTTTGAGAATGCACCCATTGGGGAAAGTATTTACCGAATTATTCGACATGAGCAACATTAAGTGGATGAGAGGATATAAATGTCGATTTCTATATGTAATCCTACATAGTCACACCTACATATTTTATATTTGCTGTGTTAAAAAGTGCTTCTGCGCTTGTTCTCTGAGGCCGGGGATGATGAAAGATTGGTGTAACCGTCTCTTCTGGACACTTCGAACACCTGTTTGTGATTCCAGTCATGAGATTATCTCATAGGCCGTGTGCATTTACAGTCAGTTTCACAAGATTTACTTTGTTAACTCCATAACTTTTAAGTGAAAACACAAGAACATGAGTAGATCTGATAATATCTGAAGTACTACAACATACTGTATGTCTGGAAGAAGAAATAAATTAAAGCGTGTGTCCTGTTTTTTTGTCTGAGAGGATGCTGTTTTCATTTCTCGAGCCTCCAGCTGCCCTTTGCCTTGTGAGAATGGAATCTAATTTAAACATTAAAACGTCAAGTTGGTCCCTCTCGAGCCCTCTGGCCTCAAACAGCAGACATATGACTTCTATCTCTTTTCCTAGGGCAATCACAGACACCACAAGGGTCATACTGTGCATTTCAAAACTGGTGGCACACATTGGTGGGTGTCACTGTGCCCTTACTGTGTGTTTGTGTGGGTATGGCAGTGGCTTTTAGTAATGTCAAATGCCTCATTAGACTGCATGAGGGCTGAAATGGCTTCCTGAGTGCTTTATGTGTGCCTGGAAACTGGGCCTTTGTTGAGTTTGAAAGCATGTTCATCCATTATTCAGAGGCATTGGTAAATGGACGCATCCTCGTAAGATTTCATTTTCCAATTTCTCAACCGTCCATGAGACTCATTGTTAAAATAGTCAATGGTAATGCTATCACAATAACTCTCTCATTTTTGTTTATTTTTGTTGCTATCTGATTCTGATGAGGCCACGTGGTAGTAACCGACAGAATCTGTCGCATTTAACGCAAAATATGGCTGAGGCTGATCCGAGGTATTGGAATAAATGGTTATGTTTGTAAAGGAAAAGTCAGGGACTCACCCAAGTTATTAGAATCCATTTTGAGGAACAGTTGTTGAGACATTTCACAGACAACCACATGCCATTTATAATGGTGCTAGTGGAAAAGTCACTTATAAACAAAGTCATTAGGAGTCATCTTCAGGGAACATTGAATCTACATTGTACATTACATGTACGTTTAAACCAAATCATTGTGTAGATGCTGAGCTATAAGTCAGGATTAGTAAAAGCTTTGCTGGTGAAACTGTAGGAAAAGTTGAAGGAATTACCAAGGTCACTAAGACTTATCCTCTGGTGATCCTGACTGCCAATGTCTTGGTAAATCAACCAGCAATGACCTTTAACCTTGAAGAATCTATGTCTCGACATTTGCACAGCTAGCTTTCAAGAAGTTACATGATTAGACTGTTATTGATTTGAATAAAGTCGATTTTATCTTGTCTAAATTTAACTGACATGTTATATATCAGCACATATAACTGTCAGTCACACAGATGTCATCAATTGTCTGTAAAGAATCTCAGCTAAGGTTGAGGGTGAGGGTTAGAAATCATCTAAAATCACCACAACCTCTGCACTCACTAGTTATGTTTTAACAGGCGTAGGGAGATGTCAATCAAGCCCAGTCTACACCCACACAGTCCTGAGAGGTCCAATTAGATATAAAATAGGTGAAAACACTTGTGTTGGAGGACTAGCCTGATCTTAATGAGGAGTAACTACCCATATTCAGCTTGACATAAGTCAAATATGCTGTTTAAAGCAAGTTTGGTGTTTTTTGTATATTCTATGCTCTCTAACCACCATTTCAAATGTATGAGTACTTCCTCTAGTACCTTTGTGCATTGCATTTTTTATCAAGAGTGTGCAAGACCAGCAGACTCAAAAGTTAAGCAGTGTTTTATCATGCAGATCTTACTTTTTAAAGTATACTAAGCATGGTATAATTTACACACTGGAAGGAAACAGCTAGTCTTACTCGACTAAAATGTGTACTTCCATATATTTCCAAAGCTGTACCATTCCAGCAGCTTTCAATGTCATGTAAATTGGATAGTTTACAAAACACAAAGCTGGGTGTTATAATTTACTTACCAGAAAGAAAAAAACATGGCTGGTTAGCTCTTTTCTTCTGTTTATCTGAGGTTGAGTCACAGGGGCAGCAGGCTAAGCAAGGTTTTCAAGGGCGTCCCTCTTTCCAGCAATGCTTTTCAGCTCCTCTTGTGGATTCTGAGGTGTTCTCCGGCCAGATGGGATGTCTCCCCCGAACAACCTCTTATGGCTCATTTAGACGTGAATGAGCAGTGGCTCTATCCAGATCCCAAAGGCTAACCCCAGCCAATCTATGCAGGATGGTCATTGGCGTCTTGTATCTGTAATCTGATTATTTTTGTGAATACCCAGAGCTTATGTCCATTGGTGAGGGTTTGAATGTTGATTGACTGGTAAATCGAAAGCTTGCCTTCCGGCTCAGCTCCCTCTTGAACACAATGGTCTGGTACATTACGGCTGACGCTGCATTAATGTTCCTGTCTATCTCCATCTTCATCTCACTTGGGAACTAGACTCGTTGTACTCTTATGGAAGAAACAGTCCATCCTGTTACACAACTGTTTGTTTCAAATGAGAGCTGTAACAAGGCATCTGACCATCAGAGTCTCCTGTTACTTAATTTCCACCCTCAGAAGATAGGGGGATTTACTTCATGGTAGATTTTTCTCAACTAGAATCTCTTTTTTAACTCAATGTTTGGTCAATTCATACAATATTCAGATTAGTCACTAATTGTGCAACATCAGGAAACAATCATGAATCCAAACAATTAATCAAAGTAAGATTGATTCAAGTTTTATCTCTAAAAGATTTTTCAGCGCTCTTTCTTTTGATTTGTTAGTGCATGTAATTCGTTAACTTAGACTGAAAGAAAGATTTGAAGGCCATCTGCTGTTTGCCATTCTCTTGTTGTATTCGTTATGCCAGCTGCTATGACTGTGCACACAGAATCAAGAGTCAATATCTCTCCCACTGGTCTGTATCTCCTCCGATCTCCTCCAGATCGCTGTACTCTTCTTCTTCTGCAAGGACAGACATAAATAACCACTTATTTTCCTCCGTTCCTCCATTCATTGATAAATATTAGATATCTGCCTCTCTCCAGCGTGCTGAGATCCCATCTGAGTGTGTCGTGCAAAGGCAAGGCATTAAACCCACTGTTTTATTTTTATCCATCTCTCTGTGAGTGGGAGCCGGGCCTATGCAGAATGCACTGCCATGCTCTGATTGGCTGCCAAGTCCTCAAGGGTTTTCCATGATGGCTGCCACCAAGTGACCAGCAGTGGATTTACCTGTGTCCTTGGTACACATAGTCAGGGCGAGATAGTCAATTGTGTTTATTATTATGCTTTGTAAATATTCTGCCAATGCTGAACCAGACAATGATTGATTTTGTCATTAAATGAGTGGGAATATTTATTATTTTAAGAGAATAGTTTCTGTCACATCCGTTAAATACAATCATCTTCAGTTCTTATGGTGTCTCATAGGTTTGTATTGTTTTCATTCCAGCATTTTTGTTAGGCATTCGTTTTTTCGTAACTGGAGTAGGTGTCGAGATGAGATGCTCCTTAACTAACTCATTTCATTGTTGCATACTTCGCAAATGGCAGGAGGAGCCAGAGCCTAATGTGAACCCAGCTGTGTGGGACCTTTAATGTGCTGTAAAATTGTATTTTGAGCTCTTAAAGGATGCCTTGATGAGCTGTCTGCTCACTGTGCTCAGCGGAGTCCTGGTGGTGCAGGTTGTGTAGCAGCAGGTGCTCAGTTCTTTCCGTTAATTGGCTCCCCACGATGTTAACTCACTCCACAAAGTCTTTGAAGCATCACATGCATGGAATGGAGTCTCCACTCCACTGTGGAGACTTCATTTAAACCAAGTCTGTAATTGGAGACCCACTAAGCAATAATCCTAGTTACTGTTTATTGAGGTGTCCATATGTTGGCTACATAATTGAGATGTTACTCAGTGTGGAAG
This sequence comes from Limanda limanda, assembly GCF_963576545.1. Taxonomy (NCBI): domain Eukaryota; kingdom Metazoa; phylum Chordata; class Actinopteri; order Pleuronectiformes; family Pleuronectidae; genus Limanda; species Limanda limanda. The sequence continues at coordinate 24,526,694 of NC_083644.1, read as the reverse complement.
TACATGATCAACAGGGATAGCCTTACTAGTGTGGATACCTGACCTGAGCCTGTCGGGATACTTCGGGCCAACTTCTAAAGTAAAAAAATATTTTGGGTAAGGTTCGGTCCTGTTGGTTCAGGCTATCTCTACTAAATTTGTTACATAGCACATGCCTGTAATCGGGGAAAACATCACCTTCATCAGATGCAGACAAAATAAACACACGGTCGGGTTAGGGTAATGCTTAGTTAGTCTTGGAGGGGTTCAGACAGCAAATTGGTGCCCAAGCCAACCTCTAGTAGAGACATGTGCACTGAGGGTGTTACTAATATAGACGGTTTTGCACAGTGAGCAGTGTAGTGAAGAATAGAGTAAAGTAAATTAATCTTAGTAATGTGATAACCTGGAATCTATTCAGAATTTTACTTTAAACTTAGATTTTATTTATAAAGGTCATTTTAGTCATCTTTCAGAGAACTACTCAGTGTGTGAAACAGTCATACCATCTTCTGTGGCTCTGGAGGAAACTATGAAATGTCAGGACGTAACTCTGATGACGTCGTCTTGAATAGAGGAGTGGTAACACCACAAAGGGACATTTGCTCATTGATGAAATGTGTGTGGAGCTCCAAGCTTCGTAATGTGACTACTCTCAAGGCTAGCTCAGTCCCTAATGGGTATAGTAACAATACAGTGTATTTAAAAGATGTATATGTAAAATCTACGACTCATGTCAGTCAAAAGTTGCTCTTTTGTGGAGCAGTTTTTACTCCAACAAATAAAAAGTAGATTTGTTCATTGCAGGTAATGAGCTATGAACCATGTTGACCTCTCCTTCCCTTCAAAGGTAAACCCTGTCAAGGTGGATTGCTCACATTAGACAGTCCCATCAGATGGTGCTGTCTGTTTCTACACCGGTATGAGGCACAACAACGTTAAAGATGTACATGGCTTATGTAACCATGAATTCCTCTCATAACCTCTGCAGCTATGAAACAGTGCAGATTAACTCTAGCATTACCGCAGCCATTTCAGTGGAGATATGAAATCACAGCAAAATGTTTCAATAATTCCAAAAGACTAAAATATAGGCTTGCAAGTTACCTAATAGTGTTTCATCAAACACTATCAGGGCTCTGACATTAAGGCCTTGTCTACAATACTGCATATATTATTTTAAACAGATTTTACCCCCTCCAAGTAAAAACAAAACTCCCACCACATGCCCTTTATTTTCACGAAATATCTCCGTCCAGACAAGAACAGAAAAATGACTACAAAAGCTCAAACAAGTCTACAAAGTCTATAATCTGTCAAATACCAGAGAGGAATATTGTGAGCAGGCTCTGTGAGAGTATTGACCCGTCAACTAGGACATACAGGTAGCCTATTGTTTTTATTGTTTTTTTGGTGCAAACAACAATGGACATGCGCAAAGAAGGCTGTGATGTCATCATTTCTGTTGTACATGTACACACCAATACACAGAAACCAGAGGTTCTACCGACCTGTTTTGTATTTAGCCCTAACTCATACAGAACATATAAGTCATATCAAGGATATATCTAAACAATCTCATTAAATGACTTGTTTCTCATTACGTGATTAAAACTGTTGAAAGTTCATTATTGGCCTGTAGCCAGGCAGTTCAATTAATAGCTAAACGTCTGACAGTTCAATGTTACCCTTCCTTTAGAAATTTAATAAGCTGCAGTTTTCTCTGTAAACCCAATGCTCTGGGAGAACACACCTGCGATATGACTTTAAAGAAAAGAGGTTATTGCTGTGATATCTCCAGCGCTGACTTGGATTTTGCTTTTATGTTTGACTAAAACTACTAATCATTTGAATCCCATCATAATCCCTAAAATAGCGCGAGTGTTAACGGCAAAGAGGATGAAAAGCTTATGAGGAGGAAATGCTCAGAGATGCAGAGCTAATTCTGAAATGTAATCAAAAATCTGCCTTGTAAATCACTTCTTTTTAGCCTTTCAGAAAATTCACTAAATTATTGCAGCCATGTAAGTAAGCTTCCTGCTTCCACCCCAATGATTAAATTCACAAAAACAGACCTGAGTTATATCTGAGGATACGTACAAAAATGTAATTACACTCTCTGTTCAGCCATTGAAGATTTGGAGACTGAAGGATGGATAAGGACAGGTCTCGTTTCCCTGTAGTGCTTTGGTATATCATTTCAATCATGTACTTAAATGCGGGTCATTATGCTGTTCTGAACATACATCCGAGCAAAACCAAACTGGTGTGTGTACACCTTCCTTACCTTGGCCTTTATACTGCACATTCCCAAATACTACTGAGTTGGAGAACGATATGGGATGTGGTGTTTCTCCCAGAGTTTTGAAACTTTGAGCAGTGACAGAGCACAGAAGATGCTGTGTCATGTTTCTTTAGTGGTTGAGAACGATGAGTCAGCACTGAGGATGTTGGATCAGACTCTCCACTCTAATGTTCTGCTCTCCCATAACTACTGATGTGAAGGCATTCTGAGTCTGACACACATTCAGGGTGATAAACAGAAACTGGATCTGAGACCGTAGAGCAGGGGTGTCCAAACTTTTTGTCCCGAGGGCCACATACAGAAAAAAATACCAAGGACTGGGCCACTCACGCCGCCACGCCCCCCTGCCCTGACAGTCGCGTTGCTCAGGGCGGGGGGGCGTGGCGGCGTTCTGAGGGACAGCTAGCAAGTCAGCAAAGCAATTCACCGCCAGACCACTAGGTGTAGTAACGTTTTTTGTCGAAGACAACCTTAGAGACAACATCTTTGTGTGTGGCAGTCTTTGTCGACTGTTTATTACTTTTTCTGGAGGACAAATTTGTCCCTGATCTTTATACACAGCTTCGTACACTCGTCGACCTGCAAACCGACGTCATCCGAGATCTTCCAGGAATTGCAGGTCATCTGTGTGTCCTTGTATTTAGTCAGTGACGTGTTATACAAGTGGTCATACTTTCAGATCTCTTCTGCCAAGTGCTCTTCTATTTGGTCCATATCCGTTCTAATAAATCTTCCTTGGTTTCTGCCGGTATTAAGGGGCATGAAACCGGATATATGACTCTGGAAAGGATGTAGTTAGCGGACCAATCACAGCCTTGCACGCTGCATAGCTTTGTCGTATAGTTACAAAAATTGGTGAATGCACACAAGCACGAAAGAAGTGTCTCTGATAACGCAGAAGCATGCATCGGCCTCTCCCCTGTCGAAGAAGCCTGGCCCCATAAACAAAACAAAGTGCTTTAAGTAAGTGCCATTTGAGCGCTACTAAATTTTGAGTTTCAAAAAAAAAAAAAATAATAATAATTAATTTTTTTTTTTTTTATACATTATATTTTTAGACATTGATGCGGGCCAATTAAAAGTGGATGGCGGGCCGCAGTTGGCCCTCGGGCCGTAGTTTGGACACCCCTGCCGTAGAGTCAATATTGTTTTTCAGTATGCATGGCTGCAGCTATTGATGGTTTTCATTGATTATTCTCTTTAAAAATGTCAAAGATTTGTGAAAAAATAACATTACAGTTAACAAGGCAAAGTCTTCGGATTTACAACCGTTCAAAATGTGGAGGTTTTTATAATAAACACAAATAGAACAGATTAAAGCTGCTCCGGCGTCACATACTCGCACACATGGAAGTGTAGGGTATTGCAAATCATATACCATTTTAAAACATCTAATTAAATCACTGTTTATGTCTTCGAAATGAATGATTTACCATTAATTTTTCTACTCCAGCCGTGCCAAATTGATTAATGGAGGTTTATGAGGCGATGTTACCTTACAGGGATAGTTCACTGAAACATTTAAATTAACTTATCTACTCACCCCCATGCCGATGGAGGGGTGGATGAAGTGTTTAAGTCCACAAAACACTTTTGTAGTTTATTACAGGACCAGAAGATGCACTACTTCGTACCGTAGAGTCTTAGTATCTACATAACTACATAGTCCTACTTTTGTTTGAGAAAATATGTATAATAAGTCATAAAAGACTTTTGATTACAAATAGACAGTGAATCAATTAGTAAAACATTGAATATACCAGTAAAAAGTAGGGCACCTCTGGAGAAAAGTATGCTAGATGATTTATTGATAAATTAGTATGAGGTTATTAGCATATTCAGTGCCTGTGTATGAGATCCTGCCTCGCAGATATAGAAACCAAGTGAGAGCACAGATACATGAAATTACTCTGCCTAATTAAACTGTGCGCCCATTGATGAACTGTGAATTTAAGAATTTGTGAGTCTCCGATCTTTAGTGCTCCTACAGCACTAAATTGCTTTCACATAAATAATGAAGTAGAATTTCACAGATATGTAAAAAAAACAAACCTGTAATGGCAGCAGCACAAAAAGATCTGCACCTGAGGTTTAGATCATTTAGATCTATTAGTCTATTGTCAATAAAATCAAATGTGGCAGTCAGCAAAGTACGGAGTCTGTCCAGTGTGGACTGATTGGTCTGTAGCACTTTGGACGTGCTCCCCTGCAGTTAGAGGGATATAAGAGACCAGCTCTCAGCCAAGCATCTGCACTGCTGCTAAATGGATATAAAAGAGGATGTGATTGATTCTTGCTGGCCTCCCGATTTGCTTTGCTTCAATCCTCCTCATTAATAAAATTACTAGGCAAAAAATTAATCTTAAAAACATTCACACCATCTATCAACCAAGTAAACCATGTCTAACCAGTCTTCTTCTTTATAAGTGATTAATTCTGGTATAATATGGCTCATGCTTCTAAAATGATGAATTGATTATTGAATGGATATGAAATTAGGTGGCTGTTTTCCAGTCATTTGTCAGTCACACACCGTAACACGCCTCCATAATGATTCCTGGCATCTGAGTATAATTTTTTCCAAAGAGAAAAGCATCAGCTCTAATGGCTTGATACATTTACAGGATCTAACACTGTAGCTACTAGTTACCAAATCAATGGATTTTCTTAGCAAAAATGAAGGAACCAAAAACTACAATTGTTTATTTTCTTCAGGGTAATAAGGCACTTTTGTAACTCATTAGTTGGTGCATGCTTTTTCTGTAAACACTTTTATGTCCCTTTTTAAGTTTATTTCATTACTTATGTAAATTACTTGTTCTCTTCTCATTAAGTATCCACTATAACAACATTGTTTGAACAGGAACACATTTTCCTGCGTTTTTTTTAAAGAATAGATATTGGTTATGGTAATCCATATTGTTGGGGCTAAACAATACTCAAAATTGTTTCTGGAAATGTGTCTATATAAGCATGGACTGTTGATTCATGTCACTAATTGCACCAGGCTGCAACTCTTTCAATATGATATAACTTAACAGTCATACAGGTGCCATGTTTAGACATATGATGTGTATTATCTTGTACGTACAAAGACAAACACAAGCAAATAACAAACCCCCTGAAAACCTGATTTCAAACCATACTACGCCACAATGTTAGATATTCAAAACTAAAAGGTAAACATTTGTATAAATCAATAATTAAACAGTTTCATCAAGAGTTTACCACTCAAAACTAACGAAAAAACACAAAATCTGTGCAATTATTAATTTAAAAAAGTCAGTGTTTATTGACTGGATGCAGCCTACTAATGTTGTGAACACCCTGTTGACGTTAATAGCTACATTAGCCTAAACAAAGTAATGTTAGCATTTGTGAATGTTATGTGAGGAGAGATGCTACAACGGATAAACCGAACCCTAATATTTCAGGAATTTATTTATTTTTTGATCTGTATGTCTTTGAGGTACTTAGATATATTTTAAGAGCTTCTTCCATTTGTTCAGTGGACCTGTTGCTCCATCCGCACTTAGCATCAACATTCAACATGTTGTTGTTAGTGTTTACCGTGCCTGCTTTCTTCTTCTTCTTCTTCTCTTTGAGTTTGACGTCAGACTGGAACACTTAGGTTTATTATGCTGCCCAAATCAATCTTGTACCTTTGGTTCCTCTTTAGAAAATGGAATACTCTCAAAATTTTGGCATTGAGCGGGTACCTGGGTATCAGTTCACTTAACATCCCTATCAACAACAGTTAACACATTTTAGTTATTTTAATAATCGTTGCTCCACTGTGATAGGTTTACAGAAGTGTATGATGTCATTAACTTTTTTCCAATGGAGCCTCATCCACCTTGAGCAGTGAGAAAAGCATGGACAGAAACAAAAACACAGAAATCCCTTGTGAATTAACCAAAACTGTTTATTTCCATGTAAGACCACATCACCACCACTAGTAAGAAGATGAGATAATTGGTTTTGGCATCAACCTGATTAATCAGTCTATTGGCCTAGCGTCTTGTTTTGACAAAGGTTGGATGAACTATAAATGTCAGTAAGCCTGTTAACAACTCTAAGATGACAGTCCTTCAAATGGAGAGGTCGAGTTTACCCTCACATTTTCAATTGTGCTGTTCTTTATATCTCAGCTCTGAATTATCTACATATAATGTGTTAAATGGGACACAAAAGTGTTTTGGGAAAAATAATGTTTACTCCAGCGGCAGCTCAGTAATTACATCTAAAGCTGATGCTACTGCTGACCCCTGGTCACCCCCATACACACTAATGAGCTCCATGGGGAGCAGTGACAGCCGTTGCAGAAACTATAACAACCAATCCCGCTGGTGCATCTATTGAGATTCTGCATGCAGTACCACGAGGGCTCTTGTCTATCATTTGTTACATTCTGCCTTTTTTCCTGTCTTGCAGTTGGAAAGACGTCTCTGATCACGCGGTTCATGTACGACAGCTTTGACAACACATATCAGGTAAGTGCTACTACAGGCACATAGCGACGTTTCTAGTGATCAGTATCAAACATTGCAGTGTACTGTTTGCCTTTCTTTTTTCATACATAAAATAAATAAATAAATCAACCAACACAAATAAGGCTCATCCTAATAAAGGCGATAAATGCACAACAAACATATTGTGTGCTAGTGTGCATGCCTGTGTGTGTGAAACAAGGCAGTGAAAGGCAACATGGAGATGAAAACAGACACGTTTGAACTGAACCACATCAGGAGCACAGTGGGCCCTCAGGCGATCCCTGTTTCTAAGCCTGTACTCCAAAGCAGCTGAATCGCACTTGTCATCCTAAAAACAGAATATTGCTTATGCAGCTGCAGCGGTGCTCTTTGCAAGCATCTGCAGACACGCAAAGGACCCTTGAATATAACCTGTGGCATTATTGCTTTATAAGCAAAAAGTTCTGTAGTGATAAAAATGAATTAAAAACAAAATCTCGCATATCTATTCTACCCTCCTTCTCATAGTGTGTAGAGTGTGTAAATGTGTGTCTTTCAGTTCACCCGGGCTCTGTATCCAGGGAGTGTATATGCACAGTGTTATGAGCCTCTGTAATTTGGGAAAAAATGTAAGAAGATTATCTTTGGAAACACTGTAATTCCAACAGCACGTAACAAGAAGAGGCGAACAAAACCTAACTTTTGTTTTGCTAAACTTTAGGTAAGAAGTACATATTAATTTGATTCTGATAATTATTTGTCATTCAGTGATACAATTTGCATCATATTCAATATATACACAAGATCTTAAATAAAACAACACCCCTCAAGATTATCTCAACATTAGCTGTGTCATTATAATCACACTCCACGATTACTGCATCAAACATTTGCAACCAAATATTTGAATAAAACAAAATACTTATTTTTTCTAAGATTTTGCAATAACTTTTGCAATTTCTAGTCTTTACCATCTAACGCGACCCCTCAGTTTAATGGGGCAATGTTGGTCAATCACTAGTCAACTATATCTAGAAAATCTTTAAATGCACAAAGTCCTTAACTGGATTTAAAAACAGCTGATAAAACAAATGTATTCTTTTAAAATTTTAAATAAATATCATATCAAAGTGTTTGAATTGAATACTGCATCAACTATCATGTTTTCATTTAATAACCCTCAGTTTAAGTTTTCTTTTTAAGACCTTATTGAACTTGATGGACGTTTTTAGAAATATGATTCGGCTTGCATTCAGTTAGTTCTTATTATATTAACAGTGTTTCTACAAAGACCTATTTTCATTGGCCTCACAACATCGTGCCACACGTCTCCTTTGTTCAGTGTTCACACAGTAAGTACTGGGCTGTGTTGTAATGAGATTTGGAAGGAACATTGTGTGTGGATTACATTTTCTGTGTTACCGCTGTGATGCAGTGCAGTTGCTGCTCCTTCGTCTTATGTCCCTATATTCATAAGTCATGTAAGACTACAGAGCCACACATCTCACATTGACAAATGGGACTTATGTCTTTTGTCTTATTCTTGAATCTCCATAATAAAAATAAGTTTTTTATCAGTATCACCCTCACAAGTTGCTGTTGAACAGCTTCATATTTGGGCAGGGTCGGCTGTTCACTCAATATCTTGACCTATCAGAATCTAAATGGTGGATATGGAATTCGTGGACATTTGTTTACTAAATGTTTGGCAGCTAATAGAGTGAAGAGGTGTCTCATTTCTTTCAAATTCCATTAAACAATTTCTGGACACAAATTGTCCCTGATGCTGTAGTTATGAAATAAGAATTGTTTTGAATTCATTGCTCATCTTCAGAGGTTTTTCCCATGTAAGTTGAGACTTCGCAGGGGGCATTGGAGAGTTGAAGGTGGGATGCAGAGTGGCGAGGCATGAGGCCAAGGTTATTGTAGTTTTGGTCTGCTCACTAACGGTTCCAGATACAGAACTGGCTGTGACCCACGCATCATGCAGGCAGTAAAGATGCTTAAAATACCCAAGGCTGGACATTTTCATAGAAAATCATACACTCTTTCTTCAGGCTATGACTTAATCAATTCTAAACATAGCTGTTACCATAATTCAGGTTCAATTTGACCCTTTCCTAGAATGTCATTATGGACAATACCCATTGTGGATAAATGGTCATAAATCAGTGGATTTAACACATTTTAAAAAGATGATCCTGATAACTTGATAATCCAGGGATAGTTGTCTCTACACCCAAACAGTATTTTTTATCTGAGGGGGGGGGGCCACAGTGTCAGACAAACCACTGATATATTTCATTCCAGTATTCACGATATTTCTACAATTATAGATGAGACCTAGATGTCTCGAGCATCATTTTCAGAAATTGCACACTAGCAACTACCATTAGCTGGAGTGAACGTGGCCTTCTGCTGTTGCCTGTCTATCCCGTGTGTCTCGCCCCAAGGCCACTGCTCAAACTCCCAACCTGATTGCAGTTGGGTAAATTACAGCTGTGAAATCCAGCAGCCATCAAGAAGGCACTAAGTGCAGCCATTCTGAGGAGCATTTGGGGAACATGGTTTGCCAGACAAATGGCCGTCTGCACTGTCCTCATAGTGGTGAGGCCCTGTCCTCCAATTATAAGTGGGCAGGCAGCATCTTTGGCAGACAGAAGCCAGACAGAGAGCATCTGCTTATTGAATAATATCCACATATGCTGTTTAATGTCACTGCCCCACACTATTGTAATGGCCTGTACCTCAAATAATTACAGCAGCCAGGGAGTAAAATTAAAATCAGATGGTTATTTTGTTTGTGTAAAACAAAATACTTTAAAGCCTCAATTTAACTCTGAGTCCACAATATAGCCTCTCCAATCCGTACTTACAGTCACCTTGTTTTTTATAGTGGATCCTGATTTTTTGATAGGTGCCATATTCTCTACTTTCTTGCCAGAGCTCCGGCTCGTGTGTGTGTGTGTGTGTGTGTGTGTGTGTGTGTGTGTGTGTGTGTGTGTGTGTGTGTGTGTGTGTGTGTGTGTGTGTGTGTGTGTGTGTGTGTGTGTGTGTGTGTGTGTGTGTGTGTGTGTGTGTGTGTGTGTGTGTGTGTGTGTGTGTGTGTGTGTGTGTGTGTGTGTCTCTGCTGTGCCCATTTTCTCTGTGTCTTATCAGTGACAGGTAGGGCTGCAAATGACGTTGCAGTCTTTTCCTAGCTCGACTCCTGAGACCTGTAATGGAAAATTACATATCATGACACAACAAGCAATTATCAATTCTGGATGTTTAATTCAAACCGTCTGCGGACGGTTTACAAAGGTCAAGTCACGACAACAGACTTGACCTCAATGGCACAGAGCTCAAACATCACGGTGACAGATATGAGGGCAATGGCGATGAGCTCTCAAAAGTACACTCCATTTATACAATCAGATCCCTCCTCTCCACAGTAAAATACATTTGTCCAATCAGCTTCTCTCCATGTCGTTACAGCAAGACCAGACATTGGTCTCTGGCGGTCTCTTTGAAGTTTGAACAAGATGCTAAACGCATCTTGTTCCAGACCCGTTGAGTTTCTCAGAGATCTCCTGTCTCTGCAGGTCACACCTATTAGCCTTTGAAGCTCCCTGCTGCAGAAGACCTATTGGCCCCTGTTGAGAAACCTTTTGTTCACACTAGACTGAGAAAGCCACGTCTATAAGGTCCTTCAAGAGCATTATGCATAGTGTTAACTTGACCTAAACTCTGACTATGAGTCTTAAACACAGAAATACATCTTTCAGTAAACTTCTTTCTATATAAATGTAATCTGTTACATTTGAACATGTCTAAATACAAAATTCCCATCACAATTCCTCCCTTTTTATCCATCTGGGATCAACATCTTTATAACATCTCATCATTTAGATTGGGAATTTTCCAGGATATGTGAATTTCAAAAATTGATCTTAATTAAAGAAGTAACACTAGTCTTAGCGCAAAAACAATACAACAGAGTTACACAATTGAAAATGATCAGTTTCTACAAACTTCAATAACATATTTTACAATTATTAAAATGATGTGCATCATATTATCAAAATGTTCACTGTGTTGGTGCCACACTTCGTCCTGATCGTGTGTCGAACACCTCCTTGTTGAAGAACATCTTGTTTCAGAGACATCTTGTATGCTCTGACTTTGATGATCAGAAATTTGTTGTTGTTCCTGCCAAGCATTCGTGAGCAGGGAAACCATCTCTTTTCCCTTGAATGCTTCTCAGTCGTATAATCATGTGTTGCTGATCTCCTGTTGGTGCGGTTGTGTTCAGCGTGTAGCTCTTCAAATGTGTTGACTCTCCTTGCAACACCTAAAAATTTCAGACTGAAGCTCACACACTGGCACAAAGCACTTCCCGTCCTGTAGATCCACCCCTGGCTCTGGAAATCCTCCTGCGTTGGCCCTCATCTCCAGGTTGACCTCTGCGACCTTCCTGTCATCTGTGTTGAGAGGCATTTGGCTTGCACTCGTTCCATCGACGTCGTCTTCTTCTTCCATCCGCACGTCCTTAAGCACAATCCAGTCTCCTGGTTTCAGGTCACGCAGTCCTCTCTCCATGGATTTAGATAGAATCTCCTCGTCTGCCTGTGGATTTTAAAGAGTACAGGAAACAGTTTAAAACAATATCTACCAGTTTGTTTTTCAATGTGTTTTTCAATGTGTTTGTTATGTTTGTTTTTTACTTCCTTCTCTCTCCACTGTCCCATCCCTGGCGGGATGTGGCATGATGTTGCCTTGTGTTGATACTCATACTCACCAGTATCCATAAAGCTATACTTATGAATATGTTACCCTTGTCAGCGGACATCCTTTTGAAATCTTCCATCATGGAATGAGTTCTCCGAACAGTATCTGTTTCACCGCTGGAGAATCCTGTTTAGATGTTTGGGAAACACTTCTGCTTGCATAGAAATCATGTCATAAAACAAAACAGTATTTATTTATTTCCCTAACCTACTTTATTTAACTTAATCTTTATTAAACATCTCTATAAATGATTAAACCGTTTGTTTTGAGGTGGATGTCAATCTTGTAGAATCTGGATGTCTCTATTTTATTTGTAACTCAAATTACATAACTCTGTTAAAAAAGTTTTATTGAATATTATTTAGAGTGTTTCTTGTCTACACCCAATAACCCAATTCATCTATATCCAGCATATGTTACTCCTCTCTCTTGACACACTGACTCCAGTCATGTGTCAATCCAACCTAATGAGAAAACATACACAGGTTGAACAAAATCATCCATATCCCACATCAAAAGTCCATCGACCACCAAACAAAACACAGTCTATCAAGACTACGTAATTCCTAAACTAATAAACCTAAAATCTACATTCTAAAAAAAAAATTTAGTTTGATGTAGTCTTGCTAACCGCTCCTGTAACCCACATTAAATGTCAGTGTTAAGAATCATTCAAATGCCTTCCATGTCCTCTACAGACTGCATACTGTTTGCAACCAGTAACACAGTCAAGGCAAGACAATGGTGTGAAGTCAATCTCATGAATTTCTTCTTCAGCCCAAATCACATGCAGAACCCCCATGCAAACAAGCTATCAGTGTAAATCTTGACACTCTCGCCACTAGCATATTTGCATCTCTTTGGTCCATGCATGTGATGATGGGGACGGTTTTCCTTTGTTTCAAACAGAGTCGTAAAACCCCTCTGTCATTCGTTATCACACTGTGATGCTGAAAACCTGTCATCAAACACTTCAGTTTCACAGTAATCAGCTGTTAACCATTTAAATCTGCTCTACTGATAAAGTTAAGAATTTCCTAGTTAAAAACTTTCTATTTGTAAATAGTAATGTCTATCATCCAAAACAATACTGTATCATAGCTGAACCTCCTAGCTGTTGAAAAGTGAACGTTATTTTCTCCAGCAAATATCATTGTTACAGCATATGACACTAGTAAAGTCTTATTTCAAAGTATCACACATATCACATTATTCTGTTCTCTCAGAAGCTGCCATTGCTCTGAGACTTGCTTGAAACTTTGCATCTGTTGCTTTTCCCCTAAAGGAAAAAGTTTTTCTGTTTAAACAAAAGATTACTCATATTCCACAAGAAGATTTCAGATATTCTTTTCTATTGCGTCTGCTCTTCTGATCAGACCAAAATCATATATGTGTCCGTTTCACAAACATGATAGTACCTGTTATCAACTCAGAAAAATCAATAATGTTTACAACAAAACTAAAAATGTCATTCAATTACATCAAAGAAATACATTTTCATGCAGAAATGTGTTCAGAAACCCCAATGTGATTTAGCATGAAAGAAAATCGTTTGCGATTAACTTTAAACCTTCCTTTTTAAAATCTTTTAATTTGATTAAATGTATTTTCTTTTCTTATAGCCAATGTATCTATCAAAAACTACTGAGACAACACCGTATTTACTATTGTAAATGCAACCAAACTTATTTTATCCTTAATTTACTTACTATATAACCTTTAAAACTAAATTTGTCTGACCAAGTGTTTAGATAAATCTAAGTAAATACCATTTGTGCTCTAATTTGATCTCTCCCCTTGCTCTTTGCAAGAGGATGTTAATTTAGAGGTGAGAAATTTGTCTCGGATCATCCATTGATACGCTTGTGTCAGATCCCCCTTTCTCGTTTAAATAAATGCAGATGTTATTCAACTCTGTCTTCCACTACTGCCCTGCTGTTTTAAAATTTAGCATACTATTCTATCTTCCCCCTAAATTTTACCCAGCAGTAAAGTGACAACAGAGATAAATGTTTGTCTTGCATTTAGCCTCTAACCACATTATTAAACCCCAATGATAAAAATGGATCTATCTACAACTTTTGCATATGTTTTTCTATCATTATGAGCTATATAACATTCATTCTAAAAGTAATATCACACTATTCACACATATTTACTGGTGCTTTTAGTTCCTGAACCTAAAAATAGATTTAATTTGTGTGTTTTTAGCAATTAGTTTTATTGATTTCTAATTTAACTATAATAATGTTAACCATATGCTTTATGTGTAACATTAATTCACATGGTGTCTGCAGCTGTGTTCTTACTTATATGAAGTTTTGTTGAACTTCTCTCTCTCCATCATGGTCTGCTCTTATGTTGACTTCAGTCAACCAACACTCAAATGCTCTCCAGTCTGGCACAAATAGCTCCACATCTCTCCCTGTGTCTTCTTTGCTTCGTTCTTGTTCAATGAGCAATTTGATCTTAAGTTGCTTCAACTGATTTAAAGTTATGTTCCCTGTGTTTGGAAAATCATAGTTTTTTACCCACAAGCCAAACTGTGTAACACTATAATGACCATACTTCAGAACCATATCTTGAACTGTAGGAGAAGAAATCTGTGGTAAATTCATCTCTGTAATGGTTGTTTATCAATTTAAACTCTGATTTATTCAGTAGAATACGAATCTTTTGGGAATTTAAGTTCTACTGATATGGAAAAGACCCTAATGTTTCAGAGATTTTTTTTCCTAAAGCCAATTATTTCCTAATTCTTAAAACCGTCTATTTTCAAATTCGTTTTAAGATTGATCTGAATCTTTTTCTTTTTCTTTTGATATAAGCCTTTAAAACTTACACATATATCCCAAATATGATTGAAATTATACTCACCTTATTCCAGTGTTGAGAATTCCAAGAAATCCTCTCTCACTCACTCCTCACTTTTTCTTTTTCAGCTGTAATTCTCAGATTAGTCTCATCAAATCATGCATGTTACTTGTATCAAATCATCAACATTTGTGTAACGTTGATAGTAACCTTTCACCTTCAAAACACTTTTTAAGAGACAATGAGAAAAACCCCTTCAGTTATAATATTGCCACTGTAATCACCTCTTGTAATTACTAAGTTTTAATTTTAATTCCTCTAATACAATTCTAAAACTCTGCATGAATCAAATCGCCTTAGAGAAAACTTAATTTCACATTTCTCTTAAACAAGACACATGCAGGTATAAAATGTCAGGAATTTATCAGATTTTCAAACAGATTATTATGCTGAGACGATACAGACCTGGCCTAGGTCTCTCTGTCACAGCTTTTCCTCCATTTCAAAATAATAATACTATTATATATTTATATTCTACTCTTCTGCTTGTTTACAATAACTATGAGCATGCCGCAGCGCCCAATATTAAAGTAATTTAGCATTAAACTCTTTCGCTAAACCCTGTTTAACATTTTGATCTTTTTTTGAAAAGAATCTTAACCTATTAAGCTTATTGTGAATCCTATACCGGTCTCTAAGACCTCCTTAGTATATACACGTCTGTAACTCACTTCCCTGAATGAGTGAATTTCTTTGGACCTTTTTCCTTAAAAGATCTAAAAACAAGAATTATACTTTACCAGAATGAAACTGCTTGCCTGTCCCAGTCGGTTCTTTAGCCCACCTCAGTGAGCACTCCGGATTCTCAGAACATCAGGCCCACTGAAATAATAAAGGTTTAGTTCCAAACGTACTGCCCCGGCGCAATTACCTACCCTCAGCACCGAGAGCCAGAGTCGCTCACGTGGATGTCACTGCCAACAACAGCCAAATGTAATGGAAAATTATTACATATCATGACACAACAAGCAATTATCAATTCTGGATGTTTAATTCAAACCGTCTGCGGACGGTTTACAAAGGTCAAGTCACGACAACAGACTTGACCTTAATGGCACAGAGCTCAAACATCACGGTGACAGATATGAGGGCAATGGCGATGAGCTCTCAAAAGTACACTCCATTTATACAATCAGATCCCTCCTCTCCACAGTAAAATACATTTGTCCAATCAGCTTCTCTCCATGTCGTTACAGCAAGACCAGACATTGGTCTCTGGCGGTCTCTTTGAAGTTTGAACAAGATGCTAAACGCATCTTGTTCCAGACCCGTTGAGTTTCTCAGAGATCTCCTGTCTCTGCAGGTCACACCTATTAGCCTTTGAAGCTCCCTGCTGCAGAAGACCTATTGGCCCCTGTTGAGAAACCTTTTGTTCACACTAGACTGAGAAAGCCACGTCTATAAGGTCCTTCAAGAGCATTATGCATAGTGTTAACTTGACCTAAACTCTGACTATGAGTCTTAAACACAGAAATACATCTTTCAGTAAACTTCTTTCTATATAAATGTAATCTGTTACATTTGAACATGTCTAAATACAAAATTCCCATCACAGACCTTTGAGAATTAATTAAAATGCTGCGTGCATTAGCTCGGTCTGTGTGTTAATGCTACTGCTCAGAGGGGGGAGGCTGGATTTTCCCAGCGAGGGTGGAAGGATGTTATATATTTGAGTCTTCACGGGAAATGCGTCTTTGAGAGGATTTATGAAGTCGTTCAGGCTTACGTATCATATTGTTCTGTTTTCATCTAAGTGCAGCTTTCAGATCTGAGCAGTTCACTCCTGCGAAGACAAGCAGTGTATTCAGAAGCAGAGGTTCATCAGAAAGATGAAACGGAGCATGCTGGTGGCTTTAGTCTGCAGGAGGAGGCGAGCGAGGCCAGCCTGGTTTGCTGCCACTAAAGCTGCAGACTCCCATCAAGCAGCCACCCAGCCGAAGGAGACACAGGCAGGCGGCCTCTCTGCCTGGCAGCACATGCTAAAGGGATCAGAGGCCTCCAGAGGCTGAGTGCTTCTGTCAGCTGTGGTGGGGCTGTCAGTCAGGCCTGGCCACCAGGCTGTGACTGCATCTGTCTGCTCCACCAGAAAACTCAGATATTTAGTTTAGCTACTGGTGAATGTGATTTACCAAATATATAAAAATATCACTCTGTGACAATTTGAAGACGAGGATAACCCATTAAATGTGTAAAACAATGCTTATTACCATACTAGTTTAGACATAATTTGATCTGATATTCATAACCATATTTAAGCAAAGAGAGTAGAGCTGAAATTATTACTTCACTGGAAAATTAATCAACAACTATTTTGATAATTTATTAGTATAAGTGTTTTTTGTAGCTCAGATACCATTCACTGGTTGTAGCTGTTTGACTCTTTTTGTCATTGGTAATTGAAAGGTCTTTTTTTTGTTTTTGTTTTTGTTTAATAGGCTAAATGATTTATCAAAAAGACTTAATTGTTTCGGTGACCCAATCTGCAAAAGGGTTGGAAAATTAGTTTAATTGTGAATGATTGTTGTATTAAATAAATCTGCCCATACTGCTTTGTGACACGAATAATGTGAGTTAAATAGACTAATTAAAAATGCACTGACACTCCCTATTACATTGGTTATCCAGCATTCTATAACTGCCGGCTGTCTGAGGGAGGAGGCGTGATCATACTCTGATCTATTTCTTGTTGCGCTGGCGATTGACTTCAAATTAATCAGATTTGGTGTGTTCACAAACTGTGAGCAAACGCCAGTATGCTCGCTGTGCCTCAAGGTCTGTTGGTTTAACGGCGTCCCTTCCAGATGGAGGACCTTGAAAGTCCTAGTGGGAGCAGTGGGGGTGGAAGAAACATTCCTCCTCACTGCTTACATGAAAGCTGAAGTACCCCAATGGAAAAATAGTCAAAAACATTACAAGATAAAGGCATGTGTTCATTATTTAAGTTACATTTGATATCAAGATAAACATTTTGTGTGTGCCAACGCTTCACGAATCCTCCTGCGTTATGTTTTATGATCTCTTCAGGTTTCCATTGCTGAAACAGGAAATCTTGTGAGGTTGGTGACTTGAGTCAGTGTAAACACAATTGTAATGTTGGTTATTGAAGAAATGTGTTACAACAGTATTGTGTGTACTAGCACATTGAAGATTAGCAGCTGTTAGCCTAGAAAGGAGGATTCATTTTTCAGACAATTTTTCCTAGCAGATTTCTCCTTGAGCTACGCTAGCTTGATTGTAATTCATAGTTTGTTCTTTCGGACAAATGCATCGGCCAAAGGATCAAGAAGTTGCTCGTGGAGACAAACCCACAGAGATTCATCACCCAGCGGTCCCACTGTTATCATCCGTTTATACTGGATTAGCTCAAAAAAAAAAACACTGTCTGCTAAGTTCCCAAATAATACCTGATGGCAGACAGACAGTTAGTAACTAGCTGGTGAACACAAATCATTCCACAACATAATTTCTGAATTGCCTGGTAATATTGTTTGTTTGGGCTCATGGGGTAATAGTAAAATATATTTAAAGTCTAAAGGTTAATAAACATGATGTTTGTTAAATATGACTTCTGGGGCCTTATTAAGAGTTTTCCTCGACATACCTTACCATCTGTGAATCCCAGTAATAGTGTTAATTCTCACCAGCAGCCTCCCAAATACTGTCTCTAATTATCTTACTTTGTTTTTGGTATCATTGTATGTATTTACACATACTGTAGGTTGTAACTGGTAAATCGATGTGTTCCCATTTGAATGAACTAATAAAAATAACTATTTTTATTACATCTTATTTAATGATAACTTTATACGTGAATAAATACCTAAAAACAGCTACATTCAAGTAAACATACATTTGGATGTAAAATCAGTAAAACAAACTCAAATTTGTCTCAAAGCTTTCTTTGCCCTTGTCACTGGAAGAATGAGTCACAGTCTGTCCTTTGACGATGTGTGCTAGTTAAAAATTTAAAAGAAACATTAATAATTTCTGCTGATCTAATTTGTTCATGTATAGCATCTGTGTGGGATTCTATATTTAAAACTGTGGCAAGAGAGAAAGAGAGCGAGAACCCACAGCACGTAAGCCCCAAGCTTAGTCTGCAACATCTCTATGCTTTTAACGTCTTTCATGATTTTGTATCAATAATCCAACTGTAAATCAGCGGGTTTTGATGTTTTCTCAGCTGACACACATTTATTTAATGTAACCGTTATTTGATGGGCTGTTGTGTGTCAATTTTAAGCACACAGTGGTTTTCGTTTTTTCCAGTAAAGTCAGCCAAGTTAAATACTTTTACAGCAAGGCAGAATAACTTCTCGGATTTATTTTAGAATTTCACGTAATCTACCTGTCCGTTTTCAGGCTGATACAAGTGCAAAGTATATTTTTATTTCTAATCCTATAATCTCATGTGCAGCACTATAATGTGATTTATTTGAGCATGTATTTACAGCTCCTCTGTGCTTGATCTGACTGAGTGGAATGGAAGAGTATAAATGACATCCTGTCTCCATGCCAGACTTTCTATGTTAGTCCACTCTGGTAGCTGTCATCGCCAAGGAAACAAGTGCGTGATCAAGTTGCTAATGCCCAGCTCTGTGGGCAGCGGACACCCTGCTGGACTGCTTAATATAGACAAAAAAACACGAACAAGATTTTGCAGAAAAAAAAACTGTTGCAAACATATAATATGTGTCTCGGTACAAGTAATTCTCTGAAAGGTCTTAGAATGAGTGGTAGTGGGAGGCCTGTAGTCTACAGACAGGTCGTAACCTGTCAGCCCGGCAGACCTATCAGTGTGGGATCCAGCTGGGTAGTGATGGAGTCTGCAAGCAGGGGTCACATAGGTGTAAATATACAGCTGGGGAGCGGAGCACAATCCCAGGTTACTCTTACACAAGCTGTGTCATCCTCCTCACACACACACACACACACACACACACACACACACACACACACACACACACACACACACACACACACACACACACACACCAAGCATCTGAATGCACCACATGACCACATGAAAGGGTCACAAACCACATCTTAGCCAGCTGTCATTGAAAGTCTCCCAATCCAACTTCCTCTGATATTATCATGGCAGTAAAAGCTGTGGGCTTGTCAGCAGAAAGTAAACATCCTTAAAAGAGGGAACACAGTGCTGTCTGCCTTGTGGCACAATAAGGAAATGATCCTATAATAAATAAGCCATGATTTTAAGCAAATGATTTCAGTGTAAAAACCAAACCAAACACACAAACTACATATTTAAACAATATAGTTGTTCTAATAACTAAAAACAATATCACTGACACACTCCAACCCACTCCAGATTAAAATCTGACTACCTGAAGATTGATCAATAGCCTCAAATATATTAGATGAATAGATATTTGGTCCAAGTGTATTTGTGAATACAATCAAAGCTGAAAGATGAAGCCAAACCCATTCCACCTACCCGTAACACACTAAACTCCCCCAAACTCCACAGTCCAAATAGTAACTACAGATACATATGAAGGCATATTACCTTACTACAGTCTTCTAACCACAATCGCATGAATCGTAATTATATTTTTCAAGTGTCCTTTGTTTATATATAGTTCTATTTCAAAGCGATCTTTTAAAACTGTAAATTATATCACACGCTCCAATTCTCAACATGGTTCCACAGATTCACCCTTTTTATTGATGTGGATTTTCCAGTATTATTTGTGATCAAATAATACACGCACACACTCTTTCTAGTTCAATCAACAGTTCACATTAGGCTTCGGTAATGTTGTTGCGCTGGGTTCCGTTGTGTTGCATTCATTTTATGATATGTATTACCCCCACAAATAAGAGATGGCAATGAACTGTAGCCTGATCTTACAGTAACCTGTCCTCTAACCTTTCTATCATTACTTTCAAATATTTGTTGACCTTGTATATACAATTGTTTGCCTCATGTGGTGTTTACAGTGATAGTGATCCATTATTATCTTCTCTCTCTAAACCAGGCCACAATTGGAATTGACTTCCTATCGAAAACCATGTACTTGGAAGATCGAACGGTAAGAACCTCAGCTGTACCACCTCATGACAAATAATGTGTGTATGTCATCACTGCAATAACTCAAGCACATACTGTAGCATTGTCCATGTCCACAGTAATACAGTGTTTGCATTCTAACTGTACCCAGCAGTACTGATGACATCAGCATGACATATTTATAGCCTCAGACATGTAGATGAACATGGTCACACCTGTCTCTTTATCTTGAAGAATCTTTACCTATAGCAGTGCGACCTTGAATCGGTCACCATGAGGTGTCCACACTTGTATGAATAATGCATGTTTATATATCTCGTTCTGTGTATATGTGCTGTGTAAGTCTTTGTGTCTGTGTGGAGGGAGCCGACTGTTCCCAGGCTCTCTTGACTATCTGAATAATCTCAGCCTCCTCAGCTTTCTCTCTCTGAACCCCAGGTGAGGTTGCAGCTCTGGGACACAGCAGGACAAGAGCGCTTCAGGAGCCTCATTCCCAGTTATATACGGGACTCCACTGTGGCTGTTGTGGTCTACGACATCACAAGTCAGTGTCCCTCAAGAAGTCCGCTCAAACTACACACTCTGTTATACCTTTAAATAGTCTTGTTTCATATTATATTTTACTGCCAACATGGATGGACAGAGCTAATCTCTCGCTCACTGGAATTATTCTTTGGGGGAAAACAAAAACTTCACAGATAATAATTGTGAAACAGAGTGACAGATGGAGTCCCCTGAGATAAGAGATCTGTGCTGAGATTTCACAAATATCAAATATAATTTTAATGTTTCCCAGATTACATCCGCTGAGCAATGAAATTAGATGCATTACATTAACCTCCCACCCTCCTTAGAAACAGTTACCATGACTGAAGTGGAATATAGATAACAAAATTGTGGTAGTTCAAATCCTATTTTAAATTCTTCTCTCCGTCCACCGAGAGGAAGAACAGCTTTGGACCAAGGACATTTGAAGGGTCATTGCTCTGCAACTTACTTCTCATCTATTTCGGCCTTGTTTTGGTGTAGTTTGCTTGTAGTCTGAAATTGAATGACTCTGTTCATTGCGCTATTTCCACATAAAACAGTTGTTAATCCATCCTGAATAAATCATGTAGCAATCATCAGTATAAATTACATAAATAACACATTTCAAAAATGTGTCAGTTACTTCCGTGCAAAAGATAATGAAAAGCAAAGACTAAGACACTTACTGTAATATGTCTGCTCACAGGAGATTGATTTAATTCAAAGTTAAAGAAAAACAGCATGGGTTACCATCCACCACAACCATTTCTCTTTTCACCTTAAAACGTGGGCTCTGTCTCTACAAATGACCAGTCTAAGAAATGGATACAACCCCAGTCTTCATCACAAGGTCATAGGGTTTATTAAGAACTTCAACATGCTACAGAGCTGCAGTTTGTGGATTGATTGTGTAATAGCAGTACTGCCTGCTTCACACAGTCCCATCTGTCCATGAGTTATTACCTTAAGATCATGACATGTGCAGAGATATTTCTGCTGTATCTTCATCTTGCATTCATTTTTTTGTACTATATGAGTTCAAATGATTTTATATCTGTCACTGGATTTCACATTATTTCTCTGCAGCTGATTTAAAAACACCAAGCACTGATTACAAATCTGTATGAAATGTCAATGTTTTCCCTTTCAGTATTGAATGTTTTTAATGTGACTGTGTTTTGTTTCTTGCCTTTATCAACAGATGTGAACTCATTCCAGCAGACGTCAAAATGGATCGACGATGTCAGGACAGAGAGAGGAAGTGATGTCATCATTATGCTGGTTGGCAACAAAACAGATCTGGCGGATAAGAGGTGTGTGGTTACTGGTTGCTACTGATCCTGTTTCATCAGTAATTATATCATGTTTTGTCTTTTAGTCAGCATTTCATTTGATGTCTTGACACCATGGCAACCATGATGAGCAAAATGTCTGTAGCAGCAAACAACACCAAGCATGATAAAACAGCCTGTCCCTGCAGAGATGGAGGTTTGTTAAGGAGCCGGAGCTTCTCTCATTTCAAAACTAATTGTCTTCTGACAGCTATAACTCCTTGATAAATAATTATATTTTTATTATGAATACCACCTCAATCAAGTTCCAAGACAGGTATGAGAAATTAGTATTTTCAACTCTTTAGCATAACTACTTTTGTTTAGCAGTATTGTGGTGATTATGGTGAAATATGCAGCAACTTGAGGAAATTATTCAGTAATTTCCATTTTTTTTAAGGAAGAGGTGACAAGCTACTGATGAGACAGAGCGTTAAGTAAATCTCGAAAGGTCTAAGAAATGTTTATGATGAATACGCAGTCGTGGAGGAACAGTGTAAAATTAAAGGCAGAATCAAATCATAAAATCCCTTGTCTCCTGATGCCAAAATGAATGAATTATGCAGACTGTGTACAGATGCATGCTGTTCCTACTCTATGTAAATCTATGTTTCATTTTTCCTCCGACACCCTGGAGTATTGTCTCTTAAGTTAATGAAGAAGTTTCCTTCAGAGTAGAATCAAAAAACGTCCTTTTCATACATTCTCCACTTTATTAGCTCATTATTTGAGTTATTTGCTCATAATATTTATGTAACATAAATTATAAACACATATTTGGGCATCAGCATTGTTAGCCTGTAGAAACTATACTGAAGAAATTCCCATTGGAAGACACAATGATCCAACATGTGACTGAGTGAAGGGAAAACAGGAAAACTGCTGGTGATGGCAGTTTCCAGGGTACATCTCACTGGAACTGTCAAAATAAAATTCACAACTGCCTCAGCAGCAGACAGAAGACCAGAGCTCCAGTTTCAGACAACAGACAGATCCTATACATACAGTACAAACTGGACATGGTAATGCAAAGATATGCAGATACAGAATGAAAACTAAACAATAAACTGAATGCTTAAAAAAAGCTTGAAGGTAAGTATTTTTAAAATACATTTTACATTAGTATTATTGTTAATACACTACAGAAGAGAGTGGTGTGCCAATTTTAATTATGGCTACAGTCAGGGGCACCATCCGCAAAAGTTATGAAAATATCTCAACCTTTCCCCTTTAATTTATGGTTAATTTATTTTTACTGCCATTTAGTTGGGTCTTAATAAGAAACTGGAAGTTAAAGGCCAGTGAATGTTCTATGATGAAGAAGCAAATTCCTGCATTAAGCTCAGCATCATCTCCTAAACTGCTTCTCACAAAAAGTAAATCAGTCTTACTGCTGTTCAAATCAGTGCAGACAAATTAAATAGGCATTTTACTGCTTTTTAAATGACAGTTCCTCACAGCTTTGCAGTGCTCCATTTTCATGCTGCATTATAGTGAGCAATTATTCTGAATCTAATAAATAATTTGTTCGACCTTTTTTTCCATTTATTTTAAAGAAATGGAAGTTAATCATAGTGACACCCTCATGCAGATGTGATCAGACCGGACAGGTAATGTCTCACAGGAATGATGAAAGTTAGACCGTTGGTTCTGTTTTGAGTGCACTAACTGAATAGAAATACTCACCAAATGGAAGAGAATAAGTCCATGCATGTGTGTTTTTGTATGTGAAGGTACAAGAGTATTCTGGAAACCTAAAGGGAAGAAAATCTGAGATTACATGAATAATTCATAATTTTAGGCTACTTGTATTTTTGGATGGTGAATATCAGAAGATCAACCTGTTGCTTCTGTTAAATTAGGGTTAGGGTTAGGGTAAGTTATACTTAACACTAACATTATTGTTTTGTGCGAGGAAACTGTCTATTCCAAAGAAAGAACCACATGAACTTGTAAGAAATTTGTGGAGGAGGACATGTTTAGTAGTGGTTCAATGTGAGGTTACTGTTGCTGACATCTGAGTAAAAGTAATTAATAATGACAATAATAATAACAATGATAGCTTAATTTTCATCGTCTTTTAAAAACAGAGTTTACAAAGTCCTTTTACGGACAAAGCAGACACAGGGTCATAGTCAAGTTGATTCACACAGATAAAAACAAGAAATAAAAGCAAGAAGACGACAGCATCACTTAAAACCAGTATTTACCCAAAAATAATAGGAACAATAAAAGAAGATCACATTAAATAAAAGCAAATAAATACACTAAAGCAATAAAACATAAAAGATAAAAAGACGAAACAAGGGCACATGAGTTTGCGAGGGGGGGGGGGGATTCCTGTGTGGAACCATCACCCAACATTTTACCTTATGAGGTTAATATTCACGTGTATTTCATTACTTTTCAGTTGCTCTTGAGGAGTCTATGAGATCAGAGTTTCCTTTGTGTTTGATAGTTTGTTCAGTCATGTGTGGTGCAGCTTTTCACAATGCTCCATGCTAATGGGAAATAAAATATGCACAGTTCAGGTTCTTCAGTTCAGACGTCACTGCTTCAACGCTAATAATAATGCAGTATCCATGTAATAAATACTGCTCTGATGAGGCTTTTGTCAAACCTGCATAAAGGGATTTTGGGCCACCTGGGGGCAGCGAAAAAATTTGTAATCACAACACTGACATATGCAGGCAGTTGCATATTTACACCCCCTGCAGACCCAGAGCAACATTAATGCTTATTTGAAATTGCGTGTATAGATAGGATGACATCACCGGACCAGGGTGCATTTGTTTATGGCTCTGTAACCTCTCTGATCATTTTCGATTTTCAAAGGGCCGTTATCAAAGGTTCCAGACCAAAATGCCTCTGGAGGCAATTAGATTGACCTACACATGCACTCAGGGCAAAGAAGCATGTGACGAAGCACAGAGCTACAGAAAAATGTCTGGTAGACCTTCACCTGCAGTTGTTGGTTCTTTTAGAGAAAATATACAGACACGTTTGTGTGACACTGTCACAGTATCAGATTCAATAGACGTCTCCGCATCAGCAGCCACCTCTTGGTTGTAAGCGAAAATGTTTCAGCAGCGCTCCTCTGTCAGTCATTGTATCATTGTTTGGATAAATGGTTTTGATTGGCTCGACTGGTTTCAGGACACATGGAGATCTGTGTGAAAGGGAGGGAGGCCAGACGCTTCTGTGAGAGAGAATGAATATGAGCTCACTGTTTTCTCTGGTTTTCATCCTAGTTTTCACCTGGCAAATGTTAGTCCAATACTCACTTTCTTCTTAGCTTTTTTTTTTGCTCTACAATAATTACTGAGGGACATTCCCAGCTCTTAAGCTGCACAATAATCACCAGCTACTTGCTAACTGTGTCTGTCAGCTGTTTGGTGCTACGTCAGTCGTGCACGGGTTTTTTAATGCTGCTAGCTGCCTCTGGAGAAGATTGTCCTCCGAGCAGTGGGAGTGAACCAGAACAGTCAGTTTGCAGGCTGCAAAACCAAAACAATAAGCTGAGAGATGCTGAAATGCCCCATAGAGCTGAGGGGAACTGCAGAGTCAGGTTATGAATAAAATGGGAGGGGTTTGTCCACTAACCAGAAGGTCAGTGGTTCGATTGCTCCTCCAGTCTGCATTCCGAAGTGTCCTTGGGCAAGATACTATATACCAAAATTGCGCTGCATATAGAAGTGCTGTATGAACATGTGTGTGAATGTGACTCTGAGTGGTCAATAAGACTGGAAAAGCACCATATAAATTCAGTCCATTTACCATAAGGGCCACACGTAGGCGAATGCGTATATATCTCGACTCGTAGTGAAGAGCGACACCATCATTCACACTACATTTAGTCATTTTATGTATTGTTGTTATAAAATATAATAAGACATAATTTAATAAACCTTTAATGAACAGTTCGTGCATTTAAAAAATTGTAGTCAAGGTTGTTTTAGTAGAGTGAGCAGAAAAAAAATCCATAATGCTTCTTCATTACCTCTGCAAGGTTATATTTTCATCTGCGGTTGGTTATTTGTCTGTTAGCAGCATTACACTTTCTTTAACATTGTGAGATGAGGTGTTTTTTGATATTTTCATAGATGACCTCAGGAATAACTCATGGATCAAGATGGAAAAAAGCAGACACATTTAGGGAATTTATATCTATAAGTTTGTCAAATGTGGTGCTCCTTAATTGGATTAAAAGGAACTGGGCTTCTCTGAAACTACAAATGTTTTGCATGCGACCATGAATGTTACTAGGATGCCACATACTGCACACTCATTAGGCAATTTTCTTACCAACTGATGATGAATAAGCCTCGGTGTTGTTTTATGTCGGGACACAGACGCTTTGCATCCAGAAATAGCCACAGAGGCACTGGTGGAAGTCTGTCATGCGGTGTTATTATGTAAATACATCTCCTGTGCAGTGTTTCCTCTTCTCACAAAACAAACTTCTCCTCCTGTCTCAGAAAAACTGGATTTCTCTCTTCTTTGCTTTGATACAAAGGGCGAGTTATTTAAGACGAGGAGGACAATCTAAATACAACGTTTCTGTGTTTGCATTGAAGCAGCATGCGTAACTAGTCAAAGTTAATGTGTAAAGAAGTGGTATTTTTGCATTAGTGTAGCGCTGAGATTCCTTTTGTGTTGAAAGAAACTAAGACAAGAGCGGTTACGTCATGTTTTCTCCAGAAGACCAGTGGCGGCTGGATTTGAGTCTGTGGTGTTAATGAACCTGCCGGCTCTGTGGGCCCTGGAGTCAGCAGGACTTGTATTATTGGACACCTGACGCAGTCCCGTTTCACAGCCTGAGCCAAACAAACACTCTCTTTCATTAAAATGTAATGCAAATTGGCTGTTATTAATTTCCCGCAGGACAATGTTATTAATCACTCTCATTCATTAGCTAATTAGCTCTGGTGTGTTCACACTAAAGACTAGAATAAGAGGAGCTTTAGCTACAAATAGTGCGAGTCCTGTGAAGCACTCGCTTGTTTTTGTTGAATATTAATATGAGGAAATAAGCCTCTGTTTTGTGCCCTCATATAGTAAACAGTGTACATTAATATGCTGGGACTTAATTATGACTCTCCTCTATTCACAGGCAAATCACAATTGAGGAAGGTGAACAGAGAGCTAAAGAGCTGAGCGTCATGTTCATAGAGACGAGCGCCAAGACGGGTTACAACGTCAAACAGGTGAGTGAGTTCAGAGGTTTGTTGCCTAATAAAGAAATACAGGTACCTACTTCTACTCCCTACATTTCTACTACTTACGTTTTTAAAACAAGCTTGTAAACTTTCATTTTAGTGCATTTGAAGCACCACCTTCCATAAATCAAGAATGATTCCAATTAAAATGGATAGAAAAGACAATTCCTTGTTGTATAAACATATTGGTGCATATCATTCACAACATATGTGACAGCGCTGACCACGTCAATGGCTTCACACCTGTGTTTAGTTTATTGTTTTATATTTGATTTGATGTAAGAGTGATTTAATATTTTTCAAACTACATTACTGTGACATGAGTCTCAGTTTGCTTCACACAGGTACAGCTGGTAGAAATGGCCTCTAGAGGGAAACTTTTTACTTTTAGTACATTTCGGAGACTGTACTCGCATACTTAAGCAAATAGGTTGAATCAGTGCTTGTGGTTTTGGCACATTACCACCACCAGCTGTGGATTAGCCGTGCAGCATGAAGCCGGCAGCAGTGATATGTACCTTATCTAAGTTCTCGTGTGTATGTGTGTGTTGGAGATACAAACAGTCTCTCATGGGAATGTTGCTCCACATCACTCCGAGCGGTCAAAACTCCACAGGAAACCTTTAAGTGCCTCTTGTTTTTCATACTAAATATGACTATTAAATGTGCAGGGAAATAAAACAGGGAGTGCAGCATTGTCCTCATTACTGCTTCCTGCTGAGACAACCAGCATATCACCAAGACTGAGCTGTGCCTGTAATAATTCAGTCTCAGTAATGATTAGAGCGAAGTGGGGGTTGGTTCAGCTACACTGATTTGTCTCTAAACAGATGTTTGTTGTTAAAAACAACGTCTGTCTGTTCAGTTAATAGAAAGTACACTGCGACGAAGGCGAACTGTATTGTGTCTGTCAGTGAATGGCGTTGCTGGCAGTCGTCTCTCCTTCTCACCCCATCACGGCAGAGACAGAGGAGGCTATTCTTCACCTTTGTTCAGGACAGAGACAAACATGGTGCTGCGAGTGTGAAACATCCAAAACAAAGGACACAGTCCTCAACCAATGGTTACTGTTTTTGTCATCTCTGCCCACTGAGATACTGTATCAGCAAAATCGAGCTTAAATGCTCCAACTCAATGATCATTTATTTTTTGCTATTATGTTTGTATCTATTTATTTATAAAAACTGAATTTTAAGTTACATGTTTGCTTAAGCCATGGTTTGGTTTAAAATGTCCCTGATAAATCTGACCTGTCAGTCCTCGAGACATCTTTAGTCACAAGTGGTTTGTGTAATACTGTGGAGCAGAGCAAGGACATAATGAGAATGTCTGATTTGAATGGTCTATAGATGTCTCACTGACTCATCTGCTGAGACGCTTGTTTCCGAAATCATCATTTTCATTTGATGATAGGAGTATCTCAAACCACCATACCATGAACTGAACTATACGGACTTGTTTATAAATTATTAAATGTTCAGCAGTAACTTGTTGGCTGGTTATTAGACAACTAAGACGAAGTAAGTGTTCATCTTGTGTTTTCCTGATTTAAATTAATGAAGTGTCCTTGTGTTTCTTTGTCTGCAGCTGTTTCGTCGCGTGGCAGCTGCTCTTCCAGGGATGGAAAGTATGCAGGAGACGGGCAAAGAAGGCAGTATCCTTTGACCAGTTTGCTTATCATGAAAATGCAATCATGAAAATGATATGCAAATCTTCTAAACTCCGTGGAAACTTTATTTCCATCCTGGCACAATAACATCATTCACTTCCAGCTTCTCAATTAGACATTTCCAGCGCTGAAGTCTGTATAGTGACACCTATTTAAATATGAGTCACCTACCTGTCCAATTAAGTTTTTCAGTGTGACAATACCACATCTGTTTTTCAGCTTGACGAGTGCAGGGTGGGGGGGTTAGTGAGACAGTAGGTGGCTGCAGTTGTCTGTGGTGTGTCGGCACATTGGCTCATTGTAACCAGTGACAGGTGACTCAGCATCAGTCAGCTGGTAGAACTCTCCTCACTGGCACCTCGTACCTGCTGCTGCTGTCACCGCTACCCCTGTGGAGAATGTGTTGGGGGCTGCAGCACTTTTTCACTTATACAAAACAAAGTCCTAATTACTCTTTTAGGAAGTAGTGTTCAGTACTGCAGAATAATTCAAATATCACACTGTTACTAACTTAATTTACTTGGATAGTAACATTCTAATGTAAACCCAAATAAGACAATAGTCTGAAGACACCACCTTGTAAACAGGTTCTTCTGATTATCTAACAAGGTCATACTCGGAATAAGCAGTAAATCATAAGATATCTGCTAATTCCAGAAATCTCTGTCTGTCTGTGGCCTGTCTCGAGAAACGTTTCTCTCATCGACTTCTCACTCGCCGTGTGTCGTGTTAAGGAAGTGCAGTTTTGAGTTTGGTGCGATTTGGGCAAGCAATATGTTCAATAATAACAAACGTAGAATAAACAGGCGACCAGTGCTCTGTAGTCGGGACCAGGAAGTGGAGTTCTACGTTCTGAGTCGAGCTTCACTGAACTTTGAATAAACAGGTGAAGAACACTTTGTGCAGCAGCCGTGCTGCAGCATCAGGGCTCCTGCAGCAGATCTGTACTTGCTGTAGCTTAATAACTGCAGGTCACATTTACAGTTTCAGAGTGAAAGCTGCAACCAGCATCTTCCCAGGCCAATCAAACAGCCCATTACCAACATGCAGGTTTAGATCAGCCACTGCAGTAGTCAAAATAATGTCCTAATCAGAATCAGGTCAATATTCTGAATATTTTTGTCCATGTAAATGTAGTCGTAGAGAGCAGCTAAGATACCTTTCAAAGTCCAATGCGTCACCACAAAGTGCAGTATTTATTTATTGCTGTATCTAAGGAGTGAATCTGCTCTACATTCTCTATGGAGTCATTCACAATGCAGAAATGCATGTGTTTAAGTGTGATGTCGAAGGAGATGAATGCAGCTGCTGAGGCCGATTTAATCTGTAATTTCCATCATTAACTTCAGAGCCGTCAGGCTGTCTGGACTCCTCACACTCCTCTGTTGATTTCTACATCTGATAATATATTCAATCTGGGTCACAATAAGCCTGCATTCTATTCTCAGACTGGTAAAGACTTAGATAACAAATGGTCCTGATATACACATTAACAAAGTAAATTGGGAATGCAACAAAAAAAGCCTATATTCTTCTCTCAGTCTTGCAGACCACAAGTCATTGTTTGTAAACCGTGCATTTAAAACAATTTAGTTGATTTAAGATTCTTTCAATGACCAACCCAGATAAAAGCATAACCACTGATCATGTTTATCACATCACCTCACCGCTGAGTGACTCAACCAAGAAATATTTACGACGCCACTATATCACTGCCGTTTTCTTCTTTGATACTGGCCCAAAAAAGCATTGCAGCCAATCAGATACGATGCCTTAAAGTTATACAAGCTGGCAGCCATTAGTTCAACTGATGCAGTCTCATTAATGGATTGGTGTGTTTTTTTGTTTTTTAACAATACTTGCTGGCCCTCCTGTTCTAACAGGCCCCTCTCTTACACAGTCTTCATGGTGTTAAAGCTCACCTGAAGCTTGAGTTAATCATATCAAGCAGAAGAAATGGAAATTGATCTTTTTAGTGTGACACTCTCTATATGTATTTCCATAGAAAGTGTTTTTGAGTTGAGCATTGCTGGAGAAATAGAAACACAGAAGGACTTTCATCCACCGGTTTTGTCTGTGAAAAGAGCTGAAGTAGATTGTTCCATGCACAGAACAGGGACTAGATATTTTACTTACATTGAATTCACCTTAGGAAGAGAAAGCTTAGAGGTATTATATGTAACTTTTCCTCATTACTCTGTCTAACAATGACAAGACTAATGTTATATGTTTTGTTTCTATGAATACTTACATTGTCCCAGAAGTTTCAGCATTGTGATTGTCTGCCAGAACAGTCAAAGTGTACTTGTCTTTGCTGTTTTATTCAGAGTTTTCACTGGACTTTGGTCCATTTAAAGAGAAGCGAGCCTCTGGGAATAATGAATAATGGACAATGAAAGAAAGGACTGAAGTAAGAGCAATGGTGCAGACGATGCATACGCTTTATCACAATGTCGCCAAACTCTGTGTTTGTTTGATTGAGAGATCCCTAGTGGCAGAAATTGACAAACTGTGTGTCCAGGATAAAGAGGACTGATTACAGCAACCAAAACCAGCAAAACCTGTCCAAGTTTTTATATGAAGACCTGTTTTATATCTTCAGATCTTGGTTGACGTTTCCATTTACAAAGTATGAACCAGCAGCAGAAATAAAGATCTCAAGACGTGTCACCGACAGACAGAGCGGAGGAGGTTCTGTTGTCAGTGTCCCTCACCTTTAACATCATCCTCTCCTTTCAACATCACATTGAGCTTTATCTAATAATTGTGCAACTGTCTAATACAACATTATTCTAGTCTTAGACATGTTGCCTGCTGCAACTCAAACATAGTCTATGAATAATTCTCTTGTGTTTTGCAGATGCAATAAATCAGCAGCATTTAATGTTGTAACTGTTTCTCCTCTGACAGCAGCAGTCGTTCCTATCCTCAATACACAAAGCACGGTGCCATCTCTATGGTAACTGTGGGTAAATTATGAAATTGCGTTTGAGTTTAACCGTGTGCTTACAGCACTGTCACTTCTCCTGCCACGTGTTGCCGCCTCACAGGGCTTCCTGATTAACACTGCAGCCTTTAACTGCTCTACCTTCAACATTAATCACATGCTGAGCTTGGTGTGGTGAAGTTACCGTTTATACGTTACTCATCATCTCTGCGTCCATCCTTTGTACGGCCTCAATAACAAACTCAGTCACCTCACATCCCTCTGAGCTGTTTACATGAACCTTGTAATTATTTTATTGTTGAGCCACATTTCCTGTTTTTTATGCGGCACTCACGCTGGGCCAGTTACCTTTATCTCTCATCTTTTATTTTGTATTTATCCTAACGAGGTGAAATGGAGGTGGGAGTTAACGGTGTGAGGCTGTGGATGGCAGCTGATGATTCCTCAGCAGCTCTGTGCCTCTGCTGTCACCTAATGGAGAAACTCCTCTGTCGTTATTGAACTGTGAACAGTATTGATCTCACTGGGAGAAGGAATAAACGTCCATGTTATATGGCCGAGTAAGTTTACACACTGAACCTTTAACCTAAAGTTTTAAAAGCATGCACTAGATTTATGTACATGCTTATTTAAATTCAGTATTTATTCACACACTGTGATAGAAAAGCATT
Source organism: Limanda limanda (assembly GCF_963576545.1). Taxonomy (NCBI): domain Eukaryota; kingdom Metazoa; phylum Chordata; class Actinopteri; order Pleuronectiformes; family Pleuronectidae; genus Limanda; species Limanda limanda. The sequence continues at coordinate 24,493,895 of NC_083644.1, read as the reverse complement.
TGAAGACACAACGTTTATAAAAGTTGAGGAAATTCAACACATAACCAACAGAGTTTTAAAAAGGGAACGCTTATAAAACAAGAACATTTGACAGCACAAGTACCCTGTGTTTCCTTCAGAGAATAAGTGCTAGGTTTGTGAATTCAAAAATACATTTGAACACCATTCATGATGAACACTTTGTTCTGTGTTTTTTAATTGGCAGGTTTAATTAGAGATGGACGGGTCTCATTGATTTATGGTGGGTGTCAGGGCCAATGGGAGAGTCCTCTGCCCTCTGTCGGAGAACCATTTTCAGCTTGGTCACTGTACATTATCACCACTGCAGCTCTGCAGCCGGAGAGAGGGAAGAGGGTGTTTCAGCCAGATCATGTGCTGGCTTCAGTCATGTTAATAAGAGAGCGACAGAAAGTCAAACAAATCACACTAGAAAAGGCAGCGCTCCATGATGGTTTTATTGAATTAGGTTTTAAATTCATCTTTAATTTGTTTGCCATGCTGATTCAATCTAGATCTCTTCCATGCAAACCTATATGGTTTTGTTTATGTCGTCTAAAGTGAGATTGACACTGTGATTGTCGATCTGTTGTGTTGTGGTGGAGCGGTTGAAGCTACACTTGACGAGTCAGCGTGTTTTCACTACAAGTCATAAAATATACAGTGGCTTCAAGAGAGAACAGTGCGGTTTTCCCCAAACTGAGTCCCATTAGACCCACTCAGAAGTGTCATCATGCCGTCTGTGTTCAGGCATATTCCTGTTCCTGTGCTGTACTCTGAAGAATAACGATAATTGACAGGCATTGCTTCGTGCAGCTTTAATCCATGGAGCTATTGTTTAAACAGCTATTCCATGCTTTATGAATCCATGTTTGTACGACCCTATAACATGAAGCAAATGTGGTTTTCTTTCAAAATACCTCTACTGGTGGCAGATTAATGAGTCTATTCATTGTTCAGGAGACACACACACACACATGCAGGTATAAGAGGAGTAAAATATTCAGGGCGGCAGCTCCTCATTTGGTTTGGTAATGTCGGCTGCTGAGATAAAGCCTCCACATCCCAGATGGGAAACGATCCAAACGGGAATATCAAGTATATGTGACGCTCCGTCATATGAAACCATGACATGATGACATGTTTACCAATAAAGTTATTATTGTATTATTATTGTATAAAATGGGAAAACACATTCGCTTACATACACACACACACACACATTAACTGCTGCTGTTAGCACCAGCCAGCGTCCCATTGTAGGACGAGCGTTTGAAAGCCACAGTGGGGCTGTTTGCAGACTAACTTAGCATACAATATGTAGGCCACAGTTCTTCTTTGCCCTCTCCTTAGACATGCACAGCAGTGCCAGAGACTGCAGGCAGCATCCATTCTCAGTTTATTACAACACCAACAATAGAGTGGATTCCCTGTTGAGCTGAATAATTTGTACATGTTGTCAGAGGAGGATTTTAGGATATTTAGTTCCAGAAACAAATCGGCCACCATGTCCACAATCCGCTGGAATACACTGGTTAGAAATTAATATATTAGGAGTAACGCTTTTAATTGCATCTCTCTGGTGATTTATACAGTATTTCCTTGTCGACTCCCATTTGAAATCTTTTGGATGTTAGAATTGCTGATGTCTGAGCTGCAAAATTTATTGAGGTAGGATGTAGCACCATCTAGTGTTAGTAAAGTTATATTACGATCCCTGCATTCAAATATTTTGTCTTTGAGAACAAAAAATCCCTCACTAGAGCTCATACCTTCACCAAGGCCCAACAGTCCCCTGAAATTCAAGCATCTACACTAAATTGTACACAATCACAGATATCAGACCTCTAAATATGATTTCTTTCCCATTAGGTGCATATGGCATCAACGATCTTCCTCCATCTAGGCCTGTTCAGGGCTACGTGTTGGGCTCCTGCCCATCTCTTTCAGCTCGGCCGTCACAGTTCTCCGCCAAGTTTCGGGCCAATCTTGTTTGTGTTTTTTTTTGGGAGTTTTTTAGTATGTGGTTCAAGAGTCAGAGTCCAACCTCTAAATGATCTGACATCGGCAGTGTTGGGCTGCTGGTCTAAATGTGCCTGATTTTGAAAGTGAAAAGAAATCCTGGATTTGGTACCTGATCTTGATCTGAATCAAAATTGAATTTGTTGTTTCCTGACGGATACCACATCCTTTTAACCAAGTTCCGTGAAAATCTGTGCAGTAGTTTATGTGATTCTTCTTACAACCGAACATAAATCAGCCAACAAACAAATGGACATCGATGAAACATTAACCTCTTCAGTGGAGGTGATCAGACATGAACCCACCACTGTTGTTTTTTAAATGAATTATATACAAACTGATGAATTCAGGTGAATGTGACTGATCAATTCCAAATGTTTCCAAAGCTTCCTTAATGTTTTCCAGTGATCGACATCAAACTGGACAAACCGCAGGAGCCGCAGACGACTGAAGGAGGCTGCTCCTGTTAATACTCCGCATCTCCCCTGGAAAACGAGAACATCATCTACACCACATGCTTGTTATGTTGCTTCCTATTGGTTAACCTGCAGTTGACTTTGCATGTTGAGAATCTGGCGTCCTCACCCGACAATTTGTCATGAGTTTGAACTAGCAATACGTGAATTAGATTCTAAAGTAGCGTCACCTACTTTGTTTATGAAACTGCCAAAACAGTCTTCAACTTGCAAACAAAAAATAGTGGAAAAAAAGAGACTTGTGGAAAAGAAGAAGTTGCATTTTGTGTGTATACAATTTTTTTAAGGTAGAAATGCAAGTTTCCCCACTTTCTTTTTTTCTATTTTTGTATATTCAGGGAAATCTCTCTGGAAAAGTTTTTTTTTTTTTTTTTAAAGATGCAAACAAACACAGCTCTGAATTTAGGAGCCGGAAAGATCAGGTGGTTGTAGATGTATTCTTATGGATGTCACTGTTGTTATAGGCAAAGATGGAGGTCCTCTTCACAAACACCAAACCGTTCCCCATAACCCTTGTGATTGAAAGCCTACACTTGACCTTGTGAAGGCGCTTTACCTAAACGTAACCATTTTGAATCTTGCGGCTCAGGCCAGCCTTGCAGTTTGGTGGACCAATCACAGCACCCGTAACCTCAGTGTGATCCATAGGTAGCGATGTGTTACTTGGTCAAAATGAACACGGACATCTTGAGTATCTAATGCATGCCTAGTTTTTGAGCATAGGTACTGTCTACCAATGTAAACAGGTTTGAATATGTAACATTACACCAGTGACTTAACGCACTCTGATAGTCCAAGTCTTTTTGTTTGGATTTGTATACTTGACTTCTGAAAATAGTTTTTGTCGTGTGTGTGTGTGTGTGTGTGTTTAAACGTGCATTCTGTATAGGCAACGTTAGAATGCAGATATATATAGAGGGCCACTGCCAAGTCGTCACATTGCGGCACCGTGTACATAGGTCACCGTTTGTTTGCAGGACGTCATAGATTCCCCCACTCACAGCAGTTGTGTGATATCTTGGTGGTAGTGATGATGATCGTGTGCACGTGTCGCTGAGCGGCAGAGAAGCCGAGGCGTCGCCTTGTGTCACAGAGGAACAGGAAGTCCTCTGCGTGCTGATCTGTAGACTTAAATCAGGTTCTGTGATCAGACCTTTAACATTGTAAACCAGTTATAGTCCTGTCAACAACAAAAAAAGACTAATTTGCACATGTAGCTCATTCAGGTTCATTTGAAGTTTGTAAATGTACAGTCACTTAATTTAAAAGACCTGACTGATTGTCATAGAAACTGTATGACAATCAGTCAGACTGATGACGATTTCTTTGCTGCTTGAGTTGTAACTGACTACTGATCCCTTGTTGGCATTATGCAATGTTGTTGTTTTCTTTTTTGATTATTACCAGAGCCTGGTATCGTAACGTACTGGTGGTGACGTCAGCCGGCGTTGAGAACACTACTTTGACCCGTCTTTGAAGTGAGATCTTACTGCACTTTTTCACAACATGTTTTAGAACTAGAGTGAAAAAAAAATCTTTATCTCCAGAACATTTGAGGTGCTGTGTGTTAGAGTAGAGTAAATCAGTTGTGAATTGTTCACACATGTTCATTAAAGGGGAGCACTGTTTTTTTCTCTAACCCTCATAATGAGCCAAATATTAATGATAATAATAATAAGAGGCTGGGATTTCAAGGCAGACCATGACTGGAACACACTGCTGGGGGAGGCATGGAATGATCAAAGGTTGCATTTCAATCAGGAGAGACTTCATTTGAAGAATGAACAAAACGTATTGCCGTGCACATTAAGAAATGAAAGTGATGTGATATAAATGAGTCTATTTGGCCCCTTGTGATGTCATCAAGGTTAAAAGGGGTCGTGGTTGCATACTATAGGGAACCCACCCCCCAGGTTGTAGACACTGGTGGCGGTTAATGAGATGAGTGGTGATGACGATATGGAGACAAGAGGTGATTCAGAATCACTAGAATGACAGAGAACAGATTAAAAGGTTGACATCAACAAACTGATTTGGCTGATTGAGGTCATGGCTATATCTGATTGGATGACTGTAACACCGGTCAGCCAATGAGAAGAGGCAGGGAGAGTGAACGAGAACTGTGAACGAATGAGACTCAGAGAAAGTCTTCTTCACTGAGGTTCACTTCCAGTTTAAATCCCTCAACATGAGAAAAGTCTAATAATGTGTGAACCCTTTGTGTTGCTGCCTATTTATTTTATTGCACCAGGAATGTACGGCTCTCATGAGTGACCACACAGCCTTGTGAGGAGAGCACTCTCTCAGAAACCACTCCATGGGTATTTATTTTCAATGTGGACAAATTGATTGATCCGTAGCTGTAGACGTTTGTATGTATGCTTCACCGCCAGAGTACAGCTTGTTTCCTGAAGGCCCATTTTAACATTCCCTTTCAAAATGGACCAAGTGATGTGTGGGAGGGGTTGGGGGGGAATGGAGGCCATGGCCATTCCCTGAGGGTGTGTATGTTCTGTCACAGTCCAGAGACGACGCTCCACTCACTGTACAGAGAACTAGCATGACTCTTCCAAACGATTAATAAAGATGTCTGATTACCAAAGTCCTGCATCAGGCTTTTCTTTCTTCTAACTGTCTTCTACCCCTCAAGTACAACTACGAGTAATTAATTGTCATGAATTAAAGTAATTTGCAGTCTGATGTTTATGTTGGTTAATAACAATGACACACCAACTGTGTCCAACAGGTATTGAACATGTATTTATACATGTTGTAGCATGCATGGCTTCTAGTTTGACTCACCAAGTTTCTGTTGATGACGGTTACCGGCTGTATTGACCAATCCTGGGTTAACCCACATATGGAGGAGTGACATCTCTTGCACTTCTCTCCGTCCTGTGACAGATGCAAGATTTGGACATAAGGGAACTGGAGTCTCTAATTGTAACCTGGAAACTGGTTGTGGTCAAAACCTCCATGTTTTCGTCTGAGTAACAGACGTCAGAGTGGATCTAATCTCTGTCATCCAGCATTTTGCTAGGAATAAAAACAATTACATTTTCAAATCTGTTCAACTGTTTCTTTAGTTCACAATTTAAAAATATATTTTCCTTAAAATGAACCATCAGGAGGTGAACGCTGGGACTTCTCAGTTAGAGTTTGTTTTCACTATGTTGCACTTTTAGTCTTCAGACTGCCTGTTTTGTAAGAACCCACAAGTACTTCAAGTATTTATATTTTCCTCCAGACACTCAGTCAGAGTATTACACCAACTCTAAAAGGAATGTACAGCTTGTTGTAATGGGCAGTGCTGAGTAAACAGTTGCACCAATGTTTTGATGCTGACATTAAATAAGTTTGTGTCTCAGTCTAATAACTGCCTCATTAGTCACCATGGGCAGTCTGCAGTGGGGGAATGTAACTAAGGACAGTTATTCAAGAAAAATACTTGATATACAATCCTGGAATAATTGTACTTGAGTGTGAGTATTCCTATTTGATGCTACTTGATTCTTCTCCCTCACTTCATTCCTAAGGGAAACTCTATTTTTTCAACTCTAGAATCAAGTAGCATTATATAGGAATACTCAATCAAGTACATGTATCTCAAAGCTGTACTTAAAGTGTATTACTTGAGTAAATGTACTTAGTTATATGTCACCACTGCAGGCTGCTCTGGTGACTAACTAGGCAGTTAATAGACTGATCACAAACATATTGACCACAAATTTTATTTAATGGCAGCAGGATTTTCTGAAGTCTCCATCAACACAAAAGAGCACGTCAGTCTGCTCAGTAACATTTTCCTTTTTGAGTGTCATCGTATTTGTTGTTGAGTATTTTAGATTTTCTAATTGTACTTGCTTTAATGATCTAAACATGTCCTCTACCAACGGCAACTGCAACCGGGAGTTGTTTCCTGTTCTGTTCCGCCCAGATCCCAGAGATCAACACCACCACGACAACATGAGGAGTCAGTAAAAACATTGCGAAACTGAAACTGGTCCTGTGACATCCTGAGTCCCCAGCCCTGTTTCTGTTTGTATGCTCCCTGCTGGCGTTCAGACGGCAGCTGCTGCCAAACGCTGCCGCTGCTGCTAATGGTGCCAGATCATTTAGAGGCTGGACTCAGCTCCATGCTCAGTCACTGGGATAAAACAGGGGAGTACACAGAGAGCACTGAAAGGCAAAGTAAGACTCTGTGAATCTGACAGTTAAAACCGCCTGTTGAGACTAGTTCTCCACCAAACCAGCCTGACAGCTAACGGACTTCTCTCTCCTGCCACAGGCAAATAACAATGACCTGAATATGACTGAGACGCTCGACACAATGAGACTTAATACTGACCTTACACTGAGATTTTAATCTGCTCCTCACACATGGCGACTAACCCTCTTTTTCACATACGGTGCCACATGCAATTAAAGGCATGAAAGTGATCCAGTTTTCAAACATCTACGAACGTGGAAAACCTGCCAGATGCTCGATGAATGCAGATTATAATCCACTTTCATGCTTCACTGATTCTTTTGTGACACGTTTTTCTGTTGTGTATCGGCCCTGCAAAAATTAATCGTCACATTAATCTATTCGCAAATCTACAACTGGCGTCCCTTATTTTGACTCATTTAAATTGGTAATGTGTCATAAATGATGTACAGTCTAAAGTGGTAAAGTGTTGTGTCTCTGCTTTGAGCTCATGATTCTTTTAAATCATCTCCCAGAGACACGTGGGACCATCTGCATTAATTAGTAAATAAGAATGCTGATAAAAAGTGTTCTTTCAAAAAATAGTTTTATTAAATACTTTTGCTACTTGCTATCATAAATAAAAGAAAATGATGAGTTATGCTCCGATGTAAAAGGGAACGTCCTCAGGAGACCATCTGCTGTGACGAGGGGTCTCAGGGGTCTCGGGGTGTCAGCCCCTCGGGGACAGCTGAACCAAATCCCACAGCTCCAGCTGGGAGAATCAAGCCTAGAATAAATAATGCGGAGACAGGGGCGCCTTTGGCTGAGGACAAAACAACGTGTTGACAGGAACACAAATGGATCCTGTTCCTCATGGCCACAACTTTCCTTCCACTGACGAGGCTGAGTCAGGTCTTCAAGTTGCATTTGATATCGTGAGAATGTGTAGGGTCACTCTCGATCCAGCTCTTCTTCTTTAAAGTGTCTCTTCAGTGGACAGTCTGCGCCAGGATTTAATTTCCCTTTTAAGAAAAAAGAGAAACAGAAATACATCAGCCCACAGTTGGAGACGATGCCTTTGCCATCGCAGCCATTTCGCACCAAGTTGTTACTTACACGTTGCTGCTGGGCACGATCCTCTCTCTGTGCTGCTTCATCAAACTGAACTTTTTGAAGAATGCCGGTAATTTCAGCTTTGCTCTCGTGCTGCTTGAGGAAACGCTGGAAAGTAAGAGTTTGTGTGTCAGGATGAATGTGGCACTGCCGAGCTGAGGTGCTAATGAGAAGCTTTGTGGACAAATGCACTGATTCACGTGGATGTGTGAATGACTCGGTATGAGTGGAATTGTTTTCTTTTTGAAATCGGGCTAAAGATTCTTCAAATTCAACACTGATTTTAAAGATATATGGTCACAACACGGTCGCATTACTCTTCTCTCTACAGTGAAGCTAATAATAAGAAAGTAATAGGAAACAAGCGGGAGGTCAAAGGTCACACATTCTCTGTTTGTTGTCTCTGCTCATGTGCGAAATAGTAACAGGAGAATAGTAACAAAATAACGAGGGAAACAGAACCAATGATATCAAAACCTGTGTGTGTGTGTGTGTGTGTGTGTGTGTGTGTTTACAGTCATACCCACCATTCTGCTTGTAACGAGGGTTCTTGTTTGGCCTCTATCCGCTCCCCCTCAGCTTCCTGCCTCAGGCCGTCCTCTTCCTCCTCCACTTCCTCCTCCACCTCCTCTATCTGCTCCCACAGCCTGCTGTTGACCCACAGAGCTTCCTGCAGGCTGAGGCCGCGGCCGATGCAGGTCACCCGGCGACACAGAGGGCAGGCCACGGTGAGCAGGCCGCTCCTGGTCTGCGACATGGTCTCCAGGCACAGCTCGCAGAAGGTGTGCCTGCAGTGGAGCACCCGGGGGACCCGGTCTGCCCGCGAGTACGCCGAGAGGCACACGCTGCACTCGCCGTCCTCACACAGAACCATGGTCGAGCTGCACGGGTGGACCAGAGGGGGAAGAGGCTGAAGAAAAAAAAATCCTGATGAGACCTCCAGTGTTTGGAAACACACTGTGATGATGATGATGATGATGATGATGATGATGATGATGATGATGATGGTGATGGTGATGATGATGATGATGATGATGATGATGATGATGATGATGATGATGATGATGATGATGATGATGATGATGATGATGATGATGATGATGATGATGATGATGATGAGGAGGAGGATTCACAGGTTTCTTCCCACTGTTAAATTACAATGTGGTTGAAATTAGATTCACATGTGCCGTTGGATCAAGTACTTTCACACTAGTAACATTTGAAACAGACTTTTCTTTTTAATGTAGTTAATTTTTTCTTTTTTTTAATTGGAACTAACAATAGAAGAATACAACTTCAAAAGTCGTTTACTGTCATTCACAAACTCTACACCAGAAAACAAATGTTGTTGCATTTCCCACAGTGCAGCGGGTGGAGATAAATACTAAAACGTAACATTAATAGGTAGAAAATAGAACAATTGCTCACACAACACTGTTAATCTATTGCACACGAGGACACTGAGTTTATTGACGTATTGCAACGAGGTTGATTGCAGAAAACATGTATAAACATATTTATTTAGAATAAAAAATGAGGTGAAATTTTGAGTAGAGACAAAACTGAACTGGAAAGTTCAAAAACCTAAAAATGAATAAACGAGTCCCCAGAGTTAACCATCATCCATTATTACCACACAAGGTTTAATCATTTGAATACAGTGAAATACAAGACAAACCAGAAACTCTCATTAATACACATGATGATAGAAGCTTGGATAGTTTTTATGAATAGAAGTGTACTTACAGTTTAGACTTGGTCCTCAGACAGTGTTAGAGACCTCTCCTTCCCGCTGAGCTGTTCACTGTGGTGAAGGCAGAGGAACCGGCTCATCTGTCGCCTGCTGGGAGGGTCTGACTGTGTTTGGGGGCGGAACAGAGCGTGTTTGTGTGTGTGTGTGTGTGTGTGTGTATGTGTGTGTGTGTGTGTGTGTGTGTGTGTGATTGTGTGTGTGATGCCCCAAACCCCCATGACACAACAGCTGTGGAGGCAGCCTCTCTCTCTTTGTTCAGTGTGTTCACTGGCAGGTGGGGGGACGAAGGGAGGATGAAGACAAACAGTGATGATGCAGCCAGTGAACTCTTCTTATTCAAAATGTAAACCAAAGGAAGAGCATTATTATTATCATTTTATAATGTATACTAAAACGTGTCTTATACGTAGCAATAGGTATAAATAATGGACGATTAAGTTCAACAAGAAAAAGAGAGGGCTCGTCCGGGATTTGAACCCGGGACCTCTCGCACCCAAAGCGAGAATCATACCCCTAGACCAACGAGCCATGCTGGTACCATGTTCTATTAGTAAAATATACTTACTCAAGTTTAAATTACTTCCTCCTGGTTTCTATTCCTGGTTACTTTGTTTGGTGGAAGACTCCACACCGAGTATCTTCTAGATTCCAGAGACAGTTAACTAGTACCTGTTTAAGACTGCAGCTGCTGTTAGCTGATGCTAACCGACAGAATCATAGTGACGCATTTTATTCCGTTTAATGTGTAACACGTCAACACATCGCCGGGTATGGAGGACCATACTACATACATACATACATACATACATACATACATACATACATACATACATACATACATACATACATACATACATACATACATACATACATACATACATACATACATACATACATACATACATACATACATACATACATACATACATACATACATACATACATACATACATACATACATACATACATACATACATACATACATACATACATACATACATACATACATACATACATACATACATACATACATACATACATACATAAAACATACATGCTTAAGTATAAATAAATGTAGAAATAAATACAGAAATAAATAAAAAAGGAAATTAATTAATTAATGCAGAAATAAATACATAAATACGTTAATAACAACAGAAATGTCTAAATAAATGTCCTTCCAGCGCCTGGTGAGATAAGACCGACCTGCGCCGTGTTCACACCGGACAGCGCTAATAATATCACCCATTGACCCAGTAGTATCAAAGCATATAGTCACTTGTTGCTCCAACATTAACTGCAACAGCGTCCCAACATGTGTCCTTTTAGATGTCTTTATACATCATGTGCCGAGGATCATACAGCTCACTATACTTCTCCACTTATTTTTAATTTAATGTCATCCATCTTCAAGAACTTCTCCGCTGTTTGCCGGTGTGTCTGTAGTGGATGGGCAGAGGGGGGCATTTAATAATGTGATTGGTAAATTAAAACTCCAGGACAACAGAAGGGGAATACAAACTATGGGATGCATACTTTATCATTTATATCATATAAAATATGTCATCAATATCATTTAAAATCATTTTCAGTGTGTTTCCTGGAGCGATACGCTCGCGTCAAGCGCAAAAAAAAATAGACTCAACGCCAAAACGATCACAGCACGACGCAAGGCAGCCTTGGCGCAGCGCGGCGCTTCAGCCTCCGGTGGGACCGGCACAGAGGTGGCAGTGGATGCGAGCCGGACATCCAGCTGGCCCGCCGCATCTTGCGGAGAGAGAGTTTAAACTGCTGCTGCTCCACTGACTATAACAACGCCGCAATCCTACACTTAAAAAATGCAATACAATGTGGAAGTATTCCAAGTATTCAGAATACGTTAATCAGATTAGTTAATGTAATGGAATACGTTACAGATTACATTTTTGGGCATGTATTCTGTATTCTGTAACGAAATACGTTTTGAAAAGTATCCTTCCCAACACTGCATATGGACAATTAAATGTTGAAATGTATAAATGTTGAAATAAATAAATGTGGAAATAGATAAATAAATACATATGGACATAAATAGATAAGTAAATTAATCAGTGTGTTAAACTTATTCCCACATTTATTCCAACTTTTATTTATTTCAACATTTATATATTTCAACATTTAATTGTCCATATGTAAATGAGGTAGGCGGTCCAAAACTCAGTCTTGAGCAGGATTGGTCAACTGAGCTATACACACACACTCACACACAGGCCCCGGGGCTCCGCCCCTCACAGCGCAACACACTCGCTGAGAGACAGAAGCACTGACTTGAGCTCGTCACCGTGAAGCAGCCGCTGAGTGACTTTGTAAAACAGTGGAAACAGTGAAAACACAGAGTTTCTCTGGTCACATCTGCTCAGAGATCAGCTGCTTCATGGGCAGAAGAAGCTGCAGCTGGTTTGTACCGAGCTGGAGTTTCCCTAGAAAAATCATCCCTACACCTTTAATGTGTGCAGTGAGACGACATTTATGGCAGAAGAACTGAGAAGAGTAAGACGTATAATGATAATATACGCGCATTCATTGTAATACTGCACACATACTACGAAAATAAGCAGCAGAAGAGGCAGTATGACATCACAGATCCAGCTCGGACCGGATACTGGCGCTGTTCATTCACTGAAAATTCAAAAATAATGGGCTCGTCCGGGATTTGAACCCGGGACCTCTCGCACCCGAAGCGAGAATCATACCCCTAGACCAACGAGCCACGTGTGCAATTCAGCCAAGACAACTACCTATTAATAGCAAGTATAACGGCCTAATACTGTCAGGATGTTATACAAAATGCACTATTAGCAAAGTATGGATCCATAAGGAACGCGAGGGAAACAGCTGTTATGGAGACACGCTTCAGAAACAAATACGTAACCTTCGACCCATTGTGTGACTTTAGGACGTGGACAGGGGTTAATTGTGCACTTTGACTTGAATACTCGATGTTAACATTTTACAGAGAGAACATCTGGAACTGCAGCACAGAGAACATCTGCAGCAGGCCGGCGTGTCGCACGACGTGCTGACGTCGCATACTGGAGGTGGAGTTACCGCCTTACACCGGGAAATCCATTCAAGTGGGTCAGTTGACGATGTAAACAAAAGTAGCGTACATGCTGAAACTGGTTCGTTTGAGCTTTTAGTATTGGCTAGCTATGTTAATGACACATAATCCATGTGTCTGCTACACGTGACTGAACCGAGCAGTGGGTCTGTGGACAGTCAGCAGTGTCGGAGCTGCCTCACAGGTTGCTAGGTTAGTCAGTTTAGCTGTTAGCTAGCTTCAGAGTCCCTACACCACTGTGAGGGAGTTACTAACAAGATGGAGGCTAACTTGGGATCCCTGCAAAATCCACATCTAAGGTAACGTGAACTGTGTAGAGCCTCATTCACTTGATTCAACTCTCTTAACTTTCCAGTTGATCCAACAAACACAACATATTTCTGATGTTTTGTTTTTGTATTGCAGCTCTGTCCTGTCGTCGTGTGAGCCAGAGCTGCAGGAGCTGATGCGACAGATTGACATCATGATCAACCAGCAGAGGAAGGGCTGGGAGGCTGAGATCCAGACCATGAGGCTCCGGCTGAAGGGAGGAGAGGACGAGCTGCTGACTTCCAGGAACCTTATAAAACGGAGGGATTTGGAGGTGAAGTACAAGATCCTTACTACAGTCACTTAACTGATGCTACTCAGTTTGGTCTGTCAGTTAATGTGGATTTTCACACCAATGCTGATGAGTGTAGATCACTGATGCACTCTTATTCTGAACTGGGGGTTAACAGTTTCATTAGTTGTGCAAATATGTAGAAGGAGTCACTTGAACTGTTACGTGACATGTTTGTTTCTAAATAAAGTTATTATAGGAAAGGGACATTTCTAAATTATTTTTTGTTTTGCCTTTTCTCCTACACACAAAAGGTAAATTTATGATCAATATGACATTGAGAGTATTTTCTTATTGTTCTTAAATTCAGCCCCTGAGAACCAGTCGTCCTCTTATTTAAGATCTTAAAACGCACCTATTTCTTTCTTTCTCCACTCATCGTTATTTGTGTTAAATAAAGATATTCTTGGAATACGATTAAAATGCCCCAAAAACTGAAATCTGAAATTTGTCTCAGTGACCAAATTCAAGTCTAAAGAAAACTCTTGAGAATCCAGTGGGCACAGTAGAAGAACTCCTGGTCCGGATCATATATTTGAACTTGTAGGGCTTATTTCTCTTAACCGGGGTTCAGGAGAAACAGATCACAATTCAGTAATCTTCAAACGAGAAGATTTATTTCTCCGGCAGCATAATTTTCCTCTGTGTTTGTTAATGTTTTATCCATATTTCTATGATATCATCTCCTTCTGCACTCTGATCACAGATCGGACTGCTCCACAAGCAGCTAGAAGATGTCCAGACTGATCGACAAGAGTTAGATGCCAAGTACGAACAACAACTACAGAATGTTCGGGAAGAGGTGAGACAACTTAATTTATAAGATACACAATGAACAATTAATCTAAGCTTTCATGATGTCAAATAGTCTGGTAATAATCCTCCCTCCTTAGTTTGCATTATGAACTTTCTTTACCTGCAGTTGGATAAATTAAAGCGAAGTTACCACAAGCTCCAGCGCAAACATGTAAAGGAAACCAGTGGAGGAGTGAAGGAGAAGAACCTTTCAGAGGTGAACCAACTGCATAACAAGATTGAGGTACAACTGTTCCCTTTACAGCTTTTCTTGACATAATCTCATCTACAAATTGCCTTTTACTGCCATCTACTGGTTGTGCTTAATTATCCCTGCCTCTCCCTGCAGGAATATCGTCAGCGGGCTGCAGAGTGGGAACAGCAACACGTCCAATCCCAGAAACAGCTGACGGCACTGGAGGCCCAGAATCGGAGCCTGACTGATGAGCTCACGCATGTGAAGGTAAAAGCAGAACATTAACTTCAACATGTGATGTCAAGTCAGACGATTTGATGCCGAGGCAAAATGGAGTCAGGTTATTTTACCACGTTCATTTCCAGACTCAGTGGGCATCATGGCAGACAGAGAAAGAGCACAGGGAGTGTGTGGAGGTGAAGAATCTGAGGACTCAGCTGGAGAAGACTCAGAGCAGCCTGCACTCACAGGAGCTTGAACTGGAGAGACTCCGGCCACTCGAGCTGTGGCTGGGACAGAACCAGAGAGAGCAGCAGGTCAGCACAATGATAGGAACATGTACAAGCAGCGGCAGGTTAGGGGGGGTGATGACCCGGCTCTTTCCATGTCATATAAAGAAAAAAAGAATTAAACAAGGAATTCAGTGAGCTATTTAAAGCAATTCCCTGGTAAACAGGGTCAGGCTTTTCTGTGAACTTTTCACTTTGTAGAACATTGGATGCATCAGTTCATCTTGGTCCTAAAAGAACATTTCAGGATGCTGCTTCAAAACATAACATAAACAGAAATAATGTTTGATGTAATTAAATCTTCAGCTGTTCATGTGAATATTGCACAGCCCAGACTACAGCTGAAACCTCCTAACCTTTATCACAGTTTGAGCCGATGATTATTAACTGGCTGCAACTTATGATTATTAGCTACAATTAATTATTTGGGTCACAAAATGTAGCTGTGTATTATATCACAGTATATTTATAGGAAATGTGGAAAAAATAATTTCTTTCACAATCTTAGTTTCCTTAAACCCAAACTTACATCTTCAAAATACATATTTTTCTAACCAGCAGTCTAATATTAATAAATATTAATTTTACTTTCCCATGAGAAAAAGAAAAACAGCAAATCTTCCTATTTGAAAAGTTGGAGCCAGAGATGTCTTTTATGCATGGACATGTAAATTGTCCTTATAGTTGCCTATTAAATGTTAGTCATATAATTAGCTAACAATTGCAGCTCTGGTCTATTGATAATTGAACAATCAACAGAAGGTGCTGTAATATCATTGTATCAGCTAATGGTTCTCCGATGTTCTGCAGGGGTTTTCAGGGGAACGGGAGCAGCTTCATGCCCAGCTGGACTCCCAGGATGCATCTGTGCAAAGAGCCAGTTTTGAACAGCAAAGGCTTCGTAATGAAGCTGCCAGACTCAACCAACAGCTGCAAGCTAAAGATCAAGTAATTTGGTGGGTGAATCTCTGTCTGTCGATAATGTGTGTTCACTCTGTCACGATGCAGTACGACAGAAGTTACACAAGAGGGCGTTCTGTACCGTTGCTGTGTGGATGATGCACTGTGGAGTAGCTGCATTCGTTTTAGAGTAGTCTACGAGAAAGTTACAAACAGGTGGAATCAAGTTGTGAGTGTTTCCTGGATGTTCTTGGTCTGAACTGAACTGGACAATCATGAATCTGGAAGGATGGCACAGAACCTATGCACTTTTCTCTTGTAGTCGCCTTGGTTAGTGGTGGAGGCAAAAGGAGTCAAAGGTTAGAGGAGGCTAAAGGACCAAGCAACATGGGGGGGGTGGTTGTCTAGCTGTAGAATAAATGATAGAGGGTGCTAGCTGTTAATTGTGCCGTGGATGTTGTTGTGTGAACAGCTCTCTGGAGGACTGCTTAACAGCTCAGGGCTGTGCCAGTGTGGAAACCCTCAGACGAGATCTGGAGAGGACTGCAACCAAACTGCACTGTGCTCAGGCCTGTGAGGTTCATCTCAAGACTGAACTGGCCTGTCTCAAAGAGAGGTGGACACTGGAGTCTTTATACATCTATCATATTTTTAGTAGTATTATTACTGAGATAGAAAATGATATTATATAAACATTCTGTGTTTTCCCCTGCATGACCTCCTCAGACTGGATAAAGCAAATCGACTGAGAGAACAAGACCTGAGAAGCATAAAAGCAGAACATGACTCTTCTGTTACTGAGCTGAAAAAGGTGAGAAAACTTCTCTCACTCACTCACACACTGTGTTCTCTGCATCTTACCTTTACCCCCCCACCCCCCTTTACTTATCATTTCATTCTGCAGCTGAGAGAGGAGCTTCAGACGACCAAGCAGACTCACAGTGGTGAGTTGGACGGGATGAGGAAGGAGGTGTCGAAGCTGACCGGCGAGCTGCACCAGCGCCACCTCACCATCACCTCACTGAGCGGCTCCGCGGCCGACATCCAGCAGCAGCTGTGTGGCGAGGTGAAGCGAGCACAGCAGAAGGCAGCTGAGCTCAGAGTGAGTTAGTATAAACAGATTATTATATAGAGATATTTGTAATGGTTTAATGATGAATTATAGAATCACGTTCTATCACACACAGGAATGGCTGTGACCTTTATGTTTATTAGCCATTTTTGTACGTACAGATTTATTTTGTATTATACATTTCGCTGTTATGTTATTAAAGAAAAAGAGCCACAATGCTCATGCAATATTTGCCACTTGGTGCAACGAGAGGGAAGTGAGACGTTAGTTGAAAAGTAATGATATTAATAAAAGAGAGTATCCTCAGTACCAAAGTCCGTTTAATCACATGTTCTCAGCAAACCACAGACATACACTGACCCTACGTATTGTACATGCACTTTTTTTAACTTCTTTTTATTTCCTTTTATCAAGTGCAGTCATACAGTACATCACATCCAATCATTTTTAACATGAAATTAGGTGCCACGGGTACAAGTCTTAGGCTAGTGGGGTTAAATGTCCATGGATGTCTTGGGCCCAAGCCATCAGGATCCAGGCATATCAGCATTGAATCACACATTAACATTGTCCACAAACACAGTACATCACACATGACATTACATTAAGACAGTATTCCGAAAGAGAAAGAGGATGGCCTGCAAATGTCCATTGCTTAAAAGGAAAAACAAAGAGAAAAGAAAAGAAATATATCTATATATTCTGCTTATCACATCAAATGGAAGAGTAGAGCAATGGGGGACCAGTTGTTTATGAATTCCTCTGTTTTCAGTTGTAGTAGAGCAGTCAAGTGTTCCATCCTGTACATATCTTGAATTATATAATAGTTTTAATTTCTAAGTTTGACAGTAGGAGCAAACATGATTTTTATTTATATCTGCTTCTGAAGGCAAATAATGTACTTTTATCATTATCATAAACATGGACCCTGTATTATAGATGTATACAAATACTTTACATTTATTTGACTTAAATAATAGTGTGTTCTTTAGCTTTCCACAAAATTAAAAATTACTTAACATGGTTTGATTATTTAATTAATTCAATATGTTGAGATGGTGGATGACACAAGATAAATTCTACCGTTTGTGTACGTGACCTGGAGGCTTTAAAAAGAGTTCCGGTACTTTTTAACCAGGGCCCTATGTGAATGTGGGTGTTTTGCTGAATTGTACTTACAAAAATTGAATTCCTGTGAATAGCTTTGTATTTTTGTTCGTCTTAAATGTGTTGAGTAAATCTGTATCATCTGCTCATGGTGTCACTAAAACATGTATTGTGTATTTCTTGTTTCTGATTTTCCCAGATGACTCAGACACAGCTGGAGACTTTACAAACTGAGAACCATCATCTAAAGGATCTGCTGCACAGACTGGATTCTCAGTCACCAAAGGTTTTTCTGCTTTGAAATAGTTGTTAACACAGTCATTGCATGGCTTTTACAGACAGCATCAGACAGAATGGTTCTCTTAATTTGGCTTCAGTGCTTGTGTCTAAAAAATGTGACTCACCTCTCTCTCTCTCTGTCTCTCTCTCTCCCCTCAGAGGGGGGACTCCATGCTTGCATCACTGAAGGAGAGTTACCGTTCCTCGCTGAGCAGCCTGGAGCAAGAGAATCAGAAGCTCAGGCAGGCACTCAGTGAGATGGGAGCCCAAGTCGGGGGGATGTCCATCAAGGACAATTCTGAAAGTCCCCTGCTCAGCCATGTTGTAACCGGCAGAACATGGCCCGCTCAGGACAAGTAGGTGTCTGATACCTCTTCTAAATCAATATTAGTTTAGGGTACGAATTGTTTTTTTTAAATGTAGGTAAACCCGCTAAAAAGGGCAATTATCTCCTTTCCCATTGCCAGTACAGAATCTCGCCTCTCTGTTTTTACCTGGTGCATCATGTTCAACATCACAAATTAATTGACAGCTGGAGACTCTCTCGCTGCTCTGTCTTGCCAAATTAGCGCATTCACCTGGGTGTCAATCTGCCCTTCGGAGCCCCAGCCGATTAAAACCCACATCTACTGCAGAGCCTTTTGAACCAGGAGTGAATGTTTTTTTGTATCCATTCCCAAAAGGCCACAGACACAGACACACAGGCACCACAGGTCAACAAACTGATGTACCTGCTTGTGTTATCTGTAGGAATGAAGATACCAGACATCACAAACACCAGGAGGAGGCTAAGCCGCAGGAGAACCCCACTCGCCATGAAGGAAAGATCCAGAGGCTCTTTGGAGAGCTGCACACGCTTTCGAAGCCACACACAGACCAGCCCTGCAGCCAGGCCCAAGACGATAGGCCTCAGTCATCAGCTTCTTCTTCTTCCTCCTCCAGCAACAGCAGATTGATCAGGATAAACGCTGTGCCAATGTCAAGTTCAAATGAATCTACTGAGCAACAGAGCTCCAGCTCCGAAGACTCGCTGAACCTTGTGTCCAGGCAGAAAGTCCCTCCTGCTACCTCTCCTCTGGTGAGACTCATTACAAGTCAATCTCTTAATCAACATTTACTGTGCTTCTTAGCAAACAATTCTATAGTCTCTCTGTTTTTGCTGCTTCCCAGGAACCTTCTTCAGCTTCACCTGCGGACAGCATGGTCAATCATTTCCTGGAAGAGGAAATGTTATTGACCAACGAGCTGTTCCAGAGACTGGACACCCACATCCAGGGGATGAGAGAGAACAACATTAGAACAGCCTCCAAGTACCTGCCCACTGGCTCAGAGCCTGACTCCCCCCACACATCTGTACAGAGTGATCAGTGAGTGACAAAACGGGCCTAGATGAACAGTCGTGAATCACTATTGTTGGGCGTTTTTATAAATATGTCGCACAGAATTAAACTCTAGAAAGATGTGTATTTTTTTTTACATGTATTTGTACATATAAATTCAGCATGGCAGCTTGAAGCAGTGACCACACTCAAGTGTTTTTTTAAGATGGTGGTGAGACCTGGATCACATAGACCCTGATCAGACCTTATTAACATCCACCCTGAGTCATCCAATCATGGGCAGACCTAAGTTGAGGTCTAAACACACCCAACGCAGAGTCCTGAGATCCAATCACCATTTGGAGGTGCTCTGGGACGCTTTGAAAACATCAAGGCGTCCTGGATCACATATGATGGACCAACAACTCAGCTGACGTCCCTAGACCCACTACTGTTTCACCCTTTTTTTTACTCTTCTCACTGTCCATTAACACTGACCAACACGTAATGACTGATTCTTAACTTTGATTGTTAACATTTTTCTTCATAACCACACGAGATTCATTCACTCAGCTCCTCCTGACTCCATTCACGCTCTCTCTTTATCTCTCTCTCGCTTGTGCCGACACAGACACATACACAGACAAACACACATATTTTTATTAGAGACATCTGTAAACTCAGATTAGGTAAAAACAACCCTTTTTTTTCAAGAACAACAATTATGCACATGAGTATATACATATAGAGCGAGGAAGTGAGATTTGATCACAAATGGTCCCAGGAGACGCATTCAGGACGTAATACCAGGTGTGAACACACAAATTTAACGTTGTCCTTTTGTGATCCGATCACTCCGGACAGTTGTAAATACCAGTTCTGAACGAGGCCAGCATTCCAAATGTCACATTTACTGCAATGTGTTTGTATTGTGTTGCTGATCAGCTCAGATTATCTAATTGTAATTTATTTATACTTTAACCAATCACACCACTTTATACAATCTGTTGAAACAGTCTTGACAGGAAAAGGAAACCTTCAAAACTTTAAAGTTTTGAGTGCTGGGACCATGTAAATATGAGCATTTGTTTCTATGAGTAACAATTAAATAATAACTTTCATCAAAATACTATTCTACTCAATTTATCAAATAGCTTAGTTTTGCTCAGTTTGTAATCCTGTGTAAAAGGACAAAGAAATGTTGAAAAGTAAAATAAGAAAGGAAAAACTGCACTAAATCAGATTTAGACTCAGGGTCTCTTTTTCACGCTTTTGTGGTCACTGACACAAACTGTGGGTCCTGATGGCTCTCGTTCAGATGTTTCTATGAATTGATCCAAATTGTTTGCCAGTTGATTCAGGAAACACACATCTGCACTGATTTATCTCATTTATCTGTAAACACACGTTATATGCCAGATGAGGCTGATCTCAAGATGTGTCATGTTATGTTGCATTTCATTCCAGCTTGTATGAGCACTGATGATTGAATTTTGCGGTTAGGGGGAAAAAAACGAGAATATGCCTGATATCTGTCTGGGGGATTAATACATGCTTCACATTCTTCTGGACTGTTTTTAATAGATTAGACTGGCCTAAAGAAGTGTCTGACCATTCCTGACGTCTTCTGCCATATTTGTGAGACTTCACATAGCTGACATTTGGCTGCTGAATTCCATCTGAGCCACTTGTCGGACTTCTGACATTAAGCTGCGTTCCTTTGCACTTTCTCCCCGTAGGAGACTGCGTATTCCAATTTTTCACTTTGCCTAAAATGCAGCGTTGGTATATGTTTTGCAAGAATATAGCTGTGAAGCCGAGGAGTGTCTGTCCTCCCTGCACGTCTGTCATAACTGGGAAAATACCACATATGCACATGTCTGTCCAGACTGCAGGGAGGGAGAGCAGGCAGCTCATACTGTAGCTCTCCTGATTTTCTTGTTTACTCATCTCCCCACCCCCCCACCCCCCTCCACCCGCACCAGCAGCCAGAGGCCCTGCAGCAAGTCTAATGCAGGAATGTGTGCACCATGCCAATGCTGTCATGAACCTTCCCCTGCGGCCTGCTTTGTCCTCATCACTAGACACTGTATGGAATGTTAATATCAACCATGTGGGGCGCTGAACCAGAGACACTGAAAGGCCTCGGGGGGGAATCATTATATTTTATTGCTTTTTTAACGAAGGACACACTGATAGAATGGAAATAAAGTGGAAAAACAGTTCTAAAAAAATGATGTGTTTTTCATTTTTGCCCTTATACTATTACAATAACAGAGCAGCAATAAGGTCCTGCTGCCTCCGTGTCCAGTGACTTCTCACTCAGGTATTTGGTAGCCTGCGCTACGTGCACTGTGAGCCCCAACAAACAGTGCGGAGGAATTTGGCGAAGCAGGCATTCCTGTGGCTCTGGAGGTGAAAACGTTTTTTTTATGTGGAGATTCCTTGAAGGGGCCTTGTAAAAGGGAGGAGGAGTGAGGCTGATTCAAACCCTGGGAGAGTTCGGACTCCCGTGTTTACATATTGCTTCACCGGTAAAATTGGCTTGAATCTAACGGACGATTGAGTTATTGCTGTATTGATTAGTGTAATGAATTTAATTGCCAGCATTAGCCTCTTTACTCGCATGACATTAAGTGCTAATGCATTTTTGGGCTTTGACTTTTTAAAGGAACATTTCATAATTTTACTATCACAGTTCCATAATATTTACTGACCTTAATATAATAAGTATAAATATTCTTTAAAAGGGTCAATATTGATGCAGCAAAGGCCAAGATATTCTGATAAAGCCTCTAGTATTGGTTAAGGCCTCCAAATCACTGCATCCTATATTTCCCATAATGCAACTCATCAGTGTCTTTCATTAGCCCATCCATATTAATTTATTTCTAAGGCTACACCAAAGTTTGTAATGCAGGCAGACTCGCTGCTAAGAACCATTCCCAGAGCAGAATCCATCATTCTTTTGGAGTCGTGTCAGTGTCCGGTTGTCTCTCTAAGCTCACGCCGTATTTTAAGAAACACAAGAACATGTTAAAATACACAAAATCTTTAAAAGTCTTTACAATTCTTAAAGATTTTACGTGAAAATAACAGTTTGACAAAGATTATCTACATTAGATTAGATTAGATTTCTTTATTTATCCACACAACGGGGAAATTCACTTGTTACAGCAAAAAAGAGAAAAACAGAATTTAAATAACAGTGCCGAAGCAACAATAAAAAAGAAAGATCAAAATATATACACTACTAAACTACACATAATGAGAGTAAAAATATACAGAAAACAAAAACAAAAAACAACCTGCAAAACAGACACTGTGCAAAAGCAGGTACTGGGGAGAAAGTGGAGTGATGTAAGTGTTATTGTAATGAAAACAAAAGTATTATAAGTAATATTGCAACAGTAGTGACCATGATACAGAAAAAATAATTAAAAAGTAAGTGACCATAATATAAATAATACTACAAGATAGTATAAAGGAAAATATAAATATTGCAATGTAACCATTATAAGTGACCATGATATAAATATAGATGTAAAGTGTTGAATATTATTGTGCATAGTAGTGATCTGAGTAAAAAAATAAAAAATAAATAAGAAAAATAAAAATACAAATACAGCTATGGTGAGAGGTTGAGTGGAGATAAATAATAGACAGGGACTACAACATTATCAGGTGGTGCTGGTGTTGTAGAGCCTGACTGCAGCCGGGATGAAGGACCTGCGGAACCTCTCCTTCTTACACCGTGGGTGTAACAGTCTGCTGCTGAAGGAGCTGCTCAGGGACCCCACATTGTCATGTAGGGGGTGAGAGGTGTTGCCCATGATGGACGCCAGCTTGGCTAACATCCTTCTGTCCCCCACTTCCTCAATGGAGTCCAGAGGACAGTCCAGGACAGAGCTCGCTCTTCTTATCAGTCTGTTGAGCCTGCTCCTGTCTCTGTCCGTGCTACCCCCCCTCCAGCAGACCACAGCGTAGAAGATTGCTGAAGCCACCACAGAGTCATAAAAAGTCCTGAGGAGAGCCCTGCACACTCCGAAGGACCTCAGCCTCCTCAGCAGGTGGAGGCGGCTCTGGCCCTTCTTATAGAGGGCATGTGAGTTATCAATGGCCTTCCTCCACAGGTTAAATTTTCTCATTCAGGTAAGGTGGTTTCATTCAACATTATAAAGGTAAACAAAGTTTGAATCCCTGTGTGTTATATGAAGGTGTCATCTGTAACTCAAATTCCACTTAACAAGTCATTTCCCTCAACCTCTGCCAAGCATGATATGTTCTTTCAGCTCTTTGTTTTGGCTTCAGCGCCTGCATCTTTCTGATCAGAGCGGAATCCTGCTGCAACAGTACACTGTGTTCAGAACAAAGCTCACTGCACTCTACATGCCTGGCACCAAACAGCATAGAGACTAACAGCAGCTTGCTGGTGGACACAGAGAGGAGCATTCTGCAGAAATGGAGGTTGCATGTGGAGAGCATAAACGGAACTAAAAGGACAGTTTGACTTTGTTGATTTAGCTCTTTGACTGTTGGGTGTGTAAATATGCAGGTGTTTGCTAACAAGTTTTCAAAATCAACTTTTGGAGGTGATAACGTGTCAGTGTTGAATTCACAGGTTGTTTCAAAACTGGCAAAGACAATGTATTAATGGAGGTTGAGATTGGTGAACTTATCAATAAGAGAATTGTGGAAAGAAACTCCAAAAGTAAGTGAGTAGTCAATATTTTTTTTTCTTAGTTAAAGGGACTCTTACCTTTGTTGCATTTGAGAATTACAGCACATTCGAATCATCCCGCCTTCCTCCAATGCCCCACCCCCTCGTTCCCATCCGCGGTGTTTTTTCTTTTGTTTTTCCCCCTGGGAGCGGCTGTTTCAGTACGCCTTGGACCACTTTGGTCTGCCATCGTCAGTCGCTACGGTCGATACGGTCGCTACTCGCTACTGTCTGCCGTGGAATCAAAACAAACCCTATAGTTGAGGACGCGCCTTGATGACGCGGGCCCGAATGCGCCACAAGAAGCAGACGGGCTTCCTGTCTGTTTCCATGCAGCAAACAGACAGGTCTGTCGGCCAATAAGGTCCTTCGGTCCGAAGAATTTTATTGGTTGAAGTTTTCACTAAATATTACGAGAGTGAAATAATTGTTTGCTTTAACTCCTGGTGGGTCTGTCTTGCATTTTAGAGTGTCATTACCTTATTAATACCAATTTAACCTTATCCACAAAAAGTGTAAAAATGCAACAAAGGTAAGAGTCCCTTTAACTGAAACCGAAGCTTTTAGGTCAGTGAAAGAGCAAATAACCAAAAATGACCCCAAGCACGTCCACAGTCCAGTTTTCACCCGTTTGTTTGTTTGTTTGTTTGCTTTAAACATAATTACACGAAAATAATCAAATAGATTTCAGCGAAAAATGAACCCATAATAATGTTTGTGTTTTCGGATCAGGGGGCAGATCAAGTAGATTGTCTTTACTTTCTTTAACAATAGAAGACGGGTAATTTTTCTCCATTTTTTTTAGAGAATATGTCGTTGATTTAGATAATCCCCAAAAATCTGTCAGCTTTAGGAAACTGATACCCATGAGTTTGAGAAGTTTGGTGCAGCTTGATTGGATTCAAGGAGATTGTTGTGCTTTGGTGGAGTCATGTCGTCAACTGAGTGCCATTCTAGATCTTTAGTGGAATGAAAGAGTCCATATAAAAAGTAGCTAGGTGCTTGTTTTGTGGTGCATTTCCCTTAAATAACATTCTCATCCAAGCGTGAACACTTTTATCGGCCAACATCATGTTGACACTAAGTAGTTGTGTGTGTTTTAGTTCCGATGTGTTGAGACACTTGAGTCTTTCATTGCTTCTCTTGTTTTTAACACATAGTAGCAGCAGGGGGAGCTGTTTGATGCTCTCCATGCTGTCACACTAAGGTCAAATGAAACATTTAATCTGTCAAATCAGATGCGTCTCTGTTAGTCAGTAATTCAGCACTAGGTCTGAGAGATGGCTTCCCTGCTCCTATCATCAAACAGGAATGCAGAGTGAACACCTTATGTCACAACGCAGACATTTTAATTCGCCCATGAAGCCAAGTATTCATCAAGCTCTGACCCCGACTGAACAAATATGTGAGTGCATCTTGCAAACTCTCATCATCTCAGTGGGAAAGTTGGTTCAGATTATCATCTGGAGGGGGGAGGGATGTCTGAGGTATTTGTTCCCACTTATCTCTCAGATCATAACTCGTCACGGGAATAAAGAATGAAGATGGATTGTTTGTGTAGAAACTTATCTCTGAACTGCTCAAACGAAGTGCAGGTTGGGAGGGATTTCTTCAAGCAGGCGGGTCAACTTGGGGGATGGGGGCGGAGTGTCTGTGATAACTGATTAAAATGATTTACCAGTGTTACAAAAGTGGTTCAAGACCCACAATTTGTTTTTGTGTGTGTGAACTATGTTGTCGTAGTGCTCCAAGGAATGCGAGTTGTGTCTCCAGATTCCCGTTGCTCCTCAGTGATGAACTTCTCCCGTCATAGGCTGTTGCACCTTGACCAACATGATGAACATGACATGAAGATTTGCTGAACTTCCTTAAGAAGATAAGAAATTTTTTTCCCGGAGGTGTTGCAGCCTGCGTACATTCTTGCTTGCACATTCCACCGTGGGGCCTCAGAGAACATGCCTGACGTGCTTCGCATGTGTCCATGTCCCACTTCCAGCGCCGTCCCTGTCCCTTATTATTCATTGGGAATGTTTCATTGTTCTGCGGGCGGGTGGGGTTGAGGGGAGTGGGTGCAGGATGCGGCCGTGAAGTCCAACTCCGGACATTCGCTGCAGGATACTTGGAATGCTGCGGAGGCAGAGGGGCGCAATCTTACCGTCCCGCTCGGTGCCAAGGGAGCAGGGCCATCGAGGCCAAGAGGAAGAGACTCATTCCTCTACAGCACAATGAGCTGTTTACATGCACGCCAGTGTGTCTGTTTGTGTACTGGAGCATGGAACTAGTGCTGGAAGAAAAGTGGAGATCTTTTACTCCGACTTGACACAATTAGTCTCAAGTCCCGATGCCAGTTTTCCCTTTCAGTTGTTCCAGAAGCTTTCAGACACATATAATAAGCTGCTTTCAGATATGCACTGATCTCTGGATAATCTACAAACATTCTCAAGAGGGGTCGTATGTGAGGAAGCAAATGTCCGAATGGGAGGCTCCGGATTTTCTCCGGAATTTCTTCAGGGCAGCCCCCTGGTCAAAACTCCAGAGAAGTTCCAAATGAGTTGATGTGAGAACACAGAAGGAGATCCTCCACAGGCTTCCCCGACAGTGAGTGGGTGTATTGATGACACTTCTAACATCCCAAATATCTTAAAGATCAAACGTTAACAACACTTGATCTTCTCTGCAGAATGAATATGTGACGCCTGCCTCCTGCCTGCTGCTCCGCCCCTCACCTGAACACAGGAGATTTCTGTGTTGTTGTAATGTCTTGCTGCTTTGTTCATGTGTGAAAGAAAAACTCAGGATGAAGTCCAGACCCAATTGGGTGGACATCCTCTGCAG
Organism: Limanda limanda; assembly: GCF_963576545.1. Classification (NCBI taxonomy): domain Eukaryota; kingdom Metazoa; phylum Chordata; class Actinopteri; order Pleuronectiformes; family Pleuronectidae; genus Limanda; species Limanda limanda. The sequence continues at coordinate 24,466,909 of NC_083644.1, read as the reverse complement.
TTCATACTCAATTTAAGGCCAATTTATGCTTGAGCGTATTTTGTAAAACGGATAGATAAGACCGCCCTATCCGTCGTGAAACGCCCTCTCCGAGTGCTTCGGACAGCTTTTCGTACAGGTCTGATTTTTCTAACTTCACCGTGTTGTGTCGGAGAGCCCGCGGACAGCTCTTGGCTGTGATTGGTCCGCGAACGACATCATTTCCGTACGACGTAATTTCTGTTCAACGTCATTTCCGGACCTGTAACTTCCTGATTCACAATAAATACATACACAACTACGATTCTACGATTAATGTGAGGTGTGTGTTAAGCCAGGGGAGTTGTCCGGCTGACGGTGGCTCGTTCGAGCACTGACGACATGTGTGCACGGTCACAGACGGTTAGAACGAGCTTTCAAAACGGCGCTAGCAGGCTAGGCTAGCGGGCTAGGCTAGCCACCATGCTAACTGCGGTGATAACAGTGCATAACCCCGCCGTCACGACTTTAATTCCACTTCTATCATGACACTGTTTCTATAATACCGCCAGGTTAGAAGCAAACACTGGGTAGTAGTTAGTGTCGGGAGTCCCTGCTGACTGTGTGTGGAAGCTGGGCTTGAAGCTAGCTGGGAGGGGAGCTAGCTAGCTACATGTAGCCTCAAGCAGATTCAAGCTGTGGAATCAGCAACACAGTTCGGAAACAAGACCGGAGAACCGCTGCGCTAAGAAACGATAACATCAGCATCTTGACCCGCTGGGTGTCACTTTATTTAGTTCTGTTAGTTGCCATGGTTCAGTGTGTGGGAGACAAGCTAACAGATGTAAACAGAGACACGTGGACTTCTTCTTCCCAAATGGGGTAGGCTTCTCTGAGCTCGTCTTCCGTTGCGCCACCTATGGGTTTGGCGATGAATTTTTTCCGACGTAGAGTGTCGGAGAAGTAAAAATCAAAAAGACTCTTTGCCCTCCGCTGAGACCTCTCCGAGAAACGGACACGTAGTAGTATATAAGAGCCTCTAGGAGTTCAACAGCTATAGACGTCCTACATGGAGTTTGCTTACCTGTCATGATGATGATGTAGTTGTTGTCACATGATCTATATATACACACTGGTCTAAAATGATTCAAGTGGCCATGATTCTGCCTCCTTTTTTTGTTTTGGGAGACTGATTTGTACTTTTTGAACTGGGGATTTTTATGTGTCAGACTCTCCTTGTGATTGGACACTGTTTTGTTTATTTAGATTCGTCTTTGTGTTTTCCTGAGTTTCTGTTCTGTTTTGAAACTTCTTTCCTTGTGCATCTCCTGCTCCATCTTTGTCCTGTTTCTTGCCCCTTGTGATTATCTGTTACTGTCCTAGTGTGGTTCCCTGTGTATACCTGCTCAGTTGTGTCTGGTGAATAATCTGGGACTTTGGGTAATGTGGGACACCTCAGTTTCAGTCTGTGTATCTCCTGTTCTGTCACATGACTTCATTGTGTTGATGTCACAATAAGGGGGGCGGGGGGCAGGTGTAATTCAGAAGCTCCCCCTTGGGATTGCAGGACAAGGTCAGTGACAAAGGATTCCAACAAAATGAAACTTAAGGCTATAAATCTGTCATTAAAAAGAACATTGCTAATTGTTAACAAATTATGTTTGGGATGTATTCAAGCAACTAAATATGCATTGAGTTGGATTTTAGTTTTTTTTTTATCTAACATTTTCTTAGTTGTCCCACTTTATCAAATTTGATTGATAATGTGGGACAACATGCTTTGGGTAATCTGGGACAGTCATTTAAGTTCTTTAAATGGGGGAGATATGCATTTAGTGACTGAAGTAAGACAATGATAAACAACAGCTAAAGAGATGTAGCATTGATGTTAAATACAGTCTGTCCCTGTCTGTTTAACCTGATAACCAGCACATTATCAGTTTGCTCTGTAGGACAGAGACGATCCACAAAGCACCGATGAGTCTGTCCTGTGGTCTGCACCCTTCGGTTTAAGTAAAGATGTGGAGAAGACAATGGGCTGATCCATGATGATGATGGTCTCTCCCCCTCAAGGACTGTTTGTTCGGATTAAAGAATGAATAATCTGTTATTGTTGCATGCTGTTGATTGTTTTTTTTTTTAATGTGATACACCTTTTATTGAAGGTTTCTTTATTTGGTAATGGGTTCTTTATGAAAAAAATACAACTTGCGATGTGATGTTAATGTGAATTAATGCATTTCCTTGTTTTTTTTCATAATGCTTTTTAAAAATTGGTAATACTGAGCTTGGCCCGCATGAGGCAAAGTAATTTAGGTTTTTTTAAAGCCTATAACACAAGTGTCCAAGATACAAATGTGACCGTCCCAGATGATCTTATTTATGCAAAAACTACACTAAATGCTTTGGCATGTCTTTTCGGCATGCTATCTCCCTTCTTTCTTCTGATGTGGTTCGAATTCATTTTAAGAGTTACAAGGTACAATATAAATTATGTAAATAAATGTAAAACAGATATCGGAAAATTGCAAACGATATCCCAGATAACAAATTCACCCGATATATTTTTAATCAGCTTTTCTGTTTGGTTCTTTAGACCAAGGGTTCCCAAAGTGGGGGTCGCGAGACTCAGAGGCGGGGTCGCGAAATGCATTCCAAAAAGAAAATACAATTATTTATTTTTTTTATAATTTTTGTATAATATATAAATATGAGTTGATATTTGAATAAAACGATGCAATTGTAGCCGAGCGTTTAGTTGTTGTATTGAATAAGGCCTCAGCCTAAGGAAGACACAGGAGACATAGCAGCCGTTTAGTACAGCACATCCTTCCGGTAAAACCCCTCCTTAAAATAAGAGTCACTAAATAAAATAGCTTACACATTTCCCATCAGTTTTTTTCTTTTTTTCCCCTTTTTTCCTCCACAAAAAAAACATTTACTTTTTTTATCTTACGACACAGGTTAGCGACAGTTCAATTTACAGCAGCACCAGTCACACGTTAGCTGGCCAAAACTCTTTTGGAAAGCAGCTGAAAATTATTGACAGTCACAATAAAACGTTTGTTAATACCAACCAAATCGAGGAGGCCACAGGAACAGGACAGGCTAGCGGAGAAGGAGAGGCTACCCGAGCAGACATGCACAAGCACGCACTCACGAACGCACCCACGCATAGTGCATGTGCGTGGCTGTGCGCAACATTATAAACCACCTCCAGTGTCGTTGGGGGTCCCCAGTCTCTGGCACCGTTATTTTGGGGGTCGCAGGCTGAAAAGTTTGGGAACCCCTGCTTTAGACCTTTTTTCATGGCAGCCATTTTGACATGAAACAGTCGGTAAACACTGCTGCTACTAATCACATTATTTAAGATAGAGCCTGACTCCATGTGATTTGTAACAGCTGTGTTTACCTTTTTCGTGTCAAAATGGCTGCTGTGAACTAGGTGCATTCGATGTCTCCTGTTCTGTTCTCTACCTGAGTTTCAGCTTTTGTTTCTCCTGATCCTGCTGCTCCCTGCACTACTGTAAGTCAAACTTCAAACTCTGGTTTCTCGTGTCATTAGTATTTGAGTCAAATGTAGAAAAGACTAAGGCTAATTCTGGATCCCTCTGTAGAGCTGTCTGTGTTCAGTGCCCTCTGCTGCCAGGTGTGTTGGCCTCCTAGATCTTTCTTCATAATCCAAAAGGCTTGAAATGCATTGAGGTGATTAAGATGCTGGTTGATGAGGCTTTAGCTGCTTTAAGTGCTGCAGCTGAATGATGACAGCTGAAGGTCTGAGAAGAGTATGATTGCACACAGAAAACATGACCATGCTGTTAAAGAAGGACAAATAAATAATAAGTTATTTCAAATTCGGACTGTGTTTTAAAGACGAATGTCAGCTTACAGGCTGTAATTACAGGTAGAAGCTGATGCTGGCTGCTCAAGGTTTTAGAAGAGTGGTTGTATGTGAAAACTGCAGCTTGTGGATGAAGAAGCTTGAGCAGAGGCTGACGTTTTAACTGACTGGTCTTTGAGTTGTAGTATTGAGCACTGGTTGGTGAAGGAGGGAGGCAGCAGATGGAGGTCAGAGCCTGTAAACGATGGCTGAGACTTGAACTTTGAAGAGCAGTTGGACAAGGTTGTGGATGCAAATACTTGACTTAGTTGAACAATAACAATCCATTTAGTGGCACCAAGTCCTCTTGAACTTTAGACCTTATTTAACTTCTTCGGTGTTCTCCATCTGTCCTTGAGGTTGACGTTTGTTCAACCATTGAAGGAGTACTTTGACTTTATCTTACTCCAGTTCCCCTCTCCCAATTTTTTGACTCCTTCTTTCAACATCCCAGTCTCACTTTCGGTCCACTTATTCTTACTGGGGCCTGAAAATTGTTTGTACATGTAAGATATTTATGTATGTATGTATTTATATATATATATATATATATATACTGTATATGTAATAGTAGAACATGAAATGTGGCATTTTATTTTTGAACTACTTTTTGTTTACTTTTAAAGGACAGAGGATTTCCACAATGTTAAAGCCCTATGAGACAAATTGTGATTTGTGAATAAGGGCTATACAAATAAAATTTGATTGATTGATTGACATTTGGGATGCAGATGGAGGAGAGCTATGTGTAGGTACCAGCTGACTGTTTAGTTGTAGGTTCAATGCTGATGGCTTTGCATACTTGTTGTGGCCGCGATTAGAGGCTGTAACAAAATTAACTCAGAAATCAATCGTACTCGTACGCAGTGTTGGGGAGTAACGGAATACATGTAACGGTGTTACGTATTTAGAATACAAATTATGAGTAACTGTATTCCGTTACAGTTACAAATTAAATAGATGGTATTCAGAATACAGTTACATTGTTGAAATCAGTGGATTACATGACGGTACTTCTCTGTTTCACGAGTTTAATGTCTCGTAAATCCACCGGAGGCAAAGCCCCCAGGAAGCAGCTGGAGACCAGGGCTGCCGTAAGAGCGCCCCGGTGGCGTGAAGAAGCCTCACCGCTACCGGCTCGGGACCGTTACAGGCCCGGGACCGAGGCTCTGAGAGAGTTCCGTCGCTACCAGAAATCTACGGAGCTGCTGATCCGCAAGCTGCCCTTCCAGCACCTGGTGAGAGAAGACCGACCTGCGCTTCCAGAGCTCCGCTGTCATGGCTCTGCAGGAGGCCAGCGAGGCACGCCGGGTTCACACCGGACGCTGAAGCGACGCTAAAATAATATCACCCGTTGACCCAGTAGTATAAAAGCATATAGTCACTTGTTGCTCCAACATTTACTGCAACAGCGTCCCAATTTAATGTCATCCATCTTCAAGAACTTCTCCGCTGTTTGCTCCGTTCAATGTCGGGTGTCAAGGGTAAATTACGTATTCTCCACTCAAGCCAATGGGGAGCCCCCCCCCCCTCTCTTTTTATCTTTATGACTGCTTGTGTGTCTGTATGGATGGTCAGAGGGGGGCATTTAATAATGTGATCGGTCAAATTGGTAAATTTAAAACTCCAGGACAACAGAAGGGGAATACAAACTATGGGATGCATGCTTTATCATTTATATCATATAAAATATGTCATCAATATCGTTTAAAATCATTTTTCAGTGTGTTTCCTGGAGCGATATGCTCGCGTCAAGCGCAAAAAATAGACCCGACGCCGAAACGATCGCTGCGAGGCAGCCTTGGCGCAGGGGATCCTTCAGCGTCCGGTGGGACCGGCACAGAGGTGGGAGTGGATGGGAGCCGTACATCCAGCTGGCCCGCATCATCGGTGGAGAGAGAGTTTAAACTGCTGCTGCTCCACTGACTATAACAACGCCGCAATCATACACTTAAAAAATGCAATACAAACCGGAAGTATTCCAAGTATTCAGAATACGTTACTCAGATTAGTTAATGTAATGGAATACGTTACAGATTACATTTTTGGGCATGTATTCTGTATTCTGTAATGGAATACGTTTTGAAAGTATCCTTCCCAACACTGCTCGTACGTGAGGTGGGATGAACTCTCATGAGTGTAAAGTCCCTCTACAGTTTTGTGTAGCCCAGATACCACAGCTCAGTCTTCAATGACATCAATCTTTGGTAAAAAATGGAGCATTGTCTCTGTTGATATTGAGCCCAGTCAGGGCAGGAATCCTCTGATGCACTTGGTGCGTGCACACTTTGATGCCGGGTCCCGTTATGTAAAAATTGTGTAGAGCATTCCTTGTCCATTCAAGGCTAATGAGGGCATTGGTTTTGGTCGTTTCGTTTAATTAGTTTGCAGATCCCCCTGCAACTACAGCATCCCCGGCTCACCACAGCTTCTCCCACTGTTTCTTATGCAATGACATGCAGGGGTTCGACTGAGTGTGACCTCAGTGCAGCGCTTTGTGCCGCCCGACTGAGGTGTGAGCTGTGACGTCATCCTACATTTATGTACACTTTACTTTTGAAACCAATGGTGAAGTATTTGAAAGAATATATTCTTTTATTTGCATGTTGTTGCAGCTGAAACTACATCATTAGAAACTGAGGTAAACACAAAAACATTTAAATGGCATTTGCCAGGTTTTTCCACCCAAACAAAACTGTCACCTGAAATCAGGGGATTATTTCAGATTCAGTGTTGGGTGCCATTCAGTCTGTGAGAGTTGTGATATACTGGATATGCCTAGAAAAGAAACCAGGAAAAAAAAGGGGGGGGACTGATTAGAATCTACAGCACACAGGCATTGTGGGACATGCTGATGAATCAGCCAGAGGAAGAGTCGGTTTACATTCTTTCCCTGGGAGTGAATTAAACAGCTAGGGGCGTCTTTTCAAGGAAGTGACGCCCGTGCTTATTTCTATTCCCCAAAACTTCCTCATCTTTCCACTATACTGCAGAAATATGAGTTAGTGCCTGATTCAAGTTTTATCGTAGAACATTCAAGACATGACAGACCCCCAAAAGAGAAACTAAATCATCTTGATTGCCCCCTGTTGGTTGGCTGCAGTATAGGTCATATTACCCTCACCTCCTCCATGTTAGCTGATAGGACATGGACCAAACTAAAAGGTGAGAGTCATAAAGCTCTTCTGAAGATGGTTTCTATTCTTTTAGGTAATTCTTTTCGCCCTGATGTATATTCAACTGTTAATTTTACCAGTAAATTTGGTTTTAATTTGTTATTTGATGTTATAAGAAAAGGATGAAATGTCTTGATTGACAGCTGAGACTGACTCCTGATTGGTTGAGCCTGTTTATCTGCGGGACCTTGATCCCGCATTCACTTCCTGAGTAGATTCTAGCTCCATATTCGTCAAAAGCGCAAGATGGCGGCACCTGTATCCAGGATATATTGGCTTTATATTTGTAAGTAGGAAGAAGAGATTCGTCATCTATTTTTATATACAATCTATGATTTGTTTTTTTTACTCTTGGTTGTGGCATAGATAATGCATGGATGATTCCTTTCAATCAGTCTTGAATACCACAAACACTACTGGATGAAATATTTCCTCAACATTCTTGACCAAACTATGAAGTCTCCTGACTATGGAGTCAACAACAGTTTGTCAGACATGTATGTCTCCCTCAGTATTAACTGTAACTTTGGAAATTGACATTTTTTACTGAAGATTTTACTCAGTTCTTGAAGACACAATGTAAAAATGTAAATAAAGACAAGATGACTCAATTTGCTATGTGCATCTCTATTTAATGGTCTAGGTGGATTTATGCCGCATTCCAGACCACTCAGAAGTTGGATATTTCTGAGTTCTGAGTTATGACTTTTGAGTTACGACTGGCTGACCGTGAAAAGCTGATTTTTATTTTATTCTCGTGATGAGACAATTCAACTGTGACTAGTGAGCCTTCTAACATACATAAAAAAAGCACAGGAAATTTCATTTTACAGCACTTTTATAGTTAAAGGTTGGAAAATTCCAACATCCGAGTGGTCTGGAATGCAGCATTACATCTTTTACATTTATTAATTACACAAATAACACTGGTTTGATGTTTATAATAAATTGGAACTACAATCTCAGTACAATTTAACACCTTATGTCTGCTATCTTCAAAATGTTTGTACACGTCGGTCACAGTTTGTGTACAAGTGCAGACGTTCTCCTGTCAAGTTCATTACAGATCCAAACCTTTTTGTGAGAAGCGATGTAGCCTTTGTATTTTTCATACCTTGTTTTGTGCATATGTAACAGTATCAACAAGGCCTCTCATGAGGTCTCTAACTTGGATAAAAATGAAACTACTTGATATAAAATAGCCTCACTCTTTGGGTGATGAGGGGACATTCCTAACATTGCTGAGGTAAAAAGCTGAGGAGCTTGTTTTTTTCCAGAGTTACTTCAGATTTGGATATAAAATATGCTGACAAATGTCCACATATTTTTCAAATGATTTCACCGTTTGCCTCATGTCTCAATCCTGCAGCATCAGTGTCAAGAACTGCTATTTTGGTTTGATAAGAATAATTAGTTTGATCATGTAAAACAGTCTGTGGTGACTGATTTAAATGGGCTTTCCCACACTTTTGCTTGTGAGTCCAAAAACAACACACAGAAAGTTCTTTATCTAATTACACCTCAGTTATCTCATGTAGCATGAAGAATTTGTGCGAGAATGTTTGTTTTCATATTATTCTCTCTACTAATCAGATACTGTGGAGGATAGTGCAAGAATGTGTCCACTCTCGGTTGTCGAGAGGTAAGAAGACTTCTCGCTTCATTACATACAGGCAGCTGTTGTCACTTCACAAGGAGGTCGGGGGAGATAACCGCTCTGTTATCAAGATTACTCTCACTAAAAAGGATTCTTTTTTTTTTTCAATCATCCATTCCAAGAACGCACACCTCCTCAAACTGCCACTGAACTATGCAGGAAGCTTCAATCATTTCACCGTTGCCAAACTCTTTATCACTCACTTCTCCTCTTACATAATGTCTCTTACTTCCCTTTCCCCAAATTAAACTCCACAGTTAGTGCCACTCAGCAAAGCACTGGGTTTGCCTCAGCGCAGCAGCTTGAAAGTTGCACGTTCCTACCTTATCTAGAATCTGCAGAGCTGATTCAAATACCTTCTCAGTCAGACTCAAAACAGTATTGAGCCTAAACGGCTTCCCTTCCTTTCATGCCTGAGTCAACTCCAGTGCTTCTGTGTGTTTAAGTCTTTAATTGCTCAAGTCATAAAATTGTCAGTGTTGTTGGAGATCAGAGGGGAAATTGTCGGCACCTGTGGTGATCACTCTGCAGGGTGACTCCGTCATAAATCAACTGTTTCTCGCAGTTGTACTTTCTTTGTTCAGTTGATTCAGCAATATGTGTCAGGCACTTGAAATGATTTGTACATCTACATGGTTGTTTAAACAGTGTGCAGTGGCCATTCTAAACCGGCCTGTTCTCTTGTCCGGTGTTAACAGTTCTACTTTTTATGAGTAGTCTATGGTGCAGAGTGAAGTTCTGTGTTCATCCTACCTGGTTAATCTGCAATGAAGATTTTAAAGTCTGTGTTTTTAATTAAATGAGTGAATTAGTTTTATTACTGTTCACATGTGTGGTTTATATGTAAGTTTGATTGATTTACGGAAGTGGTGTTGTTTTTTTTACACATCAGCTATTTCTGAGGTCAACACAATCTTCAGAGTCAAATTCACAACTTTTGAAAAATAAAAGTTCTGTAATCCAGCTCGAAACTAATGGTTTTACTTTCAAGACAAATAGCCAAACAGGAAGTGAAAATATTCATTTTGTTGCCATGATGGAGCGCAACAACTGTAAACGTCAGTCCAATATGGTGAAATAAGAATATCAAGTTATATCAAAATGATGTGGTGGCGGTTGACACATGCGGTTTGACCAAGTTGCAGACCACTGTTATAGTTGGTCCGAGACTGTAGGAGACATGTTCAACTCAGCCCATTGACTGAAGGTACATTACCCCCACTGACTGCTGCATAGAACTGGTCGCCTGTTTTTTTCATCTTTATTAATATTGAACTTATAGCATGTCCAAATTGCACTAAAGTCGGCATTTCATTTCCCTTGGCAATTAACAATACAAACACCAAGGGTGAAGCCAATATTTTGACAGTTCTGCAAGACATTCTTTCCACAGGCAGATGTTTGTTGAATTAGTAAGTAGATTATAGAGATAAAATGTTTCAGTCAGACAGTGTTAGCTTGACTGGTTGAGAAGTGACAAAGCTTTGAAATATGCAAATGGAGGCTAAGAATGCGTGGTATTCATTCTTTACACAAACAGAATGTGAGTTGATTGTTGGAGGTGTTTAAAGTCCTGTAGTGTAAGATATGTATTAATATGATTAACCTGATGATGCTGTTTATATTGTGTTCTCAGTGTTGTGAAGGATGAGCTGTTCAAGCATTGTAGATTAACTGAAGAAGTTCCCAGTCTGATTAGAGGTCTGCTTCTCATCACTGTAATCTCGCTGGAAATAAAGGCTGCTCTGGCTTTAACATAAATTGTTCCTCTTTATCGTAGCTCCTCTGTCTCTGCAGTCAAGGCCTGTGGATTTCATCAGGCACGTAATGGCCACTTGACAATGCACTATCAGTGGTTTGCAGGTCTCCCTCCCACGCTTTTAACGCGCTCACCCGGAGCTGCACATGCTGCTCCACTGAGAGCGAGTTTGTATGCAAATGGAAGGGCTTCCTGTCTATCTGCTGAGGCCAGGGTGGGATTTCCTCACGTCTGACCCCTCAACTCCCCTGTCTCCTTTCTCCCTTTAACTCCAGTCTACCATCTGGAGAGAGAGACAGGTTATCACAACAAGCCTGTGGCCTCTCTTTGTTTGTTCAGAGAGACCTGCATCTATCAAAGTTCTTTGCTGACACAGTGTCATCAATAAATATTAAGTGGTTTGCTCATTATTTAGACGTCGACATGCAGAGGCCCTCGGCAACAGGTGGAACTCACAGGAGATTCAGCTTTTCAGCCTTTTACAGAGAGGGAAAATACAGCACATCTCATACCAGCACTTCATGTTCAAAACTGTTTCTTTGTCATTACTGACTTACTGAGTCTGCAGTTGATGTTGATGGTGTTTATTTAAATAGTTGCATAGGAATACAAATAGTGTCAGATAGGACATCAACGTGTCAGACTAGTAAAAAAGTATTTTTTCAATAGGGACAGAATAACCAATTATTTTCAAAAATACAACCCATGGCAGATAGCTTTTTTCCCTTTTTAAAGAGGCTGAGATTTTACTTTGAAATATGAAAGATCGTGATATGCACACATCTCTGTTTCAAAGCTATGGTTCTGCAATCTGGGGCTTGGGACCCCTGAAAGGGTCCTGAGGTAAATCTGAAAGGTCACAAAATAGATGTTTTCAAACATAAAAATGTTTGCCTTTCACACATGAACAAGGCAGAAGGAGATTCTCTAGTCTGACACATTCACAACAACATAGAATTTCCAGAGTGTTCAGATGAGGGGTGGAGGTCTGGATGGTGCAGTGTCTTCTTCATGTATGGTACCAGTTATGCATTGTCATGTGATCAAAACGTCATCAACACACCTACTCGCTTGGGTTGAATCTCCTGCTGTTTTCTCACATCCACTAATTCGGATATACACCTGAGTATTTAATAGTTTCTCTGGAGAATGTGAGGAGATAATCCGGAGTTCAGTGCATTTCTGAAAGCAGCTTTTGTGTAATGTTTCTATAATCAATATTGCCATATTGAATCATTTAGCTGAGTTTTGTAGGTTTTATTTGAGCAGCATAAAAGCTCTGCTCCAGAAAGCAGACTTACACCACCTGTTTGGCACCAAAATTCTTGTCCTGTTCAAGGCGGGAATGTTGTCTTTATTCTGCCTCACTGTCCTGCATGACACGGACCCAGAATGGGGGTCAGGATTATTCAGCCTTTATGCCAACAGCAGGAGAATTGAGCGACAGCTGTGTAGAAGGGGGAGCTGGCATGGGGAGATAGGACACTGACGCTGTTGTTACATGTCACCCATCTGATTCTGAAGCGCAGAGATGTCTAAATTCCCAAACTGGGCCAGCATTATGCAGGTTTTGTTTGGTTCAGGGTAAACAAACAAAGTCTTTATAACGAAGGATCTTTTAAATGGCAGTATAGTAGGATCTCTGTTTAAAAGAGGCTCACATGTTCTATGGACAGGACTCTTGTTGTATTGAAATAACCGATGTAAACACGCTCAATAGATCAATCTGTCTTGCAGCTGTGAGATGAGTCACTCTTATAATGTTGGTTGTTAATATGATAACATTGGATGATATTGTTTGTCACTGTAATAGCGTTAGCAGCGAGCGGTGTCTCAACTCCTGGGGGAACATTTTCCAGCCCTGCTCCTTGTGGCTCAGTTAGCAGGGGACACACCTATCACACGACCCACTTACGGAAGGAAACAACCAGTATTAGCCTCAGCCACCATTGTAGAACGCAGCATGGATAGTCCGATACAAGCATTAATGATTAAGTTACCTTCATTCATTTAATGAAGGGGAAAGTCCTGATGGTCCAAGATGGAAATATAAATATTATGTTCAATTTCTAACTAGGAAAACTATATATGATGAATATAAACAATATGTCCGGCTTAAATATAGCCCGACTTTTGTTTTGGGGATTTATTTATTTACTCTATTAATGTATTAATCTACACTAAGATATTAAATGTTGATACATGAGGACAAAAGAACAATAATATGTACTGGTGTATAGTTAAAATAAATACTTTGTTAGCGCCCAGCAGTCTGTTGCAGTCAATCAAGCACAAAGTTTAGAGTATACGCTCTCGTGTTCACTTGTGTGTCTGTCCGGAAACACTTTCTCCAGACACCACAGGGAAATACGCCAGAAATCGGCCTCAGAAATCCAAAGAAACATCCGCAATTTTAGAAAGGAATGTCACATTCCTTTGCAGTTGACTGAGCCCAGTCTTCCAGAGTGCCTCGTATCAGGAAGTGCCGCACAATGGGAGCAAATTGCCAGAAACACAAAGTCAGACATTCGGGACAGAGGTGGGGGCAGACATAGGAAACAGTGTCAGGCACTGCTCTCAGACAATAACCTCTGCTAGCGTATTCAACAAATAATATATCTAGACATAAACTGAACAGTCACATATATGGAACTAAATGCTATTCAGCTTTAAGTTCAAATGCAAATTATTTGACTATTGACTATTGAAATTGTTGACTATTATCATGTAAAACATTATTGGATTTGTTTGGAGCACAATTAAGAAAATTGGGTTGTTACTTGGTGCTTCAATGGACAACAGCAAACACAGAGTACATCATCTGAGAAATTTGGTAAATTGCTAATTCCTCTAGAAATATAACATTTACAGGTAGATTTATAACATAAAATTCTATGTATATAATATCGCACATTCATAGCCCACACACAAATAACTGAGTAAATGGTTTCAATAATTGTTTGTCAAATATGTACATGAATATATTAATTAAACTATACTGGTCGAAATGGTTAGTGACAAGTGAATTGTCCTAATGCAACAGCAACTCCTGTCAGTCCTAAACTGATTTAATGTTGAAAAGACAAGAACTATTTATGAGCTAAATACATCAGCTGTTGATAAGTAATAAATACCCCAAAATATATATATATATATATATATATATACAGTATGTTTATAAAAACAAAAAAAGAGACATTGCAAATCTGCCAAATTCAGGTAAATACATTTATTCTTTTTTCCTTATTTTCCCAGTTAGAGAATGGAAATCCCAGTATTTAACCCTTGCCTTCCAGTTATAGGACTGTAAGGTATTTGGCCTCCACCACCTGCTCTCTGTTCGGCCATTTCTAGCTTCAAGCACTGAGGAAATCCATCTCAGTCCACTGGCTGATGAGCAGATTTGGCGCTCCACTCCACTCCACTAAAAGATAACCTCATCTGGCCTCGAGGCAACGCCTTTACTGGCCATCTGCCTCCATGGTGACTGCACCAGACCTGTATAGATGGGGAGGGGGAGGACAAGGTTATAAGTGCAAGCACATACATGCATCTGTGTAACCTGACATTCATCGTTCAGACTTGTTGCAACTGTAACTTTGGATCCACAAATGATGGCGTGGATTAAAATGGAACGTTTTCGACAATAGCTGTGCGGTTAAACAGTCTGAGCATTTTCTATAAACTGTAAGTGACCTACAGCTGATGTGACTACATGCTTCTTCCACCTCCTTTCACCATAATGGCTTTGGCCCAGGAGAAAGGGAAGATTACACTTGAATGGGTCCTCTCTGTGGGGAACAGGTGGTAGTTTTAGCTTGCACTGAATGGAACAACATATTTGAAGTCACTCTCTCCGCTCTCTGTTTTGCATACACTGCATTCTTGTAGCAGGAGTCCATATGGCGGGTGGCTGACAGGTGCATCTGCCTCTGAGCTGGAGGGCATGAGATTGTCTGCTCTGTGCTTTGTTTCCTAAAAACATCTGCCACTTAGCCTGCAGCCCCAATACACTGCTCTAAATACTGTCATTTGATTCTAAGAGTAAATGAGTCAGAAAATGTACATCTTAAACTTTACCCGCCTATTACTTTGAGGATTATCTCATGTTTACACTGATAAACCTAAAAGAATCCCTTTTAAATCTCTCAAATAATTAAAAAAAAAAAAATTATAACTAGTTTTTGCCACTTCTTGTTGTCTAAACCTTCTCACGGAAAAGTTATTTTTTCAACAAACATGAGGCAGCATTCTGACAGAGCAGCTCAAGCATGCAGAAGAATGCTCGTGTTGTATGTTGACACAGACTCTGTGTTGTGGGCCAAACACAAGTTGCTTGTTTTCCTGAAATGGCAAAATTGAGCTTAGCACCTTCCAAAGGTTCCTGTAACACTGACAACAAGGACTATCCGAGAATCAATTTCCTTTACACCACTCAAATGTCAGCTTGATGTCTTTAATTCCATTCAAACACAGTGATATTACTTAATACAGTAACTGAGTTCCATATTTTGTATTCATAAGGCTGGTAAACACAAGTTTAGCTTGCTTCGAATAATTACTAGATTCATTATTATCTTTAAAATATCATAAAGTTCCATATTAAAACAAATCCTGACTTGTTGATGTGTTTGATTATTACTCCACAAACCTAAACTAACCTTAATAAATGGGTAGAGGATGTTAATGTGTATTACATTTACAGTATTTTCATTTCGAGTCAAAGCCTTCTCGACAAAATTACTCTGTCCATTGTGTGGATGTGCTGGCTCTGACGTTTCCATTGTACTTGATGCACAATGCTCACCTGTCTTCGAAGGTGGCTGCCAAGACAACCTGGCTACAGTACAAAATTCATTGAGTGTCATAATTAAGTCTGCCAATTTAGTCTTCTTTTTCAGTTCTGTGCATTTGTGTGTATTCGTCTGTCCAAGTATCAACATTTACTGTAAGGTGTATGTGACAAAGTCATATCAATCCCACTGAATATGCCAATCGACTCGTTTCAGTGAGTATTTCCTGATGAGCTGCCTGGAGATGTGACGTGTGTGTATGTGTGTGTTTTGGTGTGGCTGTCAGGAGCACCACATCTTAATCAATGCTGGAGCGGCCATAACGGATTTGTTTGTGCAAATGTGACAGCAGGATGTTGGTGTAGCTGCAGAGATGACTATCACCAGAGCAGCTGCTCTCTGACCCCGGGCTAAAGCAGATGGCCTGGTCAACAGCATAAATGCCACAGACTCATTAGCGGAACTGGAAACGCATTTAAAAGCACAATGTAAATGCTTAGTAACAAACAATGATGTAGTTGGGAAAATAAAAAGGCATTTTTAGATTTTTTCTTGATAACAAATATGGCTTGCTAACTTGTGGGTAGAAGGCAAAAACTACAGGACATGTTAGCTTGGTGCCGTTTGAGAGTTGTGGGATGATGGCTTCAATCCAAAATAACTCTGAAGCTTAAGTCCTATTTGCAGGCTCTGATCTTCTTGACCACAATCCACATTAAGTTGTGTCTACATTCAATTTGGATTGAATTTCTCTGGAGAATGTGAATGAAATGTTACTGGACAACGAATACCATCTAAATTGGACTGATTGCTTATAAAACCAGGATTCATTTATTGGAATATATACTGGAATATGCCAGAGTTAAATATAGAAGTGGTGACATGTTGGTTTGGACATTTAAATGATGGAGGCAGTTTAACTCTGTTCAGCTTGCGTCACATCCTGGTCTTGTTTGCAAAAGAACGGAAAAGAGAAGAAGAGAGAGTCGGCAGCTGTGTTATTATATTTATTTGCTCCTCTGGAACAGTTGCACGGAATTATATAGTTCTGCCCATGTAGTAGTTTTTTTATAGCTGTACTTTGATGTGAACTCCAAATGCAATCTCATTACAGAATGTAAACAAGATGATTAACAAAAAATGCTAAAGTCATTCGCCACCGTTTCAGAGTGTGTTCAAACTCTGTGAGGATGTGTTTTTCTTATATAAAGCTACCACCCTTTTAATGCAAAGTCAGTAAGTTATCTGCTAACAACTGCTTTACAGTCACATTATAAACCTTGTTCAAACTGATGATCCACTGCTTGATAGTGGGAGTGATAAGAGCTATCGTCTATGTTCATGTCTATGAAGGCAGATACATGAAAGTGCAGATCATAACAGATGAAGCCAGGGAAATTATATTTCAATATCATGTCATTAAATTCATTATAACTTTCGTCAAGGTGGTCGGATTCAAGGGACAAACCGAGTGTTTAGGGGAGGGACATTTATCATGGTGTGCAATTTGGTGCAGACCTAAATTTGGATCTAGTAACTTTAAATGTGGTTTCATAGGGGGACAGAAGGGACCCGGGAGTAACAGTATGTGCATTTCTAGTTTGCAGTGAATTTACAAGACGTCTTCACTTAATTGTTGAAAATGTCAAACTGTCAAACTTATAGTTCGAGCTACTCTTTAGATACTCTTGAGAGCTATTTTATTTGACTAAATGAAAATGTTTAATTTCACTGTGGAGGTCTGTGGAACTAAAGACCATAATATGAACCTGAATAAAACTGTACTAAATTTAGAGAATCAAATCCAGTTCAAAGTAGCTGAACCGAGATAAAGTGGTGGTGACTGAAAACCAATGAGGCGGTGAGCCCATAGGGCATTCATGAAAATATTTGTCCTTGCCTTATCTGTAAACAGCATCACCCACAGGCGTAGTCCTGTTTGGATTTCCTTGCTGGTTCAGGGTGACTTGTTGACTTTTATGCTGAAGTGAGGAATTCCTTGTGTCCCCAGGTGTGAGAAACCGTTTCTTAGTAGTGTGCCACGAGTCAGGCTTGTGTAAATGTTGTTCAACGCCAGTTGTCTCACAGTCCTCAAATGTGGCTGCTGGCATTTGATATAAAGTTTTAGTCTGTATAAACAAACAAAACACGCGTTGTCCCAAGTCTAGTGCTGTCAGGAATTGTATATCTAGAAATTATCAAACACATTTAAAATCATTCTAACTCAGCTTTGTGTGTTCTTTGTTAAAATTGTGTCACTCCGAAAAATGTCAAAACGTCAAAGGAAAATCACACCAACACATGTTTCGACTCTTCTTATTTCCTGGCCCATAAATCGTTCATAACCATTGACTGTAAAGCAAAGTTGTGGTTACGAATTGGGACAAGCTCAAATATTACTCATTAGAAACCCGCCATTAAATGTAAAATATCATTGGCTGTTGGGTGCCCTCTTGTCATCCCCCCGTAAAACAGCAGACTGGAGGCTTGGTCAGACCCCATGGACATGGTAATGTGAGGAATGCGGCCATTTCCTCCTTTGCAGGAAAACAAAAGGAGCTGCTGAGGCGCCCGGCTTGTCCCACCTCACAAAACAAGGCTGCTGCTCGCTGATCAGTTTGCATTGTGTGAACCCAGTCAGGCCAGGCCACACCATTAACGGGTTCAAATAGCTGATCTTAAATGTCACTACTGATAGTGCATGTGTTTCTATGATTCAGGAAAAGGGTTAAAAGTCTCACAGGATGTTTGTGCTTACAAACTAAAATGTGCTGCCATGGGCTGTGTCCGTAATCACTCGCTAATGGCCATACAGCACACTATATAGTGAGCTCGCCATTTTGTAGTGCTGGCCGCATATTTTGTGAAATTTCTTATACCATATGTAGTTCACACATTCTCCCAACCGATGGTCACTGACAATAGCGATATATGCATTGCGCTCGCGGAAGAGAGAGGGCAGTAGGAGCAGCCCGATCTGTTGTAGAAATGTAAATACAAGCAGAGCAACACAACACAAACTGCAGCAAACGATTATGTTTCTACATTTAAAGATGATCATTCAACATTATAAACCCGCGACAATGGCGTTACTACCGGCGCAGGGACAAAGGAATCGTTGTGTCCAATCGGGTGTTTTTTCTTTTGCTGATGAGCTCACTATTAAGTCTTATTAGACAAAAAGATAATTTTGAACATATATTTCTATTATTGGCTTCTCTCTCTCTCTCTCTCTCTCTCTCTCTCTCTCCACAAAACACAAGCAATGCTAATGTCAATTATGTACAGCTTTAGCAGGCTCATTCCTTAGTCAGGACCCTCTGTGGTTAAATGAATGCAAATAAACCAAGTCACATTCTTGCCATATATACACACAGTATATATTTATACTTCATAGCCTTGAAGGGGTGTTGATTGCTGAGCTTAGAGGTGGTAGAAAGTGGACTCTGATACTTCTAAATGAAACTTGTGTGTGTGTGTGTGCGTGTGTGTTTTATCTGATTGACCCTCTTCAAATACCTAATTAACTTCATATGTAAAGTGCTTCTGTAGAGGAAACAGCAGGCAATCACAAACAATTTACAAAGTTGTGTGTGTGCTCAACACACTTGAATAATGTTCATACACAATAACCATACTATACTCATATGATTGAGATTTGGGTTCAGTTTCCAGGGAGCAGTCACTCAGCCTGGTGTGTCTGACCCTGAGCGGAGTCATTAAAAAGACATAAATGCTGACTTGTACCAGCAGGTTTAGCACTGATTCACATTGGCATCACTGTCTGTGTGTAAAGACACAGATGTAGTGCCGAGTCATGACACATGACATGTCTGCATTGCATTAGCAGGTCTGTATACAATTGGTAGACTTACTCTCATCCTATCAATCCAACCTTTATTGATATTGAAGCCACATCATACAGACATTATGAACGTCTGGCACAGTATTTTCACAGTATGAGTTTGAGTCGTGTTGCTCACTGTGAAGCTGTCCTGTTTGGCTTTACATGACTTAAGCCCAATTCATGCCTCTGCGTCGAAGCTACGCTGTAGGTACGCACGTAGCCTACGCATGGGGCTGAGCATTCATAGTTGTGCGTAGGTCTGTAACACTAGTGGAGGTGGAGTTTCTATATTGGTGTTGAGTGTCTTCCGGTTTCTGGTACGCTTATATATATAAATTCTCTGGCGTCTCTGTTTGATTCAGAACAATGGCAAGTGTTTCGAGAGTCCGAGCTGATGGATGTTGAAGAGTAGTTATGTACAAGTTAGATTTTACACATAGTGAATTTGTAAATATTAAACAAACTAGAATCCAGTAAACTTCTCACATGTGGTCGGCAGGTTGTTTCTGGACAAACATTAGATGACGGTTTCTATTGTTTCTGCTAAGCTAATCTTGGTCATCTTTTTGGCCTTGTCAATAAAACAACAGCTATCAATAATTATCACAATATAGATGTATTCAATTGAAGTTCAATATATATCCATGTGATACTTGTGAATTGTACAAGCACAGTGAGGAGGGACACCCATAGGGGACACCTCATAATTGATCAACCTCATATTTGTGAAATAATTGGCGGTTTCTCGAGTGTTTATAACCACAACCTCCACTTATCAGTCTTTAAACTGAGAAGAAATATAAATGTGACATGTGACAATCAGATTTTTTCTATCTTGATATAAATTTTGGCTGTATCTCCCAGCCCGATCATCCCATCTTACATTGGGCAAGAAAATTAAACACCTGGCAGCAGCACTTAAAGTAAAATAAAGTATAATATCCTTGTAAAATGGTGCAACAACACAACATGAGGTGTAATACACCTCTCGCTTCAGTCCGTTGAGTCTTATCAGTTGTTGAAGCAATCCACATTCTTCAGTTACGGTTGGACTGTTGAACTGCCATGCAAATGAGCAGGTGCACGGTGGCCTGTGAGTGTTTGAGATAAAGTAACCTGCAGTTGGGCTAAACCGACTGACTGCGCTGACAAGTGGAGACTTGTTCAGCCCCCCCCCACCAACACATTAGGATGATCCCTTTTATGCAAAGAAGGCTGCATGTCAATAACATTACTATCCTATACTGCAGTCCAACCCCCACTGCCAGCTGATCTTCATCTACATGCATGTGTGTGTGTGTCTGTGGAAAAAAAAAGCTTATAGCTGGTGCTGGTGGAGGGGAGAACAGCAGATGGCAGGGCTGCCCCCATCATGTCTGCTTTTTGGGGAGAACAATACGTCTCTCAGAGCTCTTATTAAAGGAGGGGAAGGGGATTTCAGTCCACGGACAGCTGGCAGGCATCGTGCCTCGCACCCGCCCCTCTCCCTCTGTGTCCACAGACACAGACACACACTCTGCAATTAACTGGCACGGGCCACAGCTTAAATATTTACCAGGCACATGCAAACAAAAGGCTGCTCAAGAAATAATGATTAATCCACATCTCAATTATATGACAGCACTGTTATTTATGACTGCCTCAGTGTGGTAGCTGTACGGAGATCTGTCACCTGCTTCGTGAAGAATTTCTATCATGTTAAACTTGTTAAATCCACTGTGTAGTACAGTAAAGTGTAATTCTTTGTCTTTATTGAACAAGGTTAGGAACCTTTTACAAGGGAGAGCTGGCAAAACATCAGTGATTATCCAATGAGTTGAACACCAGAATTTGAACTAAACCTTTTATTATTGAAGGTGTGTATCAGGGAAACAATGGTAGAATGTGTTGCTTGTCTCTGTTTCATTTCACTGAAAACTGAATACCTTTGGGTTTAGGATTGATGGATGGAAAAAATAAAGAATTGCTTATGGAAATCTGAGAAGAGCATGTTTTTCAACGCGTCTGGCATTTTATACACAAAGAACTTCCTTGTTATTAATGTGATATGATGATCAATAACAACCATTTTATAACACTGTGTGAAGGTAGACTGAAACTGCTATTTGTGCAATGTACTTTTTTTTTATCTCTCGACATTTTATAAACGCCTCTGGCTTCAATTTTGATTTACTTGGCTTCTCTCTTCTTTATTTGATGAAGAAACCTCTTATACTTCAAAATATGATTCCTACAACGCTTCTATACATTTACTATGACTGTGGTTGAAGTGTTTTATAGAACTTTATGATCTTGGTGTCTCACAATAACATTCCTGTGTTTCTCCTAAAACTGTGAGGACTTCTCCTTTTGATTTAGAGGAGCCCCCCCCCCCCCCAAAAAAAACTGCACCACAACAAAAGAAAAGCATCTCTTTTACATGACACAGGCAGCCAGCTGAGATGGTGCTGCTGCTGCTCTGAATCCAAATGTCTCTGTTGCTCCTGCCTCCTCCTCCTCCTCCTGCCTCCTCCCCTGTGCTCTGCTTTTGATCCACAGGGACTTGCAGCCTTTACATTCCAGTCATTCCAGCCGCAGCGAACAATCGGCCCTCAGTTATTTATTAGCGCAGCTCGCCGCTCGGCTCAGTCTGCCGCTGCTCTCTCTCTCTCTCACACGTACATGGAGCAGAGACGCGTGGGAAACCCGCGGACATTGTAGAATCGAGCGCAAAAACCCGGGGAGAGAATACAGCACATGTGAAGCGATCCCTGTGTTATGAGACTCTCGATCGGTGAGTTTTTTACGTTTCTTTGTTTGTGTGTGTGTGCGTGTGTGTGTGTGTGTGTGTGTGTGTGTGTGTGTGTGTGTGTGTGTGTGTGTGTGTGTGTGTGTGTGTGTGTGTGTGTGTGTGTGTGTGTGTGTTTCCTCTGTGTTTCTGCCGCTGCTCGCTCCGGGGCCGGAGGGGGTTCCAGAGCCCGAGGACCAGACGTCTCGTTCTGTGCATGACGCGGTGCTCGTCTGTTGGATTGATCGCTTGAGTTTAGTTATAAATGGAATGATCTCATATTGACTTTTTATTTTCAGTAAACAACCTGAACCTTAATATCCTGAACTCCACAGTTATCTGAAATGAAATGAAAACTACTGCTCAGTGTATACACTCTGTTTATATTGTATAGTATTTCTATTCAATTTATATTTTAATTCTCCTTGCATTTATATTTCATGTTTATTAAGTATTAGTTATAGTTTATGTCGCAAAACTGCAAAGTTCCCCATTGTTGGACTAATAAAGGAGAATATTAAGTTATCATATAT
Organism: Limanda limanda; assembly: GCF_963576545.1. NCBI lineage: Eukaryota > Metazoa > Chordata > Actinopteri > Pleuronectiformes > Pleuronectidae > Limanda > Limanda limanda. The sequence goes on along the minus strand of NC_083644.1, from coordinate 24,444,539 downwards.
ATATATATAAATATATATTTATATTCATTTGGTATCTCATCATTAATTCAGTAGCAGTCTACAGGGATTAATGTTATTTTCTCTATTTTTGTATGTGTCCTGTAAGAGGATATGTTGGGTTCATATCATAATGTCAAACAGCCCATTCGATTTTTTAGATATCAGTCTATTTGTACGACTTGGAAGTTATTCTGTACATTGTGTTAACAATAAAACTGGATCTGCAATGGCATCACTCACAGGGGTATTTCCAGCAGTAGAGGAGCCTGTACATTTTAGTTGAGAAGAATGTTGACAGTGTTGGCTTCTGCATGTGGTTCACAACAGGGATATGATCATGATCATTAGAAATGAATCATGTTTGGCAATGAGATTATAGGCCAAGAAGATGTGTATACATTATGAAAGTCTGATCAAGATCATTATTTCCCTTTCAGATTTGTGACTTTTGAAGCACCAAACCCTCCAGCTCCAGGCTGTTAGTTTTTCGTTTTTCTTCCTGTTGACTGAGATGAGAACTGCTGAAGACTCCTCTGGAACGGTCCTGCACCGTCTCATCCAGGAGCAGCTCCGCTACGGGAACCTGACAGACACCCGCACACTGCTGGCCATCCAGCAGCAGGCCCTGCGAGGAGGCAGCAGCGGAGGGGGCACCGGCAGTCCCCGCTCCTCACTAGAGAGCCTCACCCAAGAGGAGACCCAGTACATCCAGATGTCAACACGGCAGGAGCCTCAAGGCCAGGAGCACCAGGGCGACTGTCTGCACTCTGAGAGCCCTGTGTGCCATCTGTACCAGCTCCATGGTGAGGAGCTGCCCACGTATGAGGAGGCCAAGGCCCACTCCCAGTACCTGATCTCCCAGAAGGTGCAGGCAGAGCAGGAAAGCTCCTTTATGGACATTATGGGCGGTCGCAGTGAGGGACAGTGGGATCTGAAGAGAGAGCATGCTCGCTCCCTCAGTGAGAGGCTCATGCAGCTCTCTCTGGAGAGGAATGCACCCAGAGACAATCTGGGTCTAAGCTTTTCAAACAGCTACCCACAGCTGTACAGCAATAATGCGACAAATGCTATTGCACCTGCCAGGCAAGGGGTCCAACAGTGTGTAGACCAGCGTGGGCCACCTCCGGACTACCCTTTCTGTGCCAGTCTTCCAGGATACATGCTCAGTCACTCACAGGAGCATGGACAGTTCTACAGAGACCCTCCTCCCCCCTTCTACGCACACCATAGGTTAGTAAATCAGGATTTTGCTGTCAATATGGAAATAAATTATGATCTATTTTCTCAGACGCTATTTTTTTCGTAGCAGTGTTGTAATGACTAATTACTCGTGTCTCTTCTCAGCAGGTACGTGTCCGCTCAGTCCCAGGTGGCCCACAGCAGCATCCCTGCAGCCGGGAGCAACAACTCAGCTCAGTCGGACGTGTTGATAAGGGAGAATGGGCGACTCAGGAAGGAGCTGGAGGTCTATGCCGAGAAGGCCGTCAGGCTGCAGAAGGTGAGAGAAGACGGTGGAGGTGCGATGAAGGGAGGCTGACAGAAACTGTAAAAGCAGTTTTCTTGCCAGTACATGTCAGCGTTGTAAGACGAATGACGGTTAAGAAATATGCACATGAGAAAGATGCCATTGATTAGTTCACTTCGTAGAGAAGACTCAGACACACACCGTGTTTTTTTTTGCTTGAGGATTCTTTATAATTTTCTGTGCTGGTTTGATGTTGAGAGTTTTCACACTCCAGCCTGAGGATGGCCTACGACAAATCCTCTTTGTCTTTCACAACATGCAATAAAAGCAGAGAGATGCCTCGACACCTGGACCCCACACGTGCTCACTCAGGAATGCCGAATCCCACTTTTCAGTTGCTAATAATGATAAAAATCCATTTGCCTCTAGGCTGTAAAAAAAGGAAAGGGGTTGGAGAGTTTAGAGATTGACTCATTGATATTAACAGCTGCAGTAGGAACCACTCTCCAGACTGTGAGTGAATGAACGGGGATGCCTCTCCCATTGGTTGACGTTCTTCCCATATTTCTTCTCAGTTGGAGTTGGAGATTCAGAGGATATCTGAAGCTTATGAGACTCTAATGAAAGGTTCTGCCAAGCGGGAAACTCTGGAAAAAACCATGAGGAATAAACTCGAGGCGGAGATCAAGAGGATGCACGACTTCAACAGAGACTTGAGAGGTATGTTTCCATTTATCGGCTGAGCTTAAACGGCCCTGCTAACAAATGTAGTTCTTTGTGTAACCGTCATGTTTTGTTTTGTTCTCCTCGGTACAGAACAACTGGACACAGCCACCAAACAGCGAGCAGCTAAGGAGGCTGAGTGTGTGGACCAGAAGCAGCATGTCTTTGTCAAACTCCTGGAGCAAAGTGAGTTTGTGTCTGTATTCGTTGTTTTAGTAGAGAACAGAAGAGAGAAGGAAGGGTCATCTTGTTTTTTTATCTGATCTGACAAATCACTGTGCCCTGTGGAACCATAAACCCATCAAAAAGCAGGGATCCATTTCCTCTTTTACTGATGTGTCTCACAGTGTGATGGTTTTATTTCTGTAGTGAAGACTTTGTTTTCAAACTAAAATGATCTCTGTCCACACAAGAAAACACGGATCAAGGTCACACACTCGCGAACACTGGGGATGCGCATGCCGGTGTAAACAGGAACCATTTGATTGGTAATTGTAGAATTGTAAATTGTTGATTCGATAGCTTGATTAATAGCTCGTCCCCTGCGCATGTTAATAGTTGTATTATCGTAACATGCGGAATTTAATCGCACAACAGCTGTTAGCAAAGAGAACAGGGTCAGCAATGACAGTTATTGATTATCCATCATGTGTTCTACATGATAGGGGCCTGATGAATCATCAAAGGAGACGTCGTGACAGAAAATACCCAATCAGAATATGAGTGACTCTAGGCCATAGTTCCCAAACATCTCTGTTTCTGCCCGTCCAGACTCAAATGCAGTCCTGGAGTTTTCAAACCAAAACAGGGTCAGCAGCGTTTCCAAACTTCTCCGTTTTAGCAGCTCTAAAACTGGACAGCGGGTGTATCCGTAGCAGAGTTGATGTGTTTTCAACAAACACATAGTAGTGTGGATATAAACTTTGTCTTGGCACCTACACAACAGCTATTTTTCATAGTCACAGTAAATGTGGCCTGAATTCCAGGAATTTTTAGGGTATTTCAGGCTCTTCTGGCATTAGGAATGTCCCCACCTCCACCTCCCTCCACCCAGTTAAGCATCGCTGCTGACTTCCCCTCTAGAGGGTGAACTAATCGGACTTTGGGGCATCCAGCCCAACTCAACATGACCTCTGACTACCCTACTCTCCTTGTTTGGGCATTTCGCCACATTCACCTTTTAATCGTATTTGACCAGTTGTGAATATTTCTCTACTCTTTTTTTGTTGTTCTGTAGAATGAACCCAACTCAATGTTTTCACTATGCTGTAGTTGCATAATCGGCCATACCTTCTGTTACACATTAGCCTGCTGTAAGACTCTCTGTGGTTTAAACAGACATGTGACACATCAGATCTGAAATACCGTGTGTCTGTGTATCTTGAAAACAGTTATCTAGGCACAGCATGTCAAACACGATAGTGGGACGTGTAGTTCATGTTTTTCTTCCGAGAAGGTCCCACTTGAATCATATTTTGAGCTGCTTGTTTACTTCACGTCCTTAGAAGCATTCCAGAGCTTTTCCCAGTACAAAGCTATGCCTGTGTGCGTAAGTGGATAAGAGGAAGTCCACATTCCCTCCACAGGCATGCACTCATGTTGTGTAATCAATCCCCTTTTAAAGTGGTACAACAGATTAACTGGCTTTACTTTGTCACAGTTATTGTTTAAATGTGAGTAACTTTTTTAGTTGGATCTTGGGAAACATTTTCTTGTGATGATGATTCAATTTACTGAGACCTCTGTAATTAATTTTCACTTGCTACAATAGGCTGCCACATGGTAAATGGTAAATGGATTTGTATTTATATAGCGCTTTTCTAGTCTGATGAAGACCACTCAAAGCGCTTTACAGTACAGTTTCACATTCACCCAGTCACACACACATTCATACAGTGCATCTACTTGCAGCACTTTGTTATTCTATGGGGGGCAATTGAGGGTTCAGCATCTTGCCCAAGGACACTTCGGCATGCAGATGGTTCAGACTGGGGATCGAACCGCCGACCTTCAGGTTGGAGGACGACCACTCTACCCCTCAGCCACAGCCGCCCTGTGGCTGAGGGGTAGAGTGGTCTGTTGTTGAACCACATGTCTTTATGTCAGCATGCTAATGTCTCTTGTTGGGTCACATTCCATTCAAAGTGTAATTCCCTGAGTGAGTGCTGCATAGCTGACCCCATCGAGGGCCACTGAATTGTCCTAATCTACAGCACAGCTCTCTTCAGCATTCCTTTGTGCTCGGACCCCTGACACCTTGAACTCCTGCCGTTACACTTACCGCCACTAACCCATATTTTTTGTTCCTTTCTGTGTTTCAGAAGAGGAGCAGCAGAGAGAGCGTGAACGTCTGGAGAGGCAGGTTCAGCTCCTGCACATCTCAGGAGAGGAGTGCCAGCGGAGACGAGAGTTGCTGGAGCAGGGTCTGGCCTCGGCACAGGCTCGCAACTGGCAGCTGGAGGAGGAACTGCAGAGGAAGAGGGCCTACGTAGAGAAAGTGGAGCGGCTGCAGAGCGCGCTGGGTCAGCTGCAGGCGGCCTGCGAGAAGAGGGAAGTGCTGGAGCTGCGGCTCCGCACTCGGCTGGAGCACGAGCTGAAGAGCCTCAGGGCACAACAGGTGAGAACAAGCAGTCATTACATGCTCAAGTGTTTCCGTGTTTGTGTCTGGAGCTTAAAGAATGTGCCCATTTGTTGTCTGGCTGACAATTAGAGGAGAATGACAGGACTGTCTTCTCACATAGCTCTTGACAGGAAAGTGTGTAAGCATTTTTAATAAAATGCATAACTTAAAGTTGTTTTATTTATATGAAACCTGATGTTAACCACATTACTATGTGTTGTTTGTCAGTCTCAGAGGCGGGCAGCTGACCCCACAGCTTCAGAATTGAGCTCGTCCACATCGCAGCAGCAGCAGCTGAGGGAGAAAGAGGAGCGTATCCTGGCCCTGGAGGCCGACATCACCAAGTGGGAGCAGAAGTACCTGGAGGAGAGCACCATGAGGCAGTTTGCTATGGATGCAGCTGCCACTGCTGCTACACAGAGGTACGACGAAATCTGCAGTGAAAGACAACACTTGTTTTGTTATACATTTAAAGTGATGTTTTGGAGTCAAAAATGTTAACAGTGCTCTGTTTTGCTTCCAGAGATACAACCATCATCAAGCACTCACCCCGACATTCACCCAACAACAGCTTTAATGAAGACCTGCCTTTGTCGAATCATAGAAATCAGGAGATGGAGAACAGGTACACATCATTGCTCAAGGCCTTCAGAACCAGTTCACGTATTACTGCTGAGGGGTTTAAGAACTCATCGTGTATGTCCTCTGTTTAGGATCCGGGCGCTTCATGCTCAGCTCCTGGAGAAGGACGCTGTGATTAAAGTCCTCCAGCAGCGCTCTAAATCGGAGCAGAGCAAGCTGGAGAGACAAGGGCTTCGTCTGGCGAGGTCCGTCCCCTCCATCAACACCGTGAGCAGCAGCACGGAGACTAAAGGTGAGTTTTGCCCTCACTCTTCATTCTGCGCTGAGGAAGTTTGAATCTTTAATCACATATGCCATCAAGCGACAACTGGTCTGGGTCACCAGACAGAATGTACACTTCCTAAAAAAGCATAGGGAGCAGGAGACAACCCTTTGGGTTTTCCTCAAATAGGCAACGTGTTTTTAAAGCGGAATGCATATGATCTCTCACTCCAGAATAGCCCGATCCAGAATAGTCATGGGAATATCTCGGCGGGGCAGATGTTCAGTAGGGTGTAAATGTGGATGTAAGCGGGTAGATAAACGGCCTCCTCTCTTTGTCTGCGTTGTAGGAAAGAGCCTCTCGGATGACCTGACAGGTGCTGCCGTGCTGCACCCCCGACCCTGCGCGGTGCCCAAGGGCCCGAGCAGAGACTCCAGCACCCAGTGTGACGAGGTCCCACAGGAGCTAAAGACCTATGATGTGATCTCAGCAGCTACCACTGGTGGGTTTATTGTTATTTTAAGCACTCTACACCCAATTATTACTGTTCTGGTTAAGTATAAGTAGCTCATTGGATCTTTATTCCAATATTACAGATGTAACTAGACCCTCATTCAGGACAGTGTTGATACAAAGAGCCAGAATTGGAATTACATTTGTTTTTAAGGTTCCAAATTTGTTATTTTAATCTTCTAATTTGACCTTCTCTGCAGACACCTCGGAGGAGCTGAAGGCACCTCTCAAGACATTCACAAGTGTCAACAGCTCAGATGCAGAGCTGGTTGAGATCCTCATTTGAGTGTCCAGTAAAGCTCAAATAACAAAACTGGGGACAGCCGACAACGACAGACACATTGGGCCGGGGTGTTAACTACTTTCGTCCACCAGCAAATGCCTGAATGGATGTGCAGACTCCAGAATGTGAGACGGTTTGGAGAGGAGAGCTGAGCTTTTCCTTCTACTGCTTCTGCGAAAATTCACAAAATATGACATTTGCCTCATGATTAAGAATTGTTCTCGGTACCTGGACAGAATTGTGACAGGAACTCGGTTGCTGATATACGTACATATGTGGTGCATGTTATTATTTTTTTGTCATGTATTTATTTTTTGTAAATGCTGCTCATAATGTGATATTTCTTTTTTGGGAGGTGAGACGAACAAGGATCACTTGTCTTGCTCAGCTCCACATTTTAATATATATACGAATGACTCACTTCTGTCACATGCCTAGCCGGTCTACACTTAGTTTCCAGTAGCATGACTATTACCGTGGGAATATTTATTAAGCAGTACAAGCATCATCCATGTTTTCCTGCCATGTGTGAGGATTATTCTGTTAAAGAGAACAACTCCAACCTAAGTCAACAGTTGCTCCTCTCTGTAAAAATACATGTGAGGCGGATGCTCAGCAGAGGATTTGGAAACTTCCTTTGAATGTGTAGCACGCTCATTTCTCTCTTAAAAAAGCCTGCAAGGATTGAAAGTGTTCCACGGCCGTCTAATTTTTCCAGAGCCCGGGTTAATGTTGGGAGGCCTCGGATGGCGAGTGCCCAGCATTTAGCTCCCCTTTGCCGACATGCGGGAGCTAATCTTCTCACATTCCTCGCTGAGGGAGTGCTCCTGTTAAAGAAAAAGGCCATCTAAAGTCTGACCCCTCACCCCTTGTTAAAATGGTATGCATTCTCCACATGATTCCTTTTCTGGGGCTAGTTATTTCTTCTCAGCCTTGGTAGCTGGTTCTACCACAAGCGTAGAAATGGTCAACTATAATTGGCCCACATTTGCTCCTCTATTTGTCGACCCCATCATGTCACCGTGTTATATTCAGCTGTGTTTTCTCCCTTGCTCGAGTATCTGACATTTCTGAGTGGACTGTATCCTTAACATAGAATCTTCTATTTATTTCTCCCTGCACACAGTAGGATCAGTGAACACTGCTGAATGTAGACTCCTATTTTCCAGGATCAGGTTTTGTAGTCAACTGGAATGTGCCACAATTCACATGTGTTAAACTCTACAGGGGAATACCGCAGGAAATTCAACGTCAGTGGATTTGAAAACAAGCCAATGGCTTATCGTCCAGTTTTTAAACATGTTAGTATGGATCTGAAGATTTTGATCTCAGAGCAACAAACGCCACATCCATCTTTGCTTGAAGTCCACATTGACATGGTATTCTCCTCACAGCTTCATCACCGTGCATTTGCGGGTCAGTGCAACGTGTCAGTTTGAGTTAGTGCCGTTCAGTTCTTTTGGAATGTGTTTACATAAATCGTTATTTGAAGTGAGAGAAGTTAATATATTTTAAAGTTGTTTTTTTCATTTGTATTTGTGTATTTGTTTTGTTTTCTGGTGCCAAAGATGTACCCAACAATTAAGTTATAACCGATGACAAATACAAAACTGTTGCTGACTGACTGTTGCTTCAGCTGGTTGACCCACTATAATGTTGCTGTGAACTTTTGTAAAGGAAACATTTGTATGTATGCCTTAACATTTCACAATAATTGATAAAAATTCTTAATATATGTCTGATAAACGGCCTCTTGTTCTTATTGTTGAATTGGTTCAGTCCTGTATATGCATTGGATCTATTACAAAAACCCAACGTGGCATCTTTAGGTGTCACTGAAGGTTCAGTTTAGATGCTGGAATTAATTATTGATTATTAAAAACAAACATTCAAATAATATCTATCTGAATAAGAGACAATGAAACTGAAACTCAACAACCTGTTGACATTGAATATTTCTTGATCTATGAATACATTTGCCTTCCAATGAGATGCAGGATTTCTGCTATTTTACTGCTAAGGTTTAAGGTTTCTATTGGAATATCAAATACAATATTCAGTACATGAGGAACAGCTGCTACATATTCACACATTAAAAGCTGCACTGATCAATATTTTCATCATTTTATCAAAATCATGGGCTATAAAATCTTCATTGCAGATAAACCAGGTGGGATGAACACAAACTTTTCTAACTTCTGTCCGCAGAACTGTTAGAAGAGGACTCACTAATGATAAGGAATAATCCCGAAAAAGCTGCAGAACATTTACACAGGAGAAGAGAACAGTACATTCCAAACCAGCAGGTTTACACCAGGTACTGCAGTAGATCAGAGAGAAACATAGATTAGATCAATCATCATAGAGCAATATCTCTTTAAACTAGCTAATGAACACGAACAGTCCTACCAGACCAAGTAAGGTGGTAAAGTTGTAAATGTGAACAAGGTTTGCTGTTGATAAAATGCTACACATTTAATTTTGAAGTCAGTCAATGTGTTACTTCTGATTTTAAAAGTTAACATCCACCCATTGACCCTCTATCTGTGTGAAACTCACCCAGCAGGAACTTCAGAGACGTGCGGGCCTAAAACGTGTTTATTTCTTTCCCTCGTTGACAGTGGAGACTGTGGTGAAGTCATGGTGAACTGACCCATGTCCTTTTATAGAGGAACCTGAAATGAAATTTCCATGGAAACTCAACAACCTTTTATGAAGCCAAATGTATACTTCACTGCTTTAAATTGAATCGTTTACGTTCCAAACTGTTGATGTGTTGCCAAAATATGGTTTATACTCTCCACTGAGTGACATCAGACTGGTTGTTTGGAAATATGTAAGCAAAGACTCTCGAATTTAATTTACACACGCACTGTACCTGGCAATAGAAATGGAGTGTACAGAAGGAATGGTTGTAGATGTTTCTATTACTGGGGGGAAATGGCTCTGTTGGGTTAAGTTATAAAGTTGTAGAGTTATAAAGATGCCCTCATTTATATGTTTATAGTGAACATGTTTATTAGGATTAAATGGACGTGTGGTGACAAACCTATAGATTTGTACCACATAATCTGTAGTTCCCTTCACACCTTTCCTTGGCTTTTAGCTTCCCTTAGCTTTTGGTTTTGGTTTTGAAGGTTTTTAAGGCTCATTCTGTTCTCAACTTTGGCAAAGATCAGTTAGGATGACACACTTCTACATAAACGATAATGCTGCTTTGTCTCTGCTGGAGATGTAAAAAGGCAAATGTTTGGTAACTCATTCAATACAATTTAATAAAGGGATTATGCTTTAGTTGTACAGCTTGTTACGTTTGGCTGAAAAACAAGAGTTCTCACTAATGTTTTAAACCATCTTTATTCACAATCAATAACATCTTTGGTAAAAGCAATGAATGAGCAACTCTAGATCAAGGGACTGCGGATCAACTGACCTGTTGCCAGGGTTGAGCACTAGGGTTTTATTAACATGATATAAAAACTTGCCACCTAAAATTATTTTATTTTATGAAACATCATTAATGACAATATTTCTCCATGGGGTATACAGATCAGTGTTCTGGGGTCACTATTGAAAGCTGTAACTGTTTAGTTTCATCACAATGAGACAGGGCTGTGTGCATTTATCCATGAATTCAGATACCTTTGCATCTCTATGGCTTAAAAAAGACGAGGAAACCTCACTTTCTACAAAATGGAACCTTTAATGTAAATATTTTGCCTTCTTTGCCCCCCTCCCCCTGGTGGGCTGGGGATGGGATTCCTTTCATGCCACACATTTTCCTCCTGCTGCCTTTACTTGTCGTAGGCGAGTGCCACTTTTCTCGGCTCAGAAAAACCGCAATAGACGATCTCTAACTGTTAAATGCCTTTTTCATCCGGGACACTTGTAGCACACTGGGGTCTGTGATTTATTTGGTCCCATCTGTGCTCAGTCAGATCGCATTTCAGACATTTCATTGGCCTCTATTGGCAGCATTTAGGAGACAAGAGCCCCCATGAAACTGTGAGTGGTGTTCAGGGGTTCTGTAGGTGAAAGGTTATGACTACGTGACTCCAGTCAGTGCCAAGTTTGGACAACTTCACAGAGGGGGACATGTTCCCAGGGACCCTCAGGTGTCCTCAAGTCGTCGTCATCCAGGGAGGATGAAGAAAATTCACGCCAGAGTACGTGTATGCATTCCACACACATCTGGCCTGCTGCAGGAATGACGGTTGTTGCCTGGATTGTTGCTTTTATCACTATGATTTCACTACTTTGACTCCCACTAGCTGGGAATAGTTCTCACTTTTCCAAAGCATCAGTCAAAGGGGATTAAGAACAATGGTCATAAATCAAGCACGTTCCAAAAAAACTAAGTTTTGCTGATTGTTTGACACCATCAGTAAACTGTAGTGTCAGGAATATTATGTATATTCTTCATAGCCTGTCTTTGCATTTGTTTCAGTCTGATCTGCTTGTATTCATCATGCCTCTGCGCTTATTGCACTATTAAAGTCATGCAATATTTGTATCCTAATTTGAGTAAATCAATGTGTCTGGCAGCAAGTCATCTGTCTCCTTTTGGAGGCTTGTGAGCATATTTTACTCTAAAGGCCTGTGTGAAACACTTGGAAAAATAAAGCTAGAGCTCCGTGTTTTGCCTTTATTTCCATGGAGATTCCAAAACTTCCTGCCTGCAGCAGTCATGGAATGTGCCCCCACCCCCCTTAACTTTTCCACATAAATCAGGGCACCGTCCTCAAATTTTAGGGCTGTTACAGAGTTGAAGCAAGCCTCTCAGATAGCGAGGCATTTGCAGCAAATTTGAGGTCTCTGTCACTTTAGGCATCCTGTGGCTGGTAAATTAAAGGTACGACTGTGTTTGGCTTCAAGCATTGACTGTGGCTGGGTCGCAGGAAGAGTACCACACCTGTTCTACTCTGACATCACTCAACCACTTTTACTTGTCCTCCACCCTTAATTCCTCCATGTGACTTTATGTTGCACCTTTAAAACAATCCACACAGATCTGCCACTCCCCTTGGCTGTAGTGAACTTTTTTGCATTTTCGGCTGGTTGTTTTGATTTAACATCCCAAAAATGTACTGTGGTTCTCATTACTCTCATTAGCGTTGTGTGTATATGCAGCAGCCAGTGTATGCTACCTGCCTTGAATCAAATGACAGGCGGGCAAATCAAGTAGCTTCTAAACATACAGTGCAACATTTGGTGTCAAAAGGGACAGTTAACTCTCTCAGGAGTTGGTCGAGACCAAAGCTGAGCTAATAGTTTGCTTATTCTTATACATCCAACAAATGGTCAGAGACACTTTGACAAGAACACTATTGTTGCTCGTGTGTAATCAGGTAATTGTTTCTTAACAAGCTTGTCAAAAGGACTTTATGTGGTTAAATATTTCGGAGTTGGGTAACAATAGTTTGATTGTTATACAAAATATTCAACAGTTGTAATGTGGTAAACTCCCTATGACAGCAACATGCAGGACTCAAATGGCTAAAGTTTGAATATTTGATTATTATTATATCATATATACTGAAATAAGTAAGTATCAGCTATGTAAAAATACATTGTAAAGGTGTTTGAAGAAATTTTTATAAATACTTTCGTAATAACAAAAGATCAAATGACCTTTTGTAATGACAAAGTTGATCATCATGATGAAGCCAGAGTATTATTACCTGGCTCTGTATTTCCCTTCTGCTCTACAGAATGTTAGTGTCTTTCAGCTAATTGTTTTGGTTCTAGTGGCCACAACATAATGTTCTTACATTTGTTTGCTCTCATATGCATCATTACAGACCACAGCTGGCAGCTGCTGTTTTCATTGAAAAAGCTCTGACCAACACACTAGGACTGTGTCTCTCATTAAAAGCATTCATGAGACACCATGTTCACTGTGGCTGTTTGGATAACTATAGTCTAGGACTGCCAGTGGTTTCCAGTGAATCAAATGAGCTATGCCATCCAGAAAGACTGATTCACAGGAGAAGGAATGAGCTGATGAGTCAAAATGTTCTGTGTCTGAGGCAACACAGAGATGTGCTGTGGAGGAAGAGCTCCAGGCTAAACGAACACAAACACACCTGAGTCAGTGACAAAGACTTCACAGTGTTTAGCCAGGTGCAAGCTACTTACCTGTGAAAAGTCTGCAATGCCAATGAGTAATAAACAATGTAGACAAGTGATTAAATGGCAAATCGGTATGTGAAACGACAGAGATCATCCAGAAGAAGAGTTAAAGTCTGTATTATCAGTGTAAATATAAGAGCCATAGGCCCTAGGTTTTCCTAAAAATTCCCCTCTCAGCACACACATACTTGGATGTCACACTAGTCTCATCCTGCCTCATTCTGTGCAATTTATTAACGTTTCTCCATATATTACTTCTCATTGAAGATTAATTTCTCTGACGTTACACTGCCACTGTTCCTTTCTCCTTGTACTTACAGTACTTGGTTTTTAAATTGCTTAATCTGTCACCCATTTGACTACTTACTATGTGTGTTGTGCACAAAACTCCAGGGAAAATTCCTTGGCAATAAATACAGCCTGACATGTCTGCTAATGTTAGTAAGTCGTCACAAGAGTGAGATAATCCCTTAATGGTAACGACACAAAAATCAAATGACTTTGAATTGAAAGCAACTTTGGGCACCGAAATGGACGTCAAACTGATGAAAGGTACTTTATAAATAAAATGTCTTGCCTAATATTACAATGATGCCTTGTAATCACAATCTATTTAAGGAAAAAAAGGATTTCCTCCATCACACTGGGTGAAAGGTAAACATAGAAATTACAAAGTGTCCTCACCTGTGGCGACTGGAGCATGGGTGTAACTCCACACCTATGTAAATAAATTTCACCAACTGTCACAAAAGCGTATTTACGACCCACTTCCCTCTTTCTGTATTATGTCCAATGTTTGTGGCCATCAAACAATCTGTAACAACACCCCACATTCACAAAGGAAACACATTTAAAAGTATTAGCAGGTCAAACATAGTTTTAGTTTTTTATCATAACTCATTGCCTTTATAGATTAGCGTGTCCTTCCATTAGTGTAATTAACATCACTAAATTAAACAGTAAAATACTATGTATAATACAACAACTATGAGGGGGGGCATTTTGTACATGTAAGTAAACTTTACTTAATCTGACTCATTTTTATTTAAAATGTCCATCTCTGTTGGTGAGACAGAGACAACATTGATAGAGAGAGAGCTCTGGGACTAATATATGATGTAAACTGAACAGTGAATTTATAGTAACAGTGGAAATATCCCTGTCCATCTGTCTTTCCCATTATCCATCCCTTATATATATATACTGTCTCTCCATCCTCCATACGTATTTATTATCTCATAAAACTCATCCTGTGTCATTCACCCCTCACTGTCTGACCTCCAGCCCCCTCGGTCTCCCTCTGTATCCATTCAGATCTCTATTTTCTGTCTCCTCTCGGATCTCATTCCTCATCTGCTCTTCCTTTTCTCTGACAATTCTCTTCACCTCCCCTCCACACTGGCAGACACAACTTCTGCAGATTTACAAAGTGATGCAAACTACCAGGGCCCTGAAGCTGATTGTAAATGTCATGCGGCCATCTTAGGATATACACGTCAATCTGTCCTCCACTAAAATAGCCCCCCGAACAAATTCTCTTTTGTTCATCTCTGAGAGTTTCCTTCAGTCACTTGAACTTGAAAATGAAAAACCTAGAATCAGCCCCTGCGACGATTCTGCATAGGTGGCTCCCGCCCTCTAGCGTTGCAATGAAGGTACCGCAGTGGCACCGGTGTAATGTAGGAGGGCTCAAAGCGTATCGAGCAGCCACAACCAATCAGATTGCAAAGCGGGAGAGTCTCAATACATCCTCTCAACCTGCAGAGGTGGTCACGTGACAGACCGAGCCAGCATCAGAATGCTACTGTAGCATGTTAGCACAGTTAGCGGAGTTAAAGATCACCACAGTGTTTATACTTCTCCTTTTTATTTCCGTTTCGTTCGTGGCTCTTTTATTCTCGGCTCACAGAGAAGCTGCGCACGCACAGGGGTGGACCGAGAAATAAATGTGATAATGAAAAACAATACTGCTTCAGCACCATATTTAGAAAAGAGACAGTTTGTAAATAGCATTTTGCAAGAAGCACATCCGCACTCTACGACATCAGAGTCTTTAGAAGAGTGTGTTATGTCTCGATCACAGTGTTGTCGGTGTAGAAGCAACACGGGAAGTGAAGAAGAGCTTGTTCACACATCGTGGTTATTGTCTCTTCAGTCAGCCTTCAGATGAACGGGTTAGCTCCTGGTTAGCTCCAGTGCTAGCAACTGCCACCGCGTACCACGTGACCGCGGCTCGCAGGTCGTAGTGCCCCCTCCCTGGCGCGGCTCGAGCTCGGGCAGAGCTGTGATTGGTCGGCGGTCCGGTTGTATGCTCTCTGATTGGCGGAGCGGAGCAGGGAGGTTCGGATTTCTCGGAGCGTTCTTCCGGTTTACATGTTGGGGTAAAAAAGAAAAGACGAATGGAAAAAGCTGTAATCCACAAAACGAGCATTGCCCAGTAACTCAGTGATACGGTAAAGACTGCGCACCATGAACGTGTTTGTGTAGTTTGACCCGGTGAAGCGTGTGTTGTGGAGAGAGTCCAGGGGTTCGCAGGAAAAACAGGCAGCAGCTGGGTTAGCGACGCTAGCGTTAGCCTGCTGCTAGCTACAGTAGCTTTTTAGTTTCAACGTTTCCGTTAATGTAACCCAAGACCTTTATTTACATTATCTGGATGAGTTAATGTCAACCTGGAAGCCATTTTATAATTGCGTGGTGAACATGTGATATTTAAAAAGCAGCGGTGCTGTTGTTGACGGTCAGTTGTGTCTGTTGTTGCTCCCACAACGTCAATCAAAGCTCCATGAAATGTTTTCGTGTTTGTTTTAAAATGCACTTGTAAGCGTGTTAATTAATGGAAGCGGGTTCGTGTCTCTGGGCTGCTCCTGGCTCCTCTGCTCACAGGTTACATTATTCCGCAGCTCCCTGTTAGCATGTGCATGTAGCCGCTCTTGTCTAACGGGAAGCGTTTTATTGTTGTACTCCTACAAGGTTAACAGAAGGAAAACCATCGTTAACTGACTGTAGATATTAATGATGTATTATCTTTCGCTCATGCTTGATGGAATCTGTTACTCTGACACTGATTTAGGTCCGAAATAGTTAAAATGAGCTCCCAGCAATTCCCCCGACACGGTCTGCCTCCTTCCACCGGGGGAGCAGCTCAGATCCCTGCTGCTGGAAACCTCATGTCTGTCAGTCAGCCTTCAAATGCTGGTACAGATGCAGACAGCAGCCGGGATGCTGAGCACGGGCAGCAGGATCACCCCCCAGCTGGAGGAGGGGGCACCTTGGCGTTCAGAGATGACAAGCAGGAGACGATGGTGGTCCGACCGTACCCCCAAGTGCAGACGCACAGTCAGCCACAAGCTGTACCCCAGGCTGTGCCCATCCAGGCTGGCACTCCTGTGACTGTGCCTGCCCCCCCGGTCCACCTCCAGCAGGGTCAGCCTGCAGTCCTCACCGAGGGACAGATGAAGGTGATGATTATGCTTAAACTGTTTACATTTTCATTTGCAGAGCTTTTACATTCATAGTACACCATGTAGTGGTACTTCCATGTCCAGTGTGAGGTGAATACAGTTTAAATCACATCTACATTAGCCAAGATAAATTCCTTTCAGTGGTTAAAGTGCTTAGTTCCAATTTATTCACAAAATGAAGAAGAAAAACGGAAAGTTGCAGTTCTGTTTTCAGTCTAAGTGGTAAAAGAGAGCTCAGTATAGATCTGGTATGTCAGCCGTCTGTCTGGTATGTCTTGAAAGAATAAAACATTGGACTTTAAAACATTTTTTAAAACAATATCTGCAGAGATTTCTATTTTTAAGAATTGTAAAAAAAAAAACGCAGTTAAAAAAAATCTGATGAAAAACCCAATATTATATTTCAAGACAGTACCAGAAGGAAGGATAGTTTAATTTCTCTTTGCGGATACACCACCTGCTCAAATTTTTTGGAATTACTTAATCTTTAGAAACTTTGACTTAGACTGGCTCACCAATATAATGTTCTATAAACTGTAGTGAAGTTACAGGTCATGTGGGTACAATTCCTCTATAAATATACAGACGCATGCTGTTTTCCGTTTGTTTCTGTAAGTATTGTTTTTGTTTGTTAAAAAAAAAATGACCACCATTCGTGGCTAAAACAGCAATCTCTTTCTTTTAGGCTGTCCTGAAGTCACCCATGCCGAGTCGTCTTATTGCCCCAGCACCAGCTTCCAACCAACCTCACATCCCCATCCCCCCCAAGGTGCCTGGTCACATTACTGTCACCATAGAGAGCAGTATTGCTCCCACCCAATCTATTCCTGTGGCAACCATCAGTGGTCAACAGGTGAGTGCATGCTACATTTACTGTCGGTGTATGTGTGTCTGTTTCTGGATGGTTACTGAAGACCTGGTCTGGTTTCATTGTTTCAGGGCCACTCCAGCAACTTACACCACCTGATGCCAGCAAACATTCAGATCATTAGGAGCGGTGCCCCTGCACTGCAGATCGGGACCCCTGCCGTCCCTCCCCAGACCTTCACATCCCACCTACCCCGAGGTATGCATGCTTTCATACCAGAGATATGCAAAGCTTGTTTGGTCATTCTTAAAACAGTATTATGTTTGCAGCTCATTCTTGACGGTGCATCTGTCTTGATCTGTGTCTTCCTTTCACCCTGCAGGGGCTGCTGCAGCTGCTGTAATGTCCGGCTCCAAAACGGTCCTACGACCAGCCACCGGAGGAAGTGCAGGCCCTGGCCAGCCAACAGTGCAGCAATTTATCCATCAGACCATTCAGGTACCCAGGACCTTTATCTACTGTGGTGCAGATATTGTTTTATGCATTTGGAAACCTTGCGTGTAACCATGTCATCTCGCTGTGTTCACAGTCCCGTCCTGCTGTAACAAGCTCTACAGCTGTGCTTCCAACTGTGGTGGCCCCCATCTCAGCTAATAGAACCCAGTCTCCATCTATTAGTCCAAGTGTTACACACCCTGCAGATGCACATGGGTAGGTAGTTCACATTTATTGAAGAGAGCATAATCAGAGATGCTGTGTGTGTATACGTTTTGGATGTGATTAGAAATTGATGACTTTTTAATTTCATGAGTTTTGGAAAAAAACATTTTTGGCAATGGAGCTACCCTGTTGTGACTCTTAAGGAAACTTTGAATTGTTATTCTCTCACTTTTTTACTTCGCTTGAAGGACTCTAAGATGCCTGAAAAGGTGAAAGGAACCTATTTTTAACAAGATAGAAAGAAGTCTGAGAAAATATTAAACTTTTTCTTTTCTGCCAGATAAAATCTATTATACAGACTCCTTCAGTTATTTGACAGTTTATCATTTTCTTGGTGGAAAACCAGAACAAAAAAACTTCTTGATAAACTGTGTAAAACTCAATACAAAATACAGACAAAGCTCTATAAATCAGTTGGGAGTTGCTTTGCTGGATATGACCGTTAATCTGTATTTTATCACCATTGGTTCTACAGAGTTTTCTGTACTGACCTTTCCTTCTGGGCCTTTTTATGCACTAATTAGATCTTTATCTCTCAGGCGACCAGGGCTGACTATTCATCCCCCTCCAGCCACTGTCAGTATTCAGAGGCCTCAGACGTCCCGTGACACTGCCACAAGGATCACACTGCCGTCGCATCCGGCAATTGGGGCTCAGAAGCCTCAGCCTCCACACACTATGACACAGGTTACTTCTTGTCTATGGCAGCTTACACAGATAATGTCATTTTTCACATTGACTGAAATAATAGCCCCCTTCTCTCCTCACAGAAGCCCATGTTCAGTACTGTGACGCCAATGGCCGCAGCAACTGTGGCACCGATTGTTGCCACGACTGTGCCATCAACAACTTCTATAGGTACTGCATTTTGAATCTTCACATATTTCAAGTATTAACAGTAGTTTACATTTGATTAAAACGCAGAGAATCATCTGCAGCTCGGGCAGTTATTCAGATGTAAATATCACTTATGATGTTGTGTTGTTGTTTAGGCCCGGTGCCACACACGCAAATGACCAGTAACACTATTGTAACCATGACGATGGCCTCGCACTCCTCTCATGCTACAGCTGCGACCACCTCTGCCATACCCGTTGGTGAGTTTGACTTTTTGTTGGAAAACGAATTGGTGCTTCATAACAATGTGAAGTTTTGTGGCATGTTTTATTGAGCACTCTTAACAGTTATCTTAACCCCCTGTTGTTGCTCGCAGCTAAAGTGGTCCCTCAGCCCATCGCCCACTCGTCATCCCGCGGGCAGCCTGACTATCCAGGAGAGAGAACCAACCTCATCCCCATCCCAGGGCACCGGTCGTCTCCTAACCCAGTCACCATGGAAGCAAGAAGTGAGAACAGGTAAACGCTCAATATTTGTGAATTTATCCTTCAAACCAAACATCCACATAACTTTTATATATTAAGACAGTGTTTTGACTTCTGACATCTAGCTGTTGTGTTTAGAAAGACTTCTACAAAACACTGTAGAGTTATAATCCAGCAAAGATCCTTCATTCTTCCTACTTTCCCCTCAAATTGTCCCCATATATATAGCTGCTACAAAAGCAGGATTGGCACTTTGACCTAGAAGATGGATATTGAGCAGCAATTTTCTAGTTCATGTGACTTTATACTAATGCAGGTTGTGTTGTAATCATGACTTCTTTATAAAAAATATAGATATAGAGAAGATGAATGCTTATGAAGTCCATATCTTAATTATTAGGAAATTACTTATTTTACTTAATGAAAAAAGTACAGATAAAATACTTTTTTGATCTGCTGAAGAACTTTTTTAAGTCTTGTGTTTGTTTCTTTTTAAGGCCTTCGGTACCAGTACAGTTCCAGTACTTCCTGCCGACCTACTCCTCTTCTTACCCCCTGACACACACCTACACGCCCATCAGCAGCTCTGTATCTACCATCCGCCAGTATCCTGGTAAGCACTTTGTTGTTTTACTTGCGCTCACAGCCTTGTCACATTACATTTCAACAAAGTTTATCGACATTGGCCCCCTGAAAAAGGGATGTGGTGTCATGTTATTGATGTGTTACATTAATACTGATCCGAGCAATTCAACT